>NC_048223.1:72144329-72447456 GCF_002007445.2 Ailuropoda melanoleuca | reverse complement strand
CCCCCCGCCGCTCTCGTGCTCTCTCTCTCAAATAAATAAATAAAATCTTTCTTTTTTTTTTAAAGAGTAGCTGCATAGGTCGATTTGTCAAAATATCTCCTCTTATGTCCCCTCTCACTGACCTAGCACGGGGTCTCCCAAGGGCAGTGTAGAAAGAGCTGTTAGGCTCTCAAGGGTAGGTACCTCAGAAGGTAGAGACAAGAAACCTGAGGTAATAGAAGCCAAAAGATGAGTCCAGGCCTCTGAGAAGTACCTACCCCACACCCTAATCACTAATTAGCCACTACCTACCACCACCCTAATCAGGTTCTAATGTTACAGCAAGAAGACTGAAAAGTAACATAGATGCGATCAACCACGGTTCAGGGACAAAAGAGAATATGTTAGAATTTCCATGTCTAAACACTGTCTAAAGGAGACTTTTTTTTCTTTTAAAGCAGAGATGATCCTTAGGCTTGAACATGGCCTGAATGAAATACCCACCCAAATTTTGCTTTGTCCCTGCTGTTGTGTCTGATTTGAAAATTACCAGGCAGTCTTCTGATTAGGCTTCCAGGGACTTGATGTGGAGAAGGGGGAGCACCAGTTGGGGAACACAGATGCTCTGGGTCCTAGTAAGCTATGGACCTATTTAACATTCTCGTTTATAAATTGGACCTTTGCTGGGGCTCCTGGGTAGCGCAGTCGTTAAGCGTCTGCCTTCGGCTCAGGGCGTGATCCCGGCGGGCGTTCCGGGATCGAGTCCCACATCGGGCTCCTCCGCTGGGAGCCTGTTTCTTCCTCTCCCATTCCCCTGCTGTGTTCCCTCTCTCGCTGGCTATCTCTCACATAAATAAATAAATCTTTTAAAAAAATAAATAAATTGGACCTTTGTTGATTTCATTATTTTGAATCAGTTTTTTAGAGTCTAAATACCTCTGAATGGATTGATAAAATCAAGTTTTGAAAGGTACAAAAGTGAGGACAAAACGTCTAGTGATTTCACTGAAGACCAGGCACTCAGTAAGGTGGCTGTGAATGGTCAGGTCTCTGCCCCAGAGCTCTTAACCAGACTACTGTAATTGCTTCTATTAGAAGCCCTACTTCGGATGAGAGAGGGGAGCCCACCTGCTTCCCCGTTCCTTAGACAGGCAGGAAGTGGTGGTGGAGGTGGTGAGGGGGTGCGGGATTGATTTTAGCGAAGTCCTCCATCCCCTCCTCCACTCCCAGGTCCCAATCGAGGAAACAGCACCCCCTATTGTTGGTGGTGCTCAATCACGGCAGGAGCCTGGGAGGAGTAAGTCCAGAAAATTGAACTGGGAAGGGGGGAGCAGGACTGGGACAAGACTAATCAGTTTCAGGGCTTATTGGTACTGAGTTTCTTAGTTGGAGAGCTATTTCCCTCTGACACGGAGAAGTGGATGAAACGGATAGGGGACTTAACTTAGGTTAAATAGATCGATGTCCTCTCTCTCCCCACCCCCTCACCAGGGGAAAGTACGTTAGAGTCAGCGTTCCTCACAGTTGAACTTCAAGTCCAAGGATAAGGGAAAAGAATCAGAAAGCTATATATTTCTCCCAAATATTAGACCTAGGGAAAAATGGTAGGCCAAGGCCCCTCCTGTATGGTATACCTAGTATACCTAGTACGCACCTATGAATAGCAGGGACCTCAGGTTCTAGACACAGTGACTCTTGTTTGTTATTCTGTTAATCATGTTGAACCAGTAATGAATAAGAAATTTATTAATTGTTGAATTATTTTAAAAAAATTTTTAAAGGAGAGGGGGAAAAAAAAGAATCACCTTTTTGGATTAAGGAATATGTCTCCAAAACTACCAGTTAATGTCAAAAGCATAGAGGAGAGGAGTAGAGTACATAAATAAAGATTAACTTGTTAACTTCTTTTGAAAATTAGAAACATGGCTCAAAGGAATGATACAAAAACCTAGATTTGCATCCTGGCTATAGACACTTAAACTTCCTGCATCTCAGTTTCTTCAGAATTTACATGAGGGTGACAACAATTGCAATAATTGTTTGGAAGGGTCTAAGGGTACCATTCTGTAAATTACAAGTCATCATAGAAACATCATTTGATATTATTATTAGGACAGCTCTCTATTATTAGTCTGGTTGTGGGATTGGCACAATAAATATTTGTGGAATGAATTAACAGATGAATGGGGACAGGAAAATTCTTCAGGGTGGAGGTATGTCTGGGGGGGAATGACAGGCAGTGGGAAGGGAGTTCTGGTGGGTGGCCCATGGTATTAAGGAGACAGCATGAGATGTTAAATGATCAGAAGCACAAACACAGTTAAACTCTGAAATAGCTGTAATTCCTAACATTATAGGACATTTCTTGAAGAAGCTTGAGCTCATAGTAAAATGCAAAAGTGTACAAAAGCCCTGAGGTGACTAGGATGAAATGATTTTAAAAATCCATCGCTTAAGTACTAAAATATAATCTAACCAATGCAGTTATGGAAACACACTACGCCTATCCTTAAAAAGATTGTTTTAAGCTGTCTATCACACACAGACGTTTAACTGAGGACCTTACACCTACCGTAAATATCCAACCTCGCAGTGCACGACACGATGCCAGCTTCATTCTTGGCTGACAACGTGTACCATCCAGCGTCGGATTTCTTGGCTGGCTGAATGAGGAGGCAGACATACCCTGTTGTGTCCTGGTGCATACTGGAGAAAAAAGAGAACATATCTGTACTGTACCTGAAGGCAGAAAAGGCCTTGAGCAGTTCAGGGCTCAGAGAAACTCTTGGGGCAAATCCAGCTGTGCAGTACATCCCCTCTCCTCCCTGACCTTATGGGGAGGGATGGGAGAATCAGCTTAAAGCAATTATCAAAGGCAAACTGAAAAGTGGAAAGGAGTCACAAAAGAGCAGCAGTTAACCTAGTGAGGTTAACCTTGTGAGGCCCAGGTGAGGGTTGGCAGCCCAGGCTGAGATCTGTTCTTGCCCTCCCCACTTTTGGAGTTGTACTCCCCACCAAAGGGGCCCCCACGTGTCACAACCAAAGTCCAGAAAAATCTCTCTTCCAAACCAGATTGGACATTTCAACAAGAACTTTGCTAGGAAGCTGTAAGAAGGGAGACCAAAATGAGAGTCCAGGGATGGATGTACTGTTAGCATAGAGGGATGATTTCTTAATGTAACCAATTGGGCATGCGCAGCATTTAGTTTAGCACAGTTCAGGGGCAAATTCCTTCTGTTTCCTCCACATCACTAGTTCTCACCCTTGGCTGTATATTGCATCTTGGGTAATTACACTAGAACTTCAGGCTGAGTTTAACATGTTAATTATTATTATTATTATTTTTAATGAACTTTATGCCCAACATGGGGCTCGCAATCATATGACCCCAAGATCAAGAGTGGCATGTTATACTGACTGAGCCAGCCAGGCACCCCAACATGTTACATTAATTTAGACTGAAGTGCTAACTCAAGAATATTTTCTGTGCTTGCCTAAGTTTTACCAGAGAAAAATCTTGATCTATATATATGTAGACTTCTTAGATGCCAAAATTCTATAAAGTTTGACAGCTACAACAGCCCTTGGGACAAATTCAGTTTACTGTGAAGAAATAATTCTCAGTAGAAACTTTCGTACACAAGCTGCTTTTGTTTGCTTGCCCCCTTGTGGCATAAAACCAAAACAGCAAAGATAAGGTTGATTAGTGGAAATCTAGCAAGGCACTGACTTTTGGAAACTGGATCCTTAGTTACTTTAAAAATAACCATGTCATGATGGATAGAAAAGGAGTTACTGCCTTAATGTTTTATTTTGCTTTATTTTATTTTAGCTTTTTACTGTCAAAGGGGTTTCCTGGGTACTAATATGACTGAAAATACGTGACAAAAAATATGCAGGATCTTCACAAATTCCTAATACATTTTTAAACTTAAAAATTAAAGTTTTAGCAAGATCAGAAATGAAAGAAAGAAATAACAACAAACACCACACAAATACAGAGGATTATAAAGGAGTATTATAGAAAAATACATGCTAACATTGGGCAGCTTAGAAGAAATGGGTAAATTCCTAGAAACATATAACCTCCCAATACTGAATCAGGAAGAAACGGAAAATTTGAACAGACCAGTTGCCAGCAGTGAAATTGAATCAGGAAGGAAAAAACTCCCAACAAACAAAAGTCCAGGACCAAGTGACTTCACAGGTGACTTCTACCAAACATTTAAAGAAGAGGTAATACCTATTCCTCTTAAAGTATTCCAAAAAATAGAAGAGGAAGGAAGCCCTCCAAATTCATTCTATGAGGCCAGCATTACCCTGAAACCAAAACCAGATAAAGACATTATGAAAGGAGGAAAGAAAGAAAGGGAGAAAGAAAGAAAGGAAAAAAGAAAGAAAATTGCAGGCCAATATCTCAAATGAACACAGATGCAAAAATCCTCAACAGAATATTAACAAGCTGAATCTAACAATACATTAAAAAAATTCACCATGACCGAGTGGGGTTTATTCCTGGGTTGCAAGGGTCATTCAATATTCGTAAATCAATCAATGTGATATATCACACAAACAAGAGAAAAGAAAAAAACCATATTATCATTTCAATAGATGCAGAAAAAGCATTTTACAAAGTAAACATTCATTCATGATAAAAACTCTCAACAAAGTAGGTTTAGAGGAAATGTACCTCAACATAATAAAGACTTTATGTGAAAAACCCACACCAGACATCACACTCAATGGTGAAAAATGGAAAGCTTTTCCCCTAGGACAAAGATGTCCACTCTTACCACTTTTATTCAACATAGTACTGTAAGCCCTAGCCACAGCGATCAAACAAGAAAAAGGAATAAAAGGCATCCAGATTGGTAAGGAAGAAGTAAAATTTTCACTATTTGCAGATGACATGATAATATAAATAGAAAACCCTAGAGACTACTAGAACTGATAAATGAAGTCAGTAAGGCTGCAGACTTCAAAATCAATATACAGAAATCTGTTGCATTTCTTTCTTTCTTTTTTTTTTTAATACTTTTTAAAGTAAACTCTACACCCAATGTGGGGTTTGAACTCACAACCCCAAGATCAAAAGTCGCATGCTCCACTGACTGAGCCAGCCAGGCGCCCCCCGCCATTGCATTTCTATATATTAATAATGAAGCAGCAGAAAGAGAAATTAAGGAAACAATCTGATTTACAGTTGTACCAAAAATAATAAAATACCTAGGAATAAACTTAATCAAGGAGGTGAAAGATCTGTACTCTGAAAACTATAAAACACTGATGAAAGAAATTGATAAAACAATGATGAAAGAAATTGGAAATGACACAAACAAATGGAAAAATATTCCATGCTAATGGGTTGGAAGGACCAATATTGTTAAATGCCCATACCAGGGGTGCTTGGGTGGCTCAGTCAGTTGAGCATCTACTTTCGGCTCATGTCACCATCCCAGGGTCCTGGGATGGAGCCCCACATCAGGCTCCCTGCTTAGCAGGGATCCTGCTTCTCCCTCTCCTTCGGCTGCTCCCCCTGTTTGTGCTCTCACTCTGTGTCAAATAAATAAATAAATAAATAAATAAATAAAATCTAAAAAAAAAAAGTCCATACTACCCAAAGCAATCTACAGATTTAGTACAATCCCTATCAATATACCAACAGCATTTTTCAATGAACTAGAAAAAATGATCCTAAAATTTATATGGAACCACAAAAGACCACAAATAGCTGAAGCAATTTGAAAAGAAAAACAGGGGCGCCTGGGTGGCACAGCGGTTAAGCATCTGCCTTCGGCTCAGGGCGCGATCCCAGCGTTATGGGATCGAGCCCCACATCAGGCTCCTCCGCTATGAGCCTCCTTCTTCCTCTCCCACTCCCCCTGCTTGTGTTCCCTCTCTCACTGGCTGTCTCTATCTCTGTCGAATAAATAAATAAAATCTTAAAAAAAAAGAAAAGAAAAGAAAAGAAAAACAAAACTGGAGGTATCACAATCCCAAATTAAAAATTACACTACAAAGCTGTAGTAATCAAAGCAATACGATGCTGACACAAAAGTAGAACAATAGATCAATGGAACAGAATAGGGACCCAGAAATAAACCCACAATTGTATGGTAATTAATCTTTGACACAAGAGGCAAGAATATGCAATGGGAAAAAGGCAGTCTTTTCAATAAATGGCATTAGGAAAACAGGACAGCTACATGTAAAAGAATGAAACTGGACCACTTTCTTACCCGATACACAGACATAAACTCAAAATGGATCAAGGACCTAATATGTGAGACCTGAAACCATAAAAATCCTAGAAAAGAATACAGACAGTATTCTCTGACATCAGCCATAGCAACATTTTTCTAGATATACCTCCTGAGGCAAGGGAAACAAAAGCAAAAAAAACTATTGGGACTACATCCAAATAAAAAGCTTCTGCACAGCAAAGGAAACAATCAACAAAACTAAAAGACAACCTACTGAATGGGAGAAGATTATTTACATATGACATATCTGATAAAAAGTTAGTATCCAAAATATGTAAAGAACTTAATGCAACTCAACACACAAAATAATCCAATTTTAAAATGAGCAGAAGACACAAGCAGACATTTCTCTAAAGAAGACTCAGATGACCAGCAGACACATGAATAGATGCTCGTCATCATTTATCATCAGGGAAATGCAAATCAAAACTACAATGAGATGTCACCTCACACCTGTTAGAAGGGCTAAAATCAACACAAGAAACAACAAGTGTTGGCAAGGATGTGAAGAAAAAGGAACCTCCATGCACTCTTGGTGGGAATGCAAAGTGGTGCAGCCACTATGGAAAACAGTATGGAGGCTCCTCAAAAAATTAAAAATAGAATCACCATATGATCCAATAATTCCACTACTGGGTTTTTATGCAAAGAAAATAAACATACTAATCTAAAAAGATAATATGCACCCTCATGTTTATTGCAACATTATTTACAATAACCAAGATATGGAAGCAACCCAAGTGTCCATCGACAGATGAATGGATAAAGAAGAGATATAGTGCACGTGTGTGTATGTGTATGTACACACACACGGAGGGATATTACTCAGCCATAAAAAAGAATGAAATCTTACCATTTGCAGCAACACGGATGGATCTAGAGAGTATAATGCTAAATGAAATAAGTCAGTCAGAAAAAGATAAATATCATATCATTTCACTCATATGTGGAATTTAAGAAAAAACAAAGGAACAAAGGGGAAAAAAGAGAGAACCCCAAAAACAGACTCTTAACTATAGAGAACGAACAGGTCACCAGAGGGGAGGTGGATGGGGGGGATGGGTGAAACAGGTGAAGGGGATTAAGAGTACACGTACCCTGATGAGCACTGAGTAATGTATAGAATTGTTGAATCACCATATTGTACACCTGAAACTAATATAACACTGTATGTTAACAAAACTGAGTTTAAAATTAAAAAAAAAACAACCTTGCTAATTAATCCTGAAAAAAATTAAGGTTTTAAAACTGTGGGACATCCATAACCATGGACTGCCCTTTAGGAACAAAAAGGAATAAATTCTTGATATGCACAATAACAGGGATGAAACTCAAACGCATCATACTGAGTGAAAGAAGCCAAATTCAAAAGATGACAGACTTATCTTGGTGCCCAGCAAGTCCCCCTGAGCTTGGAAGTCCCTTTGAACGTGGGAGCGGGCTGTACCTAATCCTTTCTCGGGTGAAAGGGATGGTCTCGTTGTCCTTCTTCCAGTAGAACACAGGTGGCGGCATGCCTATCACCCGGCACTCCAGCCTTACCGGGTGGCCTTCCGGAACTCCGCTGTTCTGCAGTTTCTCCAGGATCACAGGTGCTTTCTTCACCTCTTTGGCTGAATGAGAGAAGGGCCATTCTTGTTTGAATTGTAAGCGCCTTGGGGTTCATGCTTCAAAGTCATTACAACTCTGGAATTTAACAGAGTGGGCACCCACCCACCTCACCTCCTCTTCAGAACCCTTCTCACACCTCTAAGGGAAGATCATTGCTTTGATAAAAGCTCCTCAAGTGATGAAAAAGGGAATGAGGGAAGGTCTTTGCATATTGTATGAGAGACAACACTCCAGGATCTGGGTTGCACAGATCCTGGGGGATGCGAATGGTGGGTGTGGAATTTAAGGAGGCTCTTTTATTCCCAGCAGTAAATTTTGAGAAACAACAGATTTTATATACTGAATCTATCTTTTTTCTTTTCTAGAGGAGTTGATTTTGTGGAAGGTATATTCATTTTCCCTCAACTTTTATTTTGAAGAAGTTTATAGCTACAGAAAAGAAGTACACTCCTTTTTAATAAAGTTTTATTTATTCAAGTAATCTCTACGCTGGACGTGGGGCTCGAAATCATGACCCTGAGATCAAGAGTCACACTCTCCTCTGAGCCAGCCAGGTGCCCCAGAAATACACTACTTAAAAAAAAAAAAAACGCACAAATTATGCTTCCGAAGGAGGCTTTTTTTTGGGAGGGCCAGAACCAGATAAGGCAAAGATACCTCATATTTCAGGATTCCAGGGTCGATATTAGCAAAATATTGGGGAAAAAGTAAAAGCTTGTAATCAATATTTCCTTGCAGGATGAGCTTTTCCTACTCTGTTGGGTAAGAGAAAATTAAGAGTGAGAAAGAGAAAAAGATATATGGGGCAGGCAGCCACTAGCCTATAGAGAGGATAGCATGCCGAAGCCCCCTGGTTTCCGGTAAGGGCCACACATGGGAGAAAGCTCAGCACTAGAATTCGTATATTCTGAAATCTAATTCTGGCTGGACTCCCGGCCCGAGGGCGGGTATCAACCAAGTGTCTGACTTGGAAGCTTGCAGTCTCTTCAGGAAGGCAAAGGAGATAATAGTTCCATGGAAGGCCGCAAGTGCTCTGAGGAGTCTCTCCTTTGTAAGTGCTATGGAAACAGAGGAGGATGTGCCTTGGTGGTGACATTTGAATTAAGCCTTAGAGACCGAGGAGGAGGTTCCTAGGCAAAGAAGGGCATTCCAGGTAGAAGGATCAGCGAAGTGAAGGGATGGAAGCTTGGGGGAGGGGCAGGATCCTGGTGTGTTCCAGGAGTGATGAACTGTAGGGCAAGTGACTTGAATTTAGTGACAGTCAATATACTAATTAATTGATTAATTAGCTATTACAATGGCTCCCATTTATTGCATGCATATATGCACAAGATACCACATTATGTTTTCACTGATAGATCTTTGAAAGCAATGTAGGAAATATGGCCCTTACTACAATGAAGGAGAAACTGAGATGAAACTTAGCGGAGCAAAGGACTAAGGAATTCTGTCAGAGGCTGTGCCTATTTGGGCAATAACTTTAAAGGGAGTTATGTTTGGGGGTCCCAGAAACAAACCTTACCTACTACAGTGAGCTCCAGACTAAAGGAATTCTGTCCGGTTTTGTTGGTAGCGATGCATGTATAGGTCCCCGCGTCACGCTGAGTGAGCGGGTCAATGAGCAGAGAGTGGACGCCGGTCTCCCTGACCAACATCTTGTGGGAGGCGTCTGGTAGCACCGGCTGGCCATTGAGCAGCCACGTCAGCTCTGGGGGCGGTAAGCCACTCACCTAACAAACAAGAGGACAGCTGAGGCAAATGACAGACTGGTGACAGGCAGATTTATTTGGTGGCTGAATTCTTCATCCTTGTCTAGCACCAAATAGATAGTGAGAAAAAACATGAGGTGGAGAGAAACCTCTCTGCAGGGGCATCAGGACAAGAGGGCTGGATGAATGGCCGCATTAATTTAAACTGTATAGTATTGTTGACCCCAATTCAGGTGATGGTTATATTTTAGATTAAATAAGAAATAAAAACCAAAATGAATAGATAAAATAGGCCTGCAGAGCCACAGATGATAATGTTGCTTACATACCTGATAAGCAAGAGGCAACCAAGGAGAAGGTAGACATTAAACTCGAGTTCTCAAACCTTGCCGTGTGTTATAATCACGTGGGGAGCATTTGAAAATTCCAATGTCCACTTATTATATTAAGTCAGAATCTCTAGGGATGGGACCTGGAATGGCTATCTTTTAGGGTTTAGGGTGGAAGAAGTAACAATAAATCCCAAATATTATTTAGGCAGCCCTTGGCAGAGGAAGAACTACCTAGAGAAGTGGACTCTATCAATGTTTCAGCTCAAGCCTTTACTAATTAGCATCTAAAATATCCATAGCATTCTGCATCTTTGTCTGGAGTAGAAGAGGTGACTTAAGTTTCTCTTCATACTGAGATATATCCACGCTGCTCAGCTGAATAGTTTCTGGTTGAAGAATTAGAATGCAGAGTAGCTGAAGCTGGTGGGTGTTGATTAGTATGAGAAACCAACTTTAGTTTTCATAAACCACCTCAGAGCCATCTTTTCATGGCTACAATTTTTTCAAAATCTATACATCATAGAAATTCACTTCAAGGATGCAAAAATCAGGCTAAATGTCTGAATTATATCACTTCTTCAGTTGTCTTTTACAAATGCAGGGTTAACTTGATACGACACCAAAGTAATTTTAGTAAGGTATAAAGCCTTGAACATCTCATCAAATTCTTTTGTCTGGTATTAAATGCCTTGCAAAAGCTTTGTGAGAAAAGAAGTGATCTGTCTCCTTTCCCCAGCCCCCCTTTCTCTAAACAAAACATAAAACAAATACAAACGAGAATAAACAAATGCAAAATGGGAACAGATCCTGGAATCAGGATGAGTATTAGAGTCTACCTTACAGTCCAGCCGACAGAGGCGCCCCTCGTGAGCTACCATGTCCCCAGGAGCCTGCAGGAAATGTGGTCGGAAAAAGCGTTCCTGTAGGGGCTCTTTGTCTCTTTCTTGCACTCGGGACCTTCCTCTATAAAAACAAGCATGTTCAGGCATTAGACATAGAAACCGATGTATAAACCTACAACAGCAAGCACTTAGGCATGGCTATAGCGCCTAGAGAACAGGTACTTTGGGGGCTGTGGGGAAGGAGGTTGCTGGACTGTAAACAAATAATAAAATAATAAATAATGGTGTGAAGCTTATGTAAAAAGCAAGGTGGTAAGCATCTCATACACTGTAGGATTATCTTAGGCGATCTGTAATCAAATAAACAGGCTTTAGCTTTTTTCTCTCTGAAGTCATTCTGGGTTAAGTGGCTCAGCTCCCCTTGCCTTGGCTTTGACCAGTTGTTCAAAAGTTTCAAAATAAACAAATAAATCAGTATTCAAGCCGAATCTCAAATGAGAGCCAACAGACAAGTCCTGTTTATTACCCAGAACAAGACAGCTGCTATCCCCATGTCTCTGACTAATAAAAATTTAACCCGGCTATAAATTATGGCAGACCATTAAAGATGATCATGAACTTAAACTAGTTAAGACTGACCAACAGTACCAGCTGTTCTTGAAGCGGAAAAAAATGAAGAAGAAGGTATAGTTGCAGCGGTGATGAAATACTGTATCTGAAACATGGGTCACTATTTTTGCTCCTTTGGTTAAGTCAAATATAATTCATCCATGTCAGCAATTATGGAATGCTTTGCTAAGACCTTTTGGCACCATAAGACTCAAGGGGAAGCCAGGCTCTTAATTCTTTTTTTTTTTTTTAATATTTTATTTATTTACTTGACAGAGATAGAGACAGCCAGTGAGAGAGGGAACACAAGCAGGGGGAGTGGGAGAGGAAGAAGCAGGCTCGTAGCAGAGGAGCCTGACGTGGGGCTCGATCCCACAACGCCGGGATCACGCCCTGAGCCGAAGGCAGACGCTTAACCGCTGTGCCACCCAGGCGCCCCCAGGATCTTAATTCTTAGCGGTTAGTAAAATGAGAGAGGAAGAAAGCCAATTGCTCTGTTAGAGGCAATTGTTACACTGGGGACAACAACAAACAAAAATATGCAATCTATAGACATATAACTACTAGCAGTTTCTGTTTTATTGAAGAAAATATGGTAATTTAATTAAAAGACCCTGGTTTATATATTATCTGCACAGGAGCTACTGATAATTATGCATTTTGAGCCATCAAGAGTGTTTGACAGACCAGTGTGTCTCAAAGTTAATGTGCTTGTAAATCACCTGGGGATCTTACTAAAATGTACTTTCTGATCCCATAGGGCTGGGGTAGGGCTTGGGATTCCACATCTGCAGCAGGCTCCCGAGGGATGCTGATGCTGGAGGTGCAGGACTACACTTCAAGTAACAATCTGTAGACCCAACGCTTTCATGCTCATTGCGGTAGGTGGGTGCTTGGGAGGGGCTAGAGAAGCCCCTTACTGTCTTTACCTGTGGGACTGACCAGCAGATGTTAGTCGACTGCGAATGGGCAAACTTTGCACCATCAAGTGTCCAGAACAGCTGATTCTCCCCTGAGAAACAAAAATGAATTAATTAAAAATAAGAGAATTCCCCATTTTTTTCAATTTATATAAATTTTTGTGGACTGGAACAATTATGAATCTTTTGGCTAACTATTATGAGAAAGAAAACTCGGGGGTGGGGAATGGAAACAATAAAGTATGATTCCTTAAATCATTGTTAGTATTCCACGGGGGGAGTTTAAAGAATATTATGATGACTTTCATTTTGAGCTGAGAAATAAACAGAACACAAATGTAAAAAAAAAATTTGAATTCTTGTGCACTGAACATTATCTGCAGCCACATGCAGAGACTATGGCCAAGTATTTTATACTTTTCTTAATAGAGACTATCCTCAAAACTAACATTTTAAGAAGGGGAGTGGGTGAGAGTAGAAATTATAGTTCTATATTTTGCATTCTAATAGTAGTTGAAGATATTTATTCTGCCATATCTTTTAGGGAAATTTTAGGTCTTGACCCTTGATCTCATTCAGAAAAGAAAAGTGAAAGATTATGGCTTTCCAACTTTTACAAAAAAAAAAAAAAGGACATCACGAATTCGAGGAATATTTGCAAGCTTTTTTGGAGTAATTTGTTAATTCTCTAAAGAGCAAAACAACAAATCATTCTTTGATAGAATGATTAATAGGCTCTTCAAGACAGTCAATGAGTTGATAAACAAGATTTAGCCCAATACATCTGGGACATAGTGAACAGATACTACTAATGTCCTTTGACAAAGGCTCAAGGGTTGAGCGACCCATCAGTGGCTAACTGGTCTTTTAAGCTGTGATACTGTGCTCCGGTTACACACAATCACAATGCTTCTCATTCATTTTCCTCAGCAATCCT
Organism: Ailuropoda melanoleuca; assembly: GCF_002007445.2. NCBI lineage: Eukaryota > Metazoa > Chordata > Mammalia > Carnivora > Ursidae > Ailuropoda > Ailuropoda melanoleuca. Next base: position 72,434,254 of record NC_048223.1, on the reverse strand, counting down.
CAGTAACTCGCACTTCTCAAGGTCTCATTCACAATGACATCAAGTGCTCCTTCCTCAGGGTGTAGCACAGCGCAGAACCCTGCTTCTCCACCTGGGGGTTGGCAGCCATGATAGTGTAGTTGCCATCGTCATCACTGGTGGTGGAGTCGATGTGCAGAGAGCACGTCCCATCTCCTTCTCGCTTCATTTTGCAGTGCTCATTTCTCTTTGAAATCTGCTTCCCATCTTTGAACCAGTAAACCTGCAAGGAAAGATAATCAAGGAGAACATATACTGTTCTGCACATCTTTTGAGGATAATGAAATAGGGAGTAGGATGAGGCAAGGGCTGATTGCCATCTCTACAAGTGCCCCATCCCTTATACAGCACTTCGAAAAAAAATATTTTAAAAATGACTGTTTAATACGCTCCTGCACTTGTACAGATACGATACTTAAGTCAAAAATTCTGTATAATTTAGGATTGAGATAAAGCTTTTGGCTCTTTTTATTGTACTTCATAATCACTTAAAAAGTCACCCCAAGGACCGGACATGTCTTCAGAGGCAAAATAATGAAAACCAGATGCCTGAATTTTTTTCCCCATCATCCTATTTACAAGCTCAAGTCTTCTGCAGTCACAGATCTCAGGGTCTACGATAGCTCATCCTACTTGAAAGGATAGTATGGTTTATTATACCAAGTGGGAAGAGGCCAGGATTCACTTGCTAAATTTCTCAACTGGCTAACATTTAAATAAATATATTTTTCATGTTGAGGTCTGCATGTACCAAGGAGATCTCTCAAAGACAGGGGGTTAAAGTACTGGCTGCAGCTGTTCTCCTCCACATTTCCTGGTTACCTAACCATACATGATAACACCATGCTAATGTTTGTGAAAGTGGAGTGGAGAGATCCCCTCACAACCATACAGGGTGTAAATCCTTCTTTCAGCTGACTGCCAAAAAAATCTGGTGACTCATAAGATTTTTCTGCAGCCAGTGAAAACGATACGACATTTTCAGCATTTACCAACCTAATAGTAATGATACAAATATAGCTCACTTTGTGCAACAACAGGCACTTTGTGGGTATTCACTAAGTGTTCAAGAAAAAGAAAAATACCAATTCGGTGAGTTTGGTGGTTGAGAGAATCAATAGCCCAAAATGGAGGATTATGACTAAGAAGTTTATTTTAAACTTTTATTAATATTCTAACTTACCTGTAAATCTGATTTATTTTTGGCTTCATTTTTTAACAATCCTATCCCTGACTGTATCTTTTTAGTAAAATTATCTGGGCTTTGTTAGTTTCTCTGGTGGTGGTTTTTATTCCCTCTGTAGACAGTTCCCTAGAATCTGATAAGACTTTCTTGAAGGCACTGTCTACAGTTCTGTGTTGTTGGTTGGCCAACCGGCTGATCATCCTCCCCTACCTTTGGAACAGGTATCCCAACAATTTTGCAGGTAAAGGTCACTGGAGAGCCTTCTGTAACCCGGAAATGCTTGAGTCTTTTGTCAAAGATGGGAGCAATACACTTGCCCGTGGGAATCTCGTCATGTTGGATTTCATCATCTGACTCATCAACAGGGGTACGTTCCAAGCGAAACTCTATTTCATTCATCAGCCTCTGCTCAAAGCTTGAAATTTTGTACTCCTGTCAAAATGGCAAACATGTTTCAATTTCAATTCTATGGGTGAGAAAGAAGGTGTCTATCAGTATAATCTGAGGATGGAACTGTTTAGATTCACATGTTAAATATATATCATGGAAACCCAATAAGCCAGGCACGTTCCATTTCCAGTTCCTCACCATGGAGCACTAAAGGAGATGTCAGTGTCTCTACTATAATCCCAAACTGCCTTAGTGAATCCTGATTCCTCACCTTGAGTATGGAGCCCCAGTAGCATCCTGCAGAGAAATGAAGATGGAATGTAATTTCCATTACTACTATTAATGCCCATTTTAATATGTAGAACTTCCTATCTGGTAATATGGCAAAGCTCTTCTGAATTGCATTCTGATGCATGCCAGCATCACCAACTTCCTGTCTCTACTGGACATTCCTATCTGCATACTTGACGAAACCTGTCTTGAATAAATCTCCCTTGACTCCATATCCATCTTCATTGCATCTCTCTACTCCCACCACAACAAAACTAGTTGAAATAATTTTGTTTTGTTACAGGATCATTTCCTTGTCACCCACTTTTTTGCTAATGTACTCCAATTGGGCTTGTGTTCTCGCTGTTCCACTGAGATTACTATTACTATAGGGTCTCCAAATGTGCCAAATCCAGTTGTCACTTATATGTTCTTACCTTACCTGATCTTTCAGCAGCATTAGACAAAGATGGCTACTTTCTCCTTTTTGAAACATTTTTTTTTTCTGTTTGCTTTCACGACACCATATTGGTTTTCCTTCTTTTTCTTTAGTTGCTCCTTATCAGTCTCCTTTGCTAGCTCCTAGTCCTAGGTAGGTGGTCTCATCCTATCTCATAGCTTCAGATACCTTCTGCATGCTGATGGCTCCAAATCCATATCTCCAAGCCTGATCTTTCCCCAAAACTCATATACCCGATGGTCTCCTACACATCATGAGAGTCATATATCCAGGGATTAATTCTACATCATGGCTTGGGTGCCCAAGGGGCATCTCAAACCTAGCATGATCCAAACAACACACACTTGATTTCTGTCTCCCAGAGATGCTCCTGCCCTGCTTTTCCCCATCTCAGAAAATGGAGCCACTACCCATCCACTTGGTTAAGTAGTTAAGTCAGTGTGTCTTACACTACCTTTGGTGAAAACAAGGTTTTAAAAAATTTCCAATGTGTAGTTTTGTAAAGTGAAATAAAAATGAAGGAGTAGCAAAATGAAATTAAGGAGGCATGCAAAATTATTATATTCAATAGGCATAAAATTTTTCTGTCAAATTGCTATAAAAATTTCTTAATGGTTACTCTCAGTTTCTGTGCTTATGCCAAGGTGGAGAGGTGATAGCTTGCAGATTGCCACGCGTCCTCAGACCACACTTTGAGTGTACCAAGTTAAACCCTAAATCTAGGACTTATCCTGAATTCCTGTCATTCCCTCTCCCTGCCGAATTCTATCAAGCTTATCTGTCACCTCCCCAAAGCAGCCTTCCCAGTCCACTTCGTCTACATGAACTCCCCATTCTAATACTCTGCACAGTACTGGTTGCTATCTAGTATATTTCTTGTTTGTTTGTTTATTGATTGAGTGATTGAATATCTCTAAGGATTAGAATGTTAGCTCCCCAAGAGCAGAGATCATGTTTGTCTTGCTTCTCACTCTATCAACAGCATCCAGAATAACGTCTGCCTCATGGCAGGTGCTCAATGAGTATCTGGAGAATGAGCGAAGACATGGGTGACATGGGGGTAATCACTTGTTACAACTGCATCTTTGAGGACTCCAGAGCCATGGCTTTGGGCTGCAGGTAGGACATTCTGTTAAGCTTGTGACTCTAGTTAACCACAATTTCATAATTCAGGTGAGCTCCATGGAGAGGGCACTAGGATGTTTCTGAAATAGAATTTGGAAGCGCACGGCTGACATACATCTGCACCCCGTCTTAGGCAGAGCGATTGAGTTCAGGATACATAAGATGTATTCTCAAGCTATTAAATCACATTACTCATGTTATTGTCTTATACATATTATCGCCGACTTTGTGTAGAATTGGAACTTATGAAACACAGAAATACAGAAATCAGATATTTCTTGGTTTCAATTTCTGGAAACCAATTTTAAATCTTCTTCTGTTGGCCACATCTCACACTGGGTAAGCAAAATAAAACCATAGATCTTTCAGGGTAGAGACGAAAATGATTAATCTCCAGTTAGCTTATTAATTTTCTTCTAAAGATTTTATTTATTTATTTGACAGAGAGAGAGACAACCAGCAAGAGAGGGAACACAAGCAAGAGGAGTGGAAGAGGAAGCAGCAGACTCCCAGTGGAGCAGGGAGCCCAATGCGGGGCTCGATCCCAGGACTCTGGGATCACGCCCTGAGCCGAAGGCAGACACTTAACGACTGAGCCACCCAGGTGCCCCAGCTTATTAATTTTTAATCAGATAATTCAAATCGGTTGAAGTCAAAAATTATTCACTTCTATTAATTTGAAACCTAGTTTAAAAGTATTAAGACTATTTTCTACATTATAGGAGTTGTTTTACAAGTTAATAGTTAAAGCTTCCAACTATCTACCTATTAGGTTGAATTTTATGAAACTGACGTTGTTGTAGGTCGAAAATGTAGAATTTCATACAATTCAATCTAGCACTTCACAATGACTATATTTTCCATAAATACAATAAAGGCTCCCCCAAATTTGAAATATTTCTTAGTCTTGCCAGTTTAAAATCACATGAAGATTACATATTTCTTCTTTCTTGAATTGCATTTATGCTTCTGAATATATATTATTTTTCTTTTTAACATATTTGTTTATTTTTCTGGGATATTTGGAAGTGAAACCAATGAATCATTTTATTCCCATACCATATGAAGTAGGTATTAAATAGGAGCTTTATTATTTTAGAAATTACATTCAAGCAGAATAATTCATATAGTTCTCAAACCTCACACACAGATCCTAGGGTTCAGGAAACGCCAGAGTTTTTGTGAGGGTGGCAGGAGGTCTTAGCCTTCTCATCTTATTTCATTTAAGTCCCCAAATTCCTAGTCCATTCCATACCGACTTTAGCCATTGTTCTAATGGAGCCCTTGCTCTAAATTAAAGAGTCTTCCCTGAAGCTTCTCCTATTGCCTGACCTGTAAGGGCTGTTAACTTCCTGGCTAAATACGTTGTCAGAGTCATTATAGGGAGAGATGAATTCCTGAAATTCTATTTTGAAAGTATGAAGTAATTTTCCCAAGGAAGTGTTTTGTACATAGTGGTAAGTTATGATTACACCTAACTTTCAGGAACATAGTGGATGATATACATGAGGATGTAAGTGCCCGCCCAAGAATATAAATACCACACTGTCTCCATGTGTTCCAAACTTGGTTTTACCAAGTTGGGGCCTGATTTCAAGGAATTTATAAATAATTGAATTGATTTGATCCAAGGAACTACAGGAGCAGTATGATGAAAATATGCACATTTTGTTTTACGATAAATGTATGCGTATTGGTTATGTATTTATTATTTTATCAGTACAACAAATTGGGAGGTGATGGAAACAGAACACTCAATGAGTTATTTCAAAAATACTACTCATAACTAGGTACTGAGGATACAGTTGCAACCAGATCTTAACTGGAAGTTTTTTTTTTTTTTTTTTAAGATTTTTTATTTATTTATTTTACAGAGATAGACAGCCAGCAAGAGAGGGAACACAAGCAGGGGGAGTGGGAGAGGAAGAAGCAGGCTCCCAGCGGAGGAGCCCGATGTGGGACTCGATGTGGGACTCGATGTGGGACTCGATGTGGGACTCGATCCCGGAACGCCGGGATCACGCCCTGAGCCGAAGGCAGACGCCTAACGACTGCACTACCCAGGCGCCCCGTTAACTGGAAGTTTTTATTGAGACACCAAGATGGGCTAGATATCAGAAAACAAGTGAGTTGGCAGACAAACTATTCTCCAGAAATTTCAAAGCAGGCGCTTACAGACAGACTAGATCGTTTAAACCCCTCACCTCCACTAGAGATACAAAGGAATGAGGGGGAGAAGCTCCAGTGAGAGGACTTTGGAGAGAGCTGTTGGGTCTCTGCATCTCCTGCCTCCCCCTGTACCCCAAGGGTACCTGCCTTCACTTCAAGCTCAGCCAGGGAGATTAAGTGGACCCATTAGGAGAGTTTGCTTTGCTTCCTACAGTGGGTTAGTATCTGACTCCTGCTTAAAAAAGCTAGAGTCAGGAGTGAAGCAGCTTTTTGTCCAAAGGCTACTCAAAGTAGCCTTTGCTCCCACATTGTGTCAGGGCAGAGGACCTGTGATGGGTCCCGTCAGGCACACGTGGGGCACAAACAGGACAGAGGCACTGTGGGGTCAGCTTTCGTCTCTCCATGGCTGGGAAAGGGAGTGAGGAACAGCAGTTAGTAAAGTGGGGGAGGAGGGAGCAAAAAAGAGGGCAGCTGGCCCCGCTTCCCTTCCTGGCTTTAGGTTCACCATTTTAACAGTCCCTGCTGTGTGGGATGGATAGGGGTGTTTGTGTGGGGGGTCTTATTTTTGAATAAGGTTTGGAGTGTTGGTTACTACAAGGACTGGACATTTTGTACTACTGGATCAAGATTGTATTTTGCAACAAAGTTACCACAGAACCTTAAATGAACTAAATGTGGCCAAAACTGCTTTGAGATTGCCTTATATTTGAGATGGCCCAGAGCAGGAGAAGAAATAGTCCCATCGAATAAATTCAAAGGGATACTGGGAGAAAAAAATTTCTTTTTCGACATACTTGTTTAATGTACCAGGTATATATATAATGTATTAATTGCAAATGAGCAGCAAAATAAGAATATTGTAGATCAAGGAATTTCCATGAAAGATTTCATAAAATATTTGGGAATTTGGAAACAGGAACAAGGAAACGATCAAGTTGTGTGTCAGGGATATGTGGCCTGTTGTGATAGCACTGAAACTTTACTTCTGAGCTGTTACCAAAGATGTATCCCATTCCCAAAGCAGAAATTGACATCTTTTTGTAGTGCTTTGCAACTAAGAGTTGGTTATCCCAAGGATAACTACCCTGATTACACATAAATCAAGATTGTCATTCCAAGGGATGACTGATGGGACTCAGATTTTGTAAAGAAATTTGCAAACAAAAGCAATATGCTTAAGTTAAATTTAGGTGCTTTCTGCACTGTTCTGCACAAAGGCTGTATCACTGATCCACTGTTGGTAGACGCAGGTTTTGAATTTCCAGGACTGAATTTATGGTGCATTCTCCATTTCCCCTTGCCTTATCCCTTTGTGAGTAAAAGCAGCAGTTTCTGCATTAGCTGCTTGTAAGTGATGTCTGTGCTCAAAAGAGATAATGAAGCTGACATTCAGTTAACACCAGAGTTTTGCTTAATTTCGGTGTTTTCATCTTTTTAATCTATTGATTGAAATGGATTATTATCATAGGGTAGTATCCACAATTAGGCATAATCAAAATCTATGCAGTCAAGTGAGATATTTTCCATAGATAGGCCACAAATCCAAAATTTTCTATTTGGTCAAAAGTTTCATTATCTTATCTGAAACTTATGTAAATCCCATTGCCATGTGCTAACTCAGCAAATATTCCCTGAGTACCTTCTCTGTGCCAGACACAACAGGGGTGCAGCGATGACTAAGACATCCACCAATCCCAGATCCCAGAGAGACTGTGACTGGTGCATCCTGGTTGGGTCCACAGCAGATGACATAGGGACACTTAAACGTCCCAAAGTTCTACTATGCTCAAGGTAAGCAACCTAAGGTCAATGGCTGGGTGGAATTCTTATCAGAAAAGGAATGGATGGCAAGACTCACAAAATAAGATTTTCATAAAGAGTTCGGAGTAAGAGATGAAAGAGGTATGCTTTTGATAGAAGAAATGACTAAGCAGCTTAGAGAAGAAGATTAGAGGAACAAAAGGCCTAGCAAGAATTAGGTGCATATATTTTTTCTTTTGTCACACATGGCAGTATCTGGGAACCACAGATAGTTTTAAAGAAGCATTAATTAAAAAAAAAAAAGTGTGTTGGGGGTTAGGAGCAGAATAAAGAGATGGGAAGGTTTCCAGGGAAATGAGGTCAAGGAAGGAAGCTGAAATAAGACTCTGTGTGTGTGTGTGTGTGTGTGTGTGTGTGTGTGTGTGTGTTTAGAGATTAACAGTCACCAAGTAGTTACTGGGTGTAGAAAATCATGGTAAGTCATGTGTGAATTAAAATCATTGGTCATGAAAACTTCATTATTATATCTTGTGATCCTGGTTTCCTCTGACCTCTCAGATTCACCTTGTTATCCTGAGCCATGTAAGTTTTATTGATGTCCACTGAAGATTCCACTGATGGTGAATGATACCCTTCAAAATAAGAAATAATTCAGCCTAAAATGTAGAAGCTGGGCACCTCTCTTGGCTTATCCCCAACTCAAAGAAACTTAACTGTCAGTTTAGAAAGTTAACCATTTTAATAAATATGAACATCTGAAAGGATGACACTTTTGTGTCACACAATGTTCTAAGAATCAACAGGTAAATCTTAATTGCTATTTAAAAAGGTTATATAAAATGAGTTAGAAAGTAAACGCTGAAATATTACAATAGGGAAATACAAAGTGGTAGATATGTCAAAGAAAACCCATTTTTTAAAACATTAGGAGTTTGAGTTCTGGGGAGGAAATCGTCTACAGTCAATATTCATTGTTCAAGGACCTCTGATTTATTTTCCTGCTTAGCACAATGGGATAAGGCTAGACCACGCGCGTGTTCTAAGAGGGTACTGTTCTTCATTGGCTAGGAATAAAATAGGGCCAGAGAGTCCAGCTTTTGGACCTGAAAGTTTTCAAAGCAAAATAAAACAAAAACAAATGCATACTCTTCAGAAGATATCATTTGCTTCCCCCTCATATGGGCAGCCTAATATGGGAATGAGAAAACTGATCATTTTGATTCCTGTGTCCCCAGACTGCAGATATAGGCGACTATCAATATGCAAGGGTTTCTTTATGATTGCTTTCCCACTCTCCCAAGCAAGTTTTCTTCTTCTAACTTCATCAACAAGTCACAGTACATTTTAGACAGTTCTTCAGAACATCTTCACTATCATTTCCCAAGGCAACAATGGCAAAGCAGTATTATAATGCGGTCATCACTTTATTCCTCAAAAGTTTACCAGAATCAACATCTACCAACCTAGTGCAACCTTTCTGTCTTAGATAGATCCTTAGTATCCTGAATTGCATTTATGCAGCTTGGTTTTCTTATCCGTGGCATAGAACTCAGTCTAGAACCAATTCTGTAACTAAACTGGCTCAGCAATTCTCAGAATAATGATTCCCAGAAGAACACTGATGCATGTCACAGATATTCAAATGGAGAGTGCTGACATGCTTTTTGAAACTGCTCCTAGTCCCTGCTCTTAGCCCCAGAGTTAATAATGAGCTCTATCAAGTTTATGGCACTTAACTCATAGAAGTTCATGTGCGCATATACTCACATTTCAGGTAATTAGGAGAAAAACCCTACTTTGCCCTGAGTTGGCTGGCAGATTAGCATGGATCCACCACAGAGTAACTATGAAAGTAACATCACACAGCCTGTGTGCTGACCTGGTATTATTTTTGCAGGGTTCTAATTGCTCCCTCTCTGAGTTGCAAAATACGTAGGCTGAACACAGCTCTGATTTCAGTGACACTTAGAAGGATTAACAACCACAAATGTGATGACAGTATTACAGGAAAGCAAATCTGCATCAGACAGAGCAACATTTATGGGGCCTTAAAGGTAATTGTCATAAAACTGAAAAAGGCTGCACATTTTCAGGGAAAATGTGAAGTGTTCTGGAGACTAGGGCTCTAGTTCTAGTTCCGCCACTGACAGTTTGACAACTGTGCCCCCATGTCTCCATCTAGAAGATGGAAGGGAGAAGAATAGTTAGTTGCCTTGGCATTTGCCTCCCAGAAACATACATAATTTGGTGAAATAATACGTGAAAAGTGTACTCAATTATAACAAGCTTCAATGTTCTTCTTCAATTCAATAACTTAAAGTCAATTTTAAAAAGATTTTAAGCAGCACATTTTCAAAAGAATCTACTTAGTAAGAATTGCCCAACATATTGCACAGGTGTAAAATACCTGAGCTCCACTGGAGATAAAAGACAGAAACAAAGGAAAACAGAATATGGTCAGGGAAATCTGGAGCCTTGTTTCCAGGGATCACTTATGCCACAAATTCCACAATATTTGGCATGTAGTTTTGACTGAAATCTGATCTTACGTTTCAAAATAGATTTTTGATCAGTTCCCACCTTGGGAAATAAACCAAGAGTTAGGTAATTAAAATGTAAACCTACACTTAAAAAAAACCCCACGTTATGAAATGCAAAAATAAATGGCTCAAATAACAAAATAGTCAGTCTATTTTTCTTTTATTTGATGCTCACCTATGGCTTTCCTTCTTCTCTTTCCATGTGAACACTCACTAGTAAGCAAGGACTTGTATGGGTTGAACCACAGGATATTGACTAATGGCTATTTCACATGATTTAAGCTAATGTAAAGATCGAGAGGAATTGGTGAACAGACCTCTAGCACATTAGATTGTAGGAGTCAGATAAAGGACAGTGTGGCATCCCAGAGTTCCTTTAAGTCTAGATCCTCTCATATATGGCAATTTTTCAAAGGTGTGATGGTGTTTGCCTACACCAAGCTGAAGATTGCTGGAATGGCCAACAGACTAGCTAGTCTCTCTCTTTCTTTAACATATTCCATTCTACATAAACACATATAAGCAGTTACACTGAATTAACTACTGGGGTAATCAAGAACTGTAGATCCATGCGGATGAGTTTCCTATATGACCCTTGGCTAATCTATGCTCTATCTTCTAAGACTGCAGTGTCAGGCTCACTGAGGTCTGGTGAACTGACCATCCAAGGACTAAATTAAGTGAAATGGTATTTCTTTTTCTTTTCTTTTTTTCCCCCCAAGATTTTATTTATTTATTGGACAGAGAGAGACACAGCGAGAGAGGGAACACCAGCAGGGGGAGTGGGAGAGGGAGAAGCAGGGTTTCCCGCTGAGCAGTGAGCCCAATGTGGGGCTCGATCCCAGGATCCTGGGATCGCAACCTGAGCTGAAGGCATATGCTCAACGACTGAGCCACCCAGGCACCCCTGAAATGGTATTTCTTATCATGAAATTCCAATAAACCATTTGAGCACAACAATCTTACCTGCTGGTTTGATCTGACATCACTGAAATTCATTTTTTTCCCCAAGTCTAGAATCACTGCATTCTTAGTTTCACGAATGAAATCATCATTCACCAGCTGGGGAGACTTTGTGTTTTTCTTCCTTAGTCCCTGGGATGGCCTGTAAAATAAATTCACACCTGACACACCCATGAGAAACCCTTGCCAGAAGCCCTTGTCCAAAAGCCTAGAAATCAGAGTGGCTGAAATGGCAGTCAGACACCAGGAGTCATCGGGCACTTAGGGAGGACATATTGTGTACAAAAGTTGAACACTTCACAGAGAATCTGTATTTGTAGAGGTGTTTTCAATATTTAAATTATCAAAAATTATTTAAAGTAATCATGCTCTTTGCTGTAAGGTGTTCAATATCTGTTTAGTGCTTAAGAGAGAGGATTATCTAGGAATCCACTAAATGAGAGTCCTGTCTCAGACCAAGCTGTTCACACATATGTCCTTTCTTAAGTGACACCGTTTACTCCAGAAATCTTAATGACACTTACACGGATGGTGCACTTCTGGGCAGCCCCATGGCATTGGTGGGTGGAATGGCAGGGAGAGAAGGCAGAACGGAGCTGAGGAAAGCCACTGGGTTTTGAATCCGGCTGGTGGGAGAGACAGGAGCTGGGGAAACACAGCGGGGCTGAAACTGGTTTCCACTGGAGATGGCAAATGTGAGTGGCGGTGGCCCTGGCTCTGCTGGAGCTGGAGGGGGTGGCTCATTGGGGACGGAAACTCCTCCTAGAGATTTGGTTTGCACGGAGGGGAGAGAAACTAAGAGGCTCTCTTTGCTGACAGTCCTCTGAATGGTTTGAGGAGTGCTGCTCAGGGTGAACACCGGAGAGCTGCAAGGGGACACGGTTGCTGCGGTGGTATTTGGAGAGGGGAAGAAATGCTTTGGCCGGGCCAAGCTGAATGTCTGCGATGAAGGGGCCTTCACCTGCTTGCTGGACATTGTCACCGCCGGGGAAGCAGTGGCGTTCAAAACACTCATGTTGAAAGGAAACTCCTTAGGAGAGGAAGAGGATGGGTTTTGCAACTGCTGTTGTTCCAGTAAGACTTGGTTGTGAAGCTGTTGCAGCTGACTGGAATCACTGCACACAAGAGGGAGAGAAAAGGGAAATGTGTCACTGTCGGCCTCGCGCATCAGAAAACCTAAAGACAGGCTGTTTACGATGTTACGCTGATTCAGAACGCACAACCGGAGTTGCCAGAAATGAGCTAATCAATTCCCTGTGAGCTGTATCTCCTTCCTGAGTCTGTTTTATCATCAGTGAGAAGGGGCAAAGCTACCACAACGCACAACTCCGAAAGGCCTCCTTCACACTGTAGCTTTTGTGTTGGGACCCAGCAAGACGGCAGCACCATTTTAGAATGTGTCTAAATTAGAGAAAAGACATAGAAACAATGGTCCTCTGTTGGGAATACCTCAAGTTCCGATAGGAGCAGACTGTATCTCAGCTCTGGGGCAGAGGCAGTGAGCCACACACTGATGTAGGTAACTGAACGCGTGGTCTTCTTCATTCTGCCTCATTTTAAAGCAAACCTTCATTAAGGTTTGGATGTGTCCTGGCGTTTCTCATTCTCTCTCAACAACAAAGCATTATAGATAAGGTGACTATATGTCCCAATACATCCTGGACGGGCTTGGTTTATGCCTGTTTTCCTGGCGTAATTATTAACAGTGTTCTTTTACTCTCAAAAATACCATGGTTTGAATAGTAGATTGTATGGCAACCATAATTAGAAACATTGCCTTAGGGGCGCCTAGGTGGCACAGCGGTTGGGAGTCTGCCTTCGGCTCAGGGCGTGATCCCGGCGTTGTGGGATCGAGCTCCACATCGGGCTCCTCCGCTGGGAGCCTGCTTCTTCCTCTCCCACTCCCCCTGCTTGTGTTCCCTCTCTCGCTGGCTGTCTCTATCTCTGTCAAATAAATAAATAAAATCTTAAAAAAAAAAAAAAAAGAAACATTGCCTTAGACTTTTCTTGTTCCTAAGAGGAGAGAGAAGATCAAGCTAGGAGTACTTTCTCCTTTTGCAGGAAGCTGAGTCACAGAAGCATTACATGATTTGTCCACAGTCTATTTAATTTATCTTAACAAAATGGTTAATTATTATTTTTTTAAAAACTTATTTATTTATTTGAGAGAAAGAGAGAGTGAGAGAGAGAGAGCGAGAGCAAGTGAGCATGGGGGGAGGGGCAGAGGGAGAGGGAGAGAAGCAGGCTCCACTAAGCACAGAGGGAGCCTGATGCCAGGGTCAATGCCGTGACCCCAAGATCTTGACCTCAGCCCAAATCAAGAGTCGGATGCTCAACTGACTGAGCCACCCAGGTGCCCCTGGTTACTTATTTTTTAAGAAAGAAAATAGAAAATGAAAATCTCTAAAAAGCTTATGTGCATAAAGGCGTCAGGGCTGCTAAACTTTGCTGTTTAGGAGAATTTACTCTCAAACGAATAACTATGGGAAGATCCACACAAAAGACTGTGGTGTTTCAAATCTACCACGGTTTTATGTTCTTTGGAAACATAGGTTGCTTCTGGAACATAGAAGGCTATTTGCTGAACATGAGATCTATTAAAAATGAAAGGTTCGGTATTTTCATAGCATTAGGAAAGTCAACACCAATGGTAATAAAATTGAACCAAGAGGTTCAAACCTTGATTTTTCTTAATTCTGGGAGTTTAGGACCTTCCTCGTTCCGTTCATTAACATTTCTAATACACGATATATGGAGAAGTAACTGCACAAAACAGAGTCCTATCTGTTGTCAAATGGCTATATAATATGAAATCCTTCTTTGCTCGTGGATAAAAATTCTTGTTTTGAGTTAAATTAAGAATTCAGAAGCATTAGCTACTTGGTACAGTAATTTTCTTCTTTCTCTCCTTTTTAGAATGTTTAAGCTGAGAGAATAAAGTAATAAAATTAAAGATTAATTAAATCTTTTTGTTTCACCATAAACGAAAGATTCGGCAATCAAGAGAAGCAGAAATATCTTTGTCAGATTATCCTTAGAAAATGTAAAATATATAGAATTAATATTGTTTCTGTTAGTGTTAATTTTCCCAACGGCATGAAAATACAAAAATCTTTAGATTTTAATGGATTTCATATTTGTCAGGTCACATTCTGCCTGAGACAATGCTATACAGTTTTTAGGACATCTCTGTACAGAGCAGTCTACATAAATTTTAGTCTTATGATTTTGCAGAAATATTTTCTTGTGACTATGGAAATAGAAAAAGTAGTATATGACAGGTAAGTAATCTCAGAAATATAAGGATGATAAAAAGGGGCAGAAGGTCATTTGGTATTAATTGATTCTTATTTTCCTTTAGTTCCCATTGAATAAAAACTAAGAACTAGCTTTTTACTTTAAGTGACACTTCCAATGGCATGTTAGCCCCTATCATTCAATGCAGTATATTGGATTGGAGAGGGTCACAAACCTTAAACATAATGATATGTGAGGTACACTGTCAAATTGTTTGGATTATCTAAGTTTCTGGAAGAATTCATTTGAGAATAATGTCTCTTTTTATTTGAACAAGGTTGTTATTTTGGTTTTTGTTTTGTTTTCTGTTTTTGGTTTCTCATTTTATTAGTCTTGTTTCAGAAGGGATTTAAAACAGCAGTTTGGATTCACGTATTCATGACATCAGGTGTCAATTCCATTATCTGACGAACTTTTATTGAATCTTCTGTGTTTACTTTGCTAGGCATTTTAGGAGTTATAAATATGCCTGAGCTGGTACAAGCTATTCAGGGCTCAAAAATCTGGCTATACATACATGCAACACAAATAACTACTGGTTATTTACAGAGAACATATGGAACTTACCTACTGCTTTAATAACGAAGGTGCAAAGTGCAATGAAAGATAAAAGGAAGCGAAAATTAATTACAAAGGCTACTGGTTCTAAAATCCTAAGTAACATCTCTAATTCAAAGTAACAGCCTGTCATAGATGGCTACGAGCTCAGGTGCTCTTTTCTGCTGCCATGAGGATTTCTGAAGTCAGGTTTTTACCCAAGCTTTCTTTTATCAGCTTTCAAGCTGACATCCAGCTTTCTTTCACCCAGGCAGATTTATCAGCTCGCTCAAGTGGGTTACCTGAATATATCGTCTCCTTTGCCACAACATGTAATTCAAGCACGGTGCTCAAGAATATGGTTTCTGCAGACAGACAGACAGATTAGGTCCTAATCCCAGCTCTGCCCCTTATTGTCTGCGTGGCTTTCGGTAGTTTCTAGACTTTTTCAGACCCTGATTGCCTCATAAATAAAACAGGAATAAGTAATATCTCCACATTGTCATGAGAGTTGATCAAATCACCTAAAACATATAAGTAATCAATAAATGGTGGCTATTTTATTTCTTAGTTTTTGAATGACAAATATCAATTTCAAGATTTGTAAGAATGAAAATTAAGAGTTTCAGAATAATAAGGATGCTTCTTGTGGTTTCTGGGGTACAAAGGAATTTCTTAGGGATTTTGAACTGTTGAGATAAAAAGGCTTAGTGACAAAAACAACAAAACAAACATGGGATGGTGTATCAAGTACTTTTGAAAGCAGTTTTGGCAACAAAAATTTGGGACAGTGTGTACTGGAGAAAGCTCTCAATTGCTCTGCAGAGCAGATTGTGCACGTCTCATTCCAATTCCCAGTTCAACCACCTTTCTTTAGTAGCTTGAAATAGAACACGGTGGGAGAAAATTGGCAAATGCTACAAATCAGGGCTCCCCCGTCTCTATCCGTGGTTAAAACATCTGCCAGCACACCACTGATTCGGATAACTAGTTCTAAGTAAATATGTCTCTGCAATTGGCTTTTATTTATTTTTTTTTAAAGATTTTATTTATGTATTTGACAGAGACAGCCAGCGAGAGAGGGAACACAAGCAGGGAGAGTGGGAGAGGAAGAAGCAGGCTCCCAGCAGAGGAGCCTGATGTGGGGCTCAATCCCATAACGTCAGGATCACGCCCAGAGCCGAAGGTAGATGCCTAACCGCTGTGCCACCCAGGCGCCCCTGCAATTGGCTTTTAGCTGGGGCTTTAGCAGTGGCTACCTTGCTGGCTGCGCATTAGAATCACCCACAGAGCATAAAAGACAAACAAATCTCAATAATTCAGGCACCATTGCCCAGAGAGTCAAGCGACCTGGGAAAAGATCCAGGCCTAGTTATTATTATCTTTTTAAAAGTAGGTCAGTGGTTCTTAAACTTTAATGAGCCTCAGAAGCCTCTGGAGGGCTTGGTTGAAACCCAGATTTTGCCCTCCCTGCCCCCACCCCCAGTTTACCATTCAAGTCTGCAATGGGACCTGAGAATCTGCATTTCTATCAAGCTCCCAGGTGGTGCCCTCAGTGTGACTAGCAAGGCTCTAGGTGGTTTTTGCATGCATGTGGGAGTGAGAACCACTGCTGTAAAGAAACACTTGTCCCCAAAACAGAGGCTTTCCCAGTACATGCTGATTTTTGTCTGACATTTTCCTCACTTTAAATGTTAATTATTGTGTTTTCCTGGGTGTGGAGGGGTGTGTGTATGGGCTGGGGTGGAATGATAAAGGGTTGTAGCCCAGACTTTTCAACTTTAGACCAGTAGTTTCCAAACTGGCTGAATATTAAAATAATCTGTGGAGGGATTCTGATTCAGTGGGGATGGAAGGCATAAATATTTTTTTAAAGCTCTACATTTTATTCGAGAGTGTAGCCAGCATGAAGAATCACTGCTCTAGACAGGCTGAATTCAAGTTGAAAATCTCAAAGTCCGAATTATCTAGGCTTTGATGATACAATGTTTAGAAATGACAGTTTCTCTTTCTGTTGCAGTTTTAAGATCTGTAAGAATTATGTCTATTTTCTGTGTGAGTGGCAAACTGAAGGAACAAGCAGAAAATTATATCCTCAAGGTTACTCAGAGAGTCAATATATTTTAATGCAAAACCTAAAAGATTAAAACCAATGTGGTCAAAACCAGTAAGAAAAGGCTGTAGACATATGGGTTCACAAAGGATTGGGTGCATATCTGTACGTGTGCGTGAGTGCGTGCACACGTACGTATATATTCATACCTCTACTAATACAAACTTTTATACACACACTTAACAGAAAACTTAAGGAAGGCAAAAAAGATTAAAGAATTATACAGTGCTGAGGACTGGATTTGTAGAGGACGTCACTACATAATTTAATAGCAAGAATTATTATATTAATTGAAAGTCTGATGTGGCAGATACTGCTGGCTGATTACTTACTTCTTCCCTTTGTTGAAGAACTTGATTTTATTCATGGAGGCAACATATGCAGCCAAAGACTACTCTTCCTAGTCTCCTTTGCAGCTACTATACCGTGTGACTAAGTTCCGGCTGATGAGATACAAGCACAAGATATTGGGTAAGACCTAAGAAGGCTCTTTAAAAAGAGTCTGACATCGGGCCTTCCACCCATTTGCCTGTCCTGCAGCTTGAAATCAGACACGAGGACTAGATCACCATCAGCCATCCTGGACCACGAAGGGACCTGGAGAAGAAGCCAGTGCTGAAGGTGGCAGAGCAGAAAGACAGGAGACTGGGTTGTCAATGACTATGGAGCCACTCTAACAGCTCCAGACTGGCCATCTAATTCCTTTATTTAAGAGAAAAACCCTCATGTGTTTAACCCACCACTTGTTTGGGTTTTCTGCAACATGAAGCTAAACCGAATCCTAACTGATGTACCTAATAGCCCCTGCACAGTCTCTGGGTAAGAGGAGACTCTATAAAGAAGGCAGTTCCCAAAGAAATTGTCTTGGATTATCTGTTCCCAAAACTCCCTTTTCTGAGAAATTCTCCCACCCCCTACTCCACTGCCCTTCATAGTTCCGATTTGATCCATTTGACAGGTCTTTCCTCCAAACATAAATCCTCACCTGACCAGGCTGGACCAACTGATATTTGGAATTCAGCTGCTATGAACGATTTAATTAGCAGTGGAACATGACACAAGTCGTAGAATGGGACATGTCATCATGGGCCAGGTGTGAGGTGATGAGTCTTCAAAGAGGAAAGAGTGAAGAGGATATGCAAAGAAGAAACAAGGAGGTGTTTCAGACAGAGAGAGAGTGGTAGACAGAGGCTTGGGGTATCCAGGCAAGACCTGGCTGCCTTTGGGTTCCCATTTCTGCCTATTTCCCTATAGTAACGACTTCCCTCTTTTTACTTTAGTGAATTCCTATTTCCTGTGACCAGCAGAACTTTTAGGGGACAGAGATATTTTTGGATGTGGTTTTCCAAGAAGCATGTTTCATAACATTTAATTTTATGCCCCAGGATTTTGCCTTATGTGATCATGAGAAGAATATAAAACTAAACGACATGTCCTGCTTCCAATGAACATCTTGTGTTCTGCACTGAGAAACACATGATAGGAGCACTGTTACTATAGATTTTAACGTTGACCTCTAAAGGTTTCTGTAATTATAAATATAATTTTTATAATTTTGACGTGTGGTTCAAACAGAACATGGTAGTAGTATCATGTTCTGTGTTTGCTTTATTATGGATGAACATTAAACATTGCAAAATGGCTCTGACAGAGGCTGTCTAGAGGTTAGGGTGACACTACATCAGGCCCCAAGGTGAGTCTGAAAATTATGACTCCTCATTCTTTCATCCCCATTATATTATACGAAACCTACTGTGGTTATGTATAGCATATCTAGCCATAGCAAGGAACAGTTGAAAAAGTACTAAATATCTCTTCCATAATGACTGCAAAAGCTTTAGTTGAAGCAGAAATGGGAAGCATAAGGTTGAAATTACAGACTATAAGGATTATTAGATGCAAGAAGGGGTTTTATAAGAAGAGTGTAGAAGTGCTTCAGCCGGAGACTCTAATGTTAGAAAAACATCTTTATCAGCTAGTTTAGGGGTAACATTAGGTATAACATTTTTCAGAGGTAGAATATTTAACAGTAAGGATAGTAGTGATAGTACACTAACATTGATGGAAGGATTTATGGTTTGCCAAGCATTTAAGTTGTATCTTATCATTCTGTAATTCCCTTTTTCAGCCCCATTTTTTTTAAGTAGCCTCCATGCCCAGTATGGAGCTCATTGCAGGGCTTGAACTCATGACTCTGAGATCAAGACCTGGACGCTTAACCACTGAGCCACCCAAGTGTCCCATTCAGCCCCATTATTTTTAAGGGCAGATTCAGAGAAGCTCACAGGCACCCTTGGTCATCCATTCTAATTTTTACTTACAGTTTGGGTTTGGCCAGAACTGGAGGGGGTTCTTTGACGGGCGAAGAAGGCTCAGGGATTTTTGCTGCCTGTCCATTGAATCTCTCCAGGAAAGAATCAGGCCTGGTCTGGTTGGTGGTCACCACGCCAGTCTCAGAAGATGCTTCACTTCCTTTGTCATCCTCAGGCAAGTTGAAGTGCACACGGAGCCCAATCCTTGAGCTGGACCGGGGCTCATTGTGGTTCACCAGAACGCCTTCGAGTTTGGGTTTAGGGGGTTGTTCCACACAAGGGGGCTCTGGGTTGGGTGGGGATGCCTGCTGCTCAATAACAGCCAGGTTGGTAGTGGAATTGGCTGAGTGAAGAGACCCATTATTTCTGAGGTCTTCATTTCCTACAAGGACAATAATAGGACCTGAGCTGTTAGCCTTACTCAATAAAACAGATAGGATTGTAACTGTGAGCGGGGGCATGTATCCAAACCAGATGAGTACGTTAATGGAAGAATGCTTGTCAAAAACAGTGACCATAATCTGGGGCATTAATGAATGGTGAGGATACAGGAAAAAAAAAACAAAACGAAACAAAAACTAAACTAAAAATCTAAGTACTGTTTTAGAAAGAATATTAAAAGTTTATGAAAGACCAAGGAGTTGTTTTCTTAGGGAATATAAGAGATAACAGCAGGATAATAGTTGGTGGTGGTGGTCATAAATGCAATAAAAAATTGAAAATTGAATATTGTTCCATAGTCTAGACTGTTCTTTCAGGAGCCCTTACCTCTTACATCGAGCTGTGCAATGCTTGACACTGTGCCGTATTTGTTGCTTGCTGTGCACGTGAAGCATCCAGAGTCTTCTGCAAACACCTCAGCAATGACCAAAGTACAAATCTCCTCTAAACAGCAGTAAAACAAAACAGTTACAGACTTAATTGTGGAAATGGAATTACAAAATTTACTGATATCAGATGATGATTCTACAAAAGTCAATCTAAGAAGTTGATTCTACTAATTGCTTGAAAATGAGTAGTCCAAACAATTATTTGATAGGATTAACTGATGAACAGGCTTAATGAATCAAAGGATGTGGGACAAAAAACCCTACATAGGCCACTGGCAAGAGGGTCTTATGATAATATAATATCTTAGTATAGTGTGAATTCCCGGATTATTTTCTGTTTTTATGTCATCAGTCCAGATGACAAAAATAGAACCGAGAAACAGTAAACTTACAAATCACAAAAACAAGTTAGGAGTTAAAGCAAAAAGAGATTTTGTGTGACATACAAGGATTAATAAAACATTTTAAACTCTAGGTCTCCCATGATGTCTGTGGGGAACTTTTGCACTGAGGTAATTTTAAATGAAGGCCACCATTTAAAACTGGGCAAGAAATATTTTGCTGAGCTAGTAGTAATTAGCTGATAGAGTAATTTGAAATTCCAGGTGAAAGAAGAGTGAAATGCATCTTTTCCTTTGCAATGCTACGGTAATTCTTATGGATTACTTCAGTACACAACATGAACCCCCTTTGAATAACTACCAAAGTGATTTCCAGATTGAACCACATGATTATAACCTAAAATTATTATAGTTAGATATTCTTTGATGTGAAGAGAAGCATAGGACAGTAGCATAAACAGTCAATTATCACTCAGTGGACCTGACACTAAAAACAAAGTTAACAAAAGCATAGTTGTATTAGGAGGGACTTGGCATCTCACTGTTTCGTGATAAGTGAATTGAACTCGCTGGCCGGCCTCTAGGAAAACTGGACAGGAGGCCACGGCAGACGGTGTTGAGTACCTGCTCCATAGCTCGTCGTCCTCCTCCCTCCTTCCTAACAGAATTCTGGCTTTGTCCACCCTCCTTGGAGCGGTCATGTGCTTCGAGGCAACTTGGCCTCTCCCAGTCTCAGGTGGTGAACCGTGACTGGTCATGCTAAGCTCTATTCTTGCTAAGTCATGGCATGTGCCACACAATTCCAGTCAATGAAATAGGAGGGAAAGTCTCTTGGGGAGTTTATGAGAAAGTTTTCCTTGCTCTTCGAAGAAAACAAAAGAAAGTTTTGTTCCCTAATTTTGCCTCTGCAGTGTTGTCTGCATGCAATACTCAGAACTGTGGCAGCCGTCTTGGGGAGATGAGTAAAACAAGATGAAGCCTGAAGACGGTGAAATGGGAACTGGGAAGAAGGCTTGGCCCCCAGTGATCTTGAAGATGTGAAATCACCCAATATCGAGACATTTCTCGGGGCATCTTGCTATGTGAGAAAATGCATTTTTCTTAACGCTTACACCGCTCTTAGTTAGGTCTTCTTCACTTGCTGCCAAGAATCCTAAATGACGGGAAGGCAAAGTTTGGTTTTGGTGCCTCTCTGTACTTTTTCCAAGCCCTTGGACTATGCTTCTTTCTCCCTGTTCCCCTTCCCAAACATTTCTACTCTCAGCCTTCAACAACCACGTTCAGAAAATGATCTGATCAATGTATTCACACTACACTGTACCTACCTGATAAAATAAAGTATTCTGCCTCTAAAGGGTATTTGCATGTACTAGATGGAGGAAAAATTCTCTGGCTATGAAATTTTAGATCATGGAGCTGGGAAAAGCAGCACTTGTTTTGGGAAGGGACCCCTTTTGGGTGACTCTGAAATGATTTTGTGTATGAAATCGCCTAGTGGAAAAGCCTGCTCTGGACAAAAGTGTCAGAAACTGAGATGTTTTCAAGGGGAAAAAGTACCACTGCACTACAAGCAATGCAAGGTAAGGCTGCTCTGGTCTTTACTTATGTATCCCCAAAGCCCTAGGGTGGTAAGGCTGTGCCACATGGATCTTCCATGTCTACTTCTGGAATGCCTTTCCATTTGGTTTTCAGAAGAGAGAATTATAACAATGAAATCCCAAACCATCATTCTTACCCAGGGGTATAAATACAGTAGAATTTTCTAGGGTGATCACAGAGAAGACTTACAGATGTTTACACTGTGGTTTGTGAGTAACTTGCATTTTCTAGAGGTAAGAGCTTCACCTACCATCACTCCCATGGCATCTTGATATCTTCCCAACCAAATCTAATAACACCATGGACATTTTATTGACTCTGCAAATTTCAAGATCTGGTGGATAAGTTTTGAGACATATAAGCTGTGGAATTGGAATTGATCTAGCATCATGGAAATTGCTCTATCCAGTTCTGGGAGGCCAAAAGAAAGAGGGAAAATATTCCTAAGGAACATCTGTTAAAAACCAGGAACTAACTACATTCATATTCAGTATCGGATATAAATTCGAAATTTGCATGTGCTCTCCTTCTTTCCTTCTCTTACAATAGATAGAGTGGGTTGGAATCCTGTTTCTAAAACCTTATTTTTCATTTTTTTCTTGACACCAGTGTAACATCATTGTTTTATTATTTATATAATATACATAAAACCACTGATTTATGTATATATATTTATATATCTGTAAAATCACTGAAGCTAACATGCTGACATGCTAACAAATTAAAGTTAAAATGGTACTTACCTGGTTCTGCCATGGATCGAGGTTCTAAGAGAAAAAATTAAAAGATTCTAATCATTTCTTTGACCGAGAGGCTATATTTTCATCAGAAACTTCCTACAGAATTTCAGTCTCTTGTATATTCATGAGTGATTTGATAAGGTTAATCTGTAAGTGTGGAAGTAAAGCACCAATGGCCTCTAAAGGGACAGGACAATTGTCACAGAAGGGCAGCAATAGAGCTGCTGACCAGATGTTGCCGTATCTTGGGACACACCTGGATTCCACTTGGGACACATACAGCCTTAGGTGAGGAAAAGTGACTGAGTTAGGGTTTCAGGTACCCATTTTACTGGTACCCATTCAGCTTTACCTGAAATGAAGTTTGTGAACACTGAGATCTCATTCTTGGCTGGGGTTCTCACATCCTAAAGAAAAGTAGACTATACCTCCTGCTATAAGACTATTCTAGATCTGATTAATTTATTCACACTACACTGTACCTACCTGATAAAGTGTCCTGTCTCCAAAGGATATTTGCATATACAAGATGGAGGAAGAGCTCTCTGGCTATGAAATGTTTTCTGTTATCTCTGGAGAGATAACAGCCTCAGGATAGATAACAAGAGAACAGGTTCTTTACCTTAAAATTCTTTGACATTCATGAAAGTGCCTGCGTGGTACTGAATATAGAATACAGGTGTTCAATTGCAGGCATTCAGTAAGAGTTGTGGAACTTAGTTACAACCTTCAACACTGATAGAACTATTAATGTTTTTTTTTCTCAAGTTTAAATAGTATTCAGATTATATTATTGTTGCTACTACTGTTGTTAAAACCTGATAGCAGTTTGACTCATATCAGTGATAAGCAGAGACAAATTAACAAAAAAGCAAATAAATTCCAATGACTGAAACCGGTCAAGGTGAAGGCAGTACATGATAAGAAAAAGAAGAATTGACCACTTGAATGTATAAATAATTCTTATAGTAAAAAAGAACAAAACTTCAATATGTAAATGAGCAAAGGATATAAGCAGGTAATTTAATAATAAAGAAATACAAAGACCCAATAAACATGAAAAAAAGTTTCACCCCTGTTTACTTAGTAAAGTACAGATTAAAACATGTTCCCGTTTTGGACCTATAAAATTAGTGAAAACATGTTCCCGTTTTGGACCTATAAAATTAGTGAAAATTTGAAAAATGTTTAATACCCATTATTAGTGAAGGTATGAGACAAACGGCATTCCCATATATTGTTGTTTGTAGTAGAATATCGCTAGGACAACACGTGTCCCAGTTCATTTGGGATAGACCTGTTTTATTCCTGGGATCTCTGTGTAATTATCATTATTATTATTATTTTTATTTTTAAAGGATATTTATTTATTTATTTGGCACAGAGAGAGAAACAGCCAGAGAGAGAGGGAACACAAGCAGGGGGAGTGGGAGAGGGAGAAGCAGGCTCCCAGCAGAGCAGGGAGCCAGATGCGGGGCTGGATCCCAGCACCCGGGGATCAGGCCCTGGGCCGAGGGCAGATGCTTAACGACTGAGCCACCCAGGTGCCCCTCTGTGTAATTATTAATAGCAGTCTCTTTCATTCCCAAAGTGTCCCAGATTGGATGGTCAATTACGTGATTATCCTCAATTTAGTTCAAGCCTTTGGGACGGCATTTTGGCAATATATATTGAAAGCCTAAAACTGGGTGAATTTATAGTATCAATTCTAGTACTTTTTATTCTTTTTTTTATTTAAGATTTTATTTCTAAATAATCTCTACACTCAATGTGGAGCTTCAACCCACAGCCCCGAGATCAAGAGTTACATACTCTACTGACTAAGCCAGCCAGGCACCCCCAATACTCTTTATTCTATAGATATTCACAAATGATTTTTCTTTTATATGCATTGAAGCAGTTTACAAAAGCATTTGTGAACAATCTAAATGCTCAACAGGAGATTAAATAAATAAAAAATTGATTATATTGATTTGTTTTTAAAGTATATTTATGAACGTGAAAAGATGTTCACGATATGTTGAGTGAAAAAAATCAACTTAAAAAAAGCTTATGATTTATTTTTATTTTTGAAAAACATGCATGGAGAAATTTTTGGAGAATAGACAACACGGTATTAATAGGATTTAGTTTGGAGGATTATGATTGCAAGTAATTTTTCTTTTATTCTTTTAATTATATTTTTAATTAGTTGTTAAAAGTTATAGAAATAAATGAATACAATATATTTAAAAAAATTAATTATCAGAAAAATAATTTTAAAGTATTAACTTACTTTTCTGTAAAATTCTAAAATCTGGAGAATCTTCTATCAAGGTCCCTTCTCTATACCACTCAACTTTAGGAGATGGAGCTCCTTTTACTCTGCATTCAAAGACAACCAGCTGACCTTCAGAGGCTGATAAATTTTGTAACATCTGTAATGAGAATATTGTTAGAGCCAAAAAGTATACATTTTTGGAATCTAGTTCCAGTGTTGAATTTTAGAAAAAGATACTATAGCCTTCATATTTGGATTTTCCTCAAATCTTCTACACCTCCAGCAGTTTCAATTCTGTGGATATTCATTGAGTCTATTTTTGAAGATAGAATCATCTGAACCCATATGAAGCTTTTCCCTCACTATCCTCTTCCTTTTCCTCTCCGTTCCAGTGCCAGACAATTATATTAAATACTAGGTGACACATTTTGAGGGTT
This sequence comes from Ailuropoda melanoleuca, assembly GCF_002007445.2. Classification (NCBI taxonomy): domain Eukaryota; kingdom Metazoa; phylum Chordata; class Mammalia; order Carnivora; family Ursidae; genus Ailuropoda; species Ailuropoda melanoleuca. The sequence continues at coordinate 72,408,906 of NC_048223.1, read as the reverse complement.
TGGAAAAATGCTGACTTTTGGTAAAGTACCTCTGTTCTTAAATGCCCAACTGGGTTTTGGTTTCCAGAAATAATAACAATTTAAGAAATCTGCAGGAGTATCTACTAGGTGTAGTCAACATGGGAGTAATGTATTTTTCCACACAAGAATGTCACTGTTCATGAGGTGGAACATCTCTGTGGTTCAAGTAACTGACTCCATTTTCCTGGCTTTGTCTTGTTTACATACTGAGTCCTGCAAATTGACTTTTGTTTTGTTATCTTGTTTTCCTTCTGTATTCTTTACGGTATAGCTTCAATGATCTGTTGACGGATATAAACAATGACAATCTCTATAAAATCATAGCCATAAGTGGAGTCTGATGTCATGGTAAAATATGTTGTAACTTTGTGAAGGTCTTGTTAAATGCTTTTCCACACATCCATGAAAAAAAGGTTTATAAAACCACTTTGTTTTTGTTTGTTTGTTAAAAGTAGGTTCGCCCAGCACAGAGCCCAAAGTGGGGCTTGAACTAACGGCTCTGAGCTCAAGACCTGAGATCAAGATCTGAGATGAGATCAAGACTCAGAGGCTTAACCAACTGAGCCACCCAGACACCCCTACAAAACCACTTTGAACTGTATCATATCAATATATTCTATAATGGACTCTCTGGGAGAATGGCACTCACAGTTTCCATTCACAGCCAGTCTTTCACTCATGATTTGTGAGCTTAAAGTCAAACACATTCTTTTGTGTAGTTAGTTCTTCATTTGATTTGAGAGAGAGAGAGAGAGGGAGGGAAAGAGAGAGAGAGAGAGTCCTAGTAAGGGGAGGGGAGAGGGGAAGGAGAGGGAGAGAGAGAATTTCTCAAGCAGACTCCAAGACAGCTCGGAGCCTGAGGCAGGGCTCGAACCCAGGACCCTGAGATCATGACCTGGGCCTAAACCAAGAGTCCAGTGTTTAACCGACTGAGCTGCCCAGGTGCCCCTGCTACTTCATTTGATTATGTAATTGGCTTGTGTGTGAACATATTATTGTGGGGTTTTTTTCATATTATTGTTTTTAATGTTCTAATTAAACATTGGAAAGATTATGATTAACTTCCTCCACAAGCTCTATTAGTAACAAATGCTGCAAGGCTTACTATTATTACTATTTGGGGATCTGCATTAAGGAAATATAGGCTCCTCCATCAGAGAAAGGGAAAGCCGATATTCAGTTACTTTTTTGCTTTTGTCATTCACTCTTATAAATATTCTGTGATTATTTATAGCTATTTATGAGCAATTTATGATATTTTGTGCATGGCATGGCCCTATCATATTTATGACATTTGTCTAAGGAATATAAAGGTGGGGATAACCACATAGGTTTAGCTATATATAGTAGATGACTTTTACCTCAGAGGTATGTAAGTTGATATTGGGAAAGCCAGGGGGCGCTGTAGCTCAACATTAGTGTTCTGTTTTTTTTGCACTCCCAGATTTGTTTGCTGAAGTAATTCAAGATGAGATTTGTACAGAGGGGGCTCTGAATTAATAAGAAACTATCTGATAAACAATAACAATAACAACAACCAAAAACAAAACCCCAAACACCTTCTTATTCTTTATCTACCCCAAACAACAGCTTCTAGTGACAAAAGAGGAATGTTCTTAGTAAGCAGGGAACATCAAGGAGTCTTGGGTGCTCCTGGCAAGTTGGTGGATATGGCTTCCACCCCGACATCTGATCAAATTCCCCACAGCTTTGAGGCCTAGTGAAAATTTTAATGGCAGTCAGACATATCCCTGGGATTCATACAAAATAGAGTTTCATTCCTTGAGGCAAACAAATCAGAAAAACAGACCAAGAAAAAAAAATGGTGGTGGTGGCAGAAGAGATTGAATAAATTAAATATGGCATACTTTTTAAGTGGATGTAAGAAGAATGAGGTCAATCTATATGTTCTGACATGGCTTTCAGTTCAGATACGTCAGCCAGTTCTCAATCTGTAGAGGTTACACCAAAGCCCTGCTTGCAAAAGGATATCCTTGAGAGAATGTGTTGCTCACAACTGAGACCAACTTTGATTGGTTGTAATTATTCACTTGACATTGAAGGTCAAGACCTGCGTTCTGTTTGGGAATCCTGCCAAGATACCTCAGATACTACAGTGTATGTAAAATGCCTGCTAAGTGTCTGTGATATGAGATGCAACCTCATTCCAGTTGACACATCATCAATACTCAGTAAGAGAGGCACCAAGGGTCATCTTACAAGCCACTCAAAAAACGTTGTTGAAAGTTATAGTTTGAAGGAAGATGATAGTTGTTATTGCTGAAAACTGCTTTTCTACGAAGTTCTCATGAGAAGGAACTGACTCACACCAGGGTCCAATCCAATCACACCATTTGAACATAGTGCAGATGGTGCCATGTTCAACACAGGAGTAGGTCGTAGGCTGTTACCAATGGCACAATGTCTACAGACCTGATCATAATCATCTTGACTTCACTGAAGATGAACAAGATAAATGAAACATTCCCCAACTAGCAAAGATTTAGTCTTAACTAGGAATTACGGATTTGGACTACTGAGGGTCTACTATCTCCCGGGGTAAACAGTATCAAAAGAGGGAATCTATCTTGTGTGTGATCACCAAACTGTTCCTCTGGGAAGACATTGTTTGTAGGGAGATTTGACAGCACAGAACCTCGAGAAACATTTCTTCCATAGCCATTTGATATGGGATTTTTTTTTCTCTATTCCTCCTAAAGATACTCTGAAGCCACAAAGCAATGAAAGCAGTAATTCCTTATTTAGCTGAAATGGAACTTATTCACCACGGAATAAATATTACTGTGTGCCTGCTTTATCCCAAACACTGTGCCAGGTGCTTTAAATGTGAGTTGAAAGGACATAGTTTGAGCTTAGATTTACACCCACAAATATAATATAGGGATAGCCTTGAGAAAGGACAACTCCCTTTTTAGTTCAAAGATGTCAGCTATAAGGTTCATACTGTCATTTTATTCCCTTTTTTAAAAAGATTTTATTTATTTATTTATTTGACAGAGAGAGAGCACAAGAAGAGGGAGCAGCTGGCAGAGGGAGAGGGAGAAGCAGACTCCCTGCTGAGCAGGGAGCCCAACATGGGGCTCAATCTCAGGACCCTGGGATCATGACCTGAGCCGCAGGCAGATACTTAACTGACTGAGCCACACAGGTGCCCCCTCCCCCCCCTTTTTTTAAGAGAGGGAGAGGCGGGGAGGGGCAAAGGAAGGCAGAGAGGAAATCTTAAGCAGGCTCCACGCCCAGTGTAAGCCCAACGCAGGGCTCGATCTCACCACCCTGAGATCATGACATGAGCCAAAATCAAGAGTTGGATGCCTAAATGACTGAGCCACCTAGGTACCCCATTTTATTCCTTTTTTAATCCAGTTGATATTTGTGCACCTTGGGAGAGAGAGGCTGCAAGTGAATGTGTACAGTGCTCTAGGCTGCAGTTGGATCAAAGGAATTTTAGTGGATAAGGAACTGTTTGACGGAGGACCTTTTTACCCCTGGGTGGGCACAGGTGCCCAGGCCACAGCTGAGCCAGAAAAGTTTCTGGCATTGTTGGGCTGGGAAGGGGCGCCCATGTAATCTTCAGAAATCTGGATCCGGCCACTGGCCCAGTTATTTCAGGGTTTTCCTGTTTCTGCTATTATATAATGAAGTGCTCTTCAAATTCTGACTCCCCCTGCCCCTTTGCACTCTTCAAATTACTGCTGAAGCAGCTGGAGCCAGGGCTGCTGCAGCCTTGAAAGCCGGCCAGGGCAGCTGCTGGTGGACTGGGAGCAGCGGTAGCAGTAAGATTCTAATTTAATTTGATCATCTACCTCCCTTCTCACTCAAGAAGGGTGAGTGCTGTTTTCTCCCCCATAAATAGAGTGAAAGTGCATTTGATACTGTACAGAAGATGGAGGATAGTCTATCTCCATAAAATATTTTAAAATACAGGTATCACCGAGGAGTAGAGCGGTGAACTAGATACGGTAATTCTTCTCTCAAGCTACCACTGTTTTGTTGGGCAACCCTCCTTTTCATTTTAACCTTCTTTAAAAAGAAAATAATGCTTGTACTTCCCTATCACCAAAGGAGGCACAAGGAGTTAAATAAAACTCTGTTCTCTAATTTTTGCTTTAGAAAAATGGCTTCTTGACATTACTGGCAAAGAAATGCTTTTTGGGCAGTATAGAAAATGAGTCAGAGGGGTTGGAATGCCAGAAGTCCCTAAAGAAGCAAATAAAGCAGGAATAACTCAAACACTCATATGCATATGATCAGTTATCATGGCTCATGCCATGTGATTACCGTCATCAGTGGCCCTGACTCAGAAATTTTCTGACACTGGCAATACCTATGACTTCAATTCTGCCCTCACTGGTGGAAACTAACGCAAGCACACCGTTCCTGATAAGTCTCTCTGGAATCTGAGCCACAGCCTATCCTATCCCTGTGCCCCACGTCTGAACAATCCTGAGCTCATTTATGGAGGCAAAAGCACATATCCTGAGGGCTGGGAGAGCCTATTCAGAGTTTGGGTCACGGACCTAATGCTTTTGTAGATTTATCTAATGGCACACACAGATGGTCCCCAACTTAGGATGGTTCAACTTATGGTTTTTCAACTTTATGATGGTGCCCAAGTGATACACATTCAGTAGAAACTGTATTTCAAAATTTGAACTTTTGATCTTTTCCTGGCTTAGCGATCCCAGGTATGAGCCTCTCTTGTGAGGATGGACAAGAGCAGGGAGTCTCAGTTTCCCATCAGCCACGCAGTCCCGAAGGCAAACAACCGACACCCTGACAACCATTCCGTACCCATAAAACCTTTCTGGTTTTCACTTGCAGTACAGTATTCAACAGATTATATGAGATATCTGACACTTTATTATAAAATAGGCTTTCTATGAGATGATTTTGCCCAGTTGAAGGCTAATGTAAGTGTTCCAAGCATGTTCAAGGTAGGCTAGGCAAAGGTAGGTGTCCTAAATGCATTTGGACCCATGATATTTTCAAGTTAATAATGGGTTTACCAGGATGTAACTACTGATTAATTCATTTCCCCATTTTTATTTGTCAAAGCAAATATGAATCAGCCCATTAGAGTATCTAATCACAAGGAGGTATCAGAGTCACCACACAAAAGCAGCTTAACCTATTCTTTTAACCAGTCCATGAAAATTGAATGTAAAGAATAAGTGCTAAAGTCCTATTTCATTTATTGGAATAATAAAAACAGCTTTGGACCTATTGTTTCCTTCATGGACTTCTACATAGATATTAGAGATAACCTTCAAGGTGCTTGGGAGACAGAAAAGCAAACAGCTTTATTAGTGCACTAAATGTTGTACCAACGGCGTGCACGAGGTGATTCAGATGCTGGGAAGAGAGAACACCTGGGAAGTTCTGAAACTGAGCAGGAGACAAGGACAGCAGTCTGGTGTCTGGCTGGGCAGGTGGCGGTGAGGAAGAGGAGAGAGGACACTTCAGCTGGGACTGGGGATAAATTATTCTGTGCTTTAGTTGCCTTTGAAGAGTCAGCACTGTCTCTGGGGTGTGACAAAAGGGCATGAAAAATTAAAATGTCCTGATTCGGGGCACCTGGGTGGTTCAGTCAGTTAAGCATCTGCCTTTGGCTTGGGTCATGATCTCGGGGTCCTGGGATTGAGCCCGGCTTTGGGCTCTCTACTCAGCAGGGCATCTGCGTCTCCCTCTCCCCTTGTCCCTCCCCCCATTCATGCTCTCTCAAAAAAATAAATAAAGTCCTTTTTAAAAATGTCCTCATTCTGCAGCACTTAAGTTCTGTTTTAAGGCTAGGTGACTTAGTAGTGAAATAAGAGACAATTCGATGTAGCTCTATTGGCTGTATTACACACATGCGACCGCGCGCAGACTCACGCACACACCCCTATACAAAGGTCCAGTTATAACTCTTCATCAAAATCTTGTATTCTCCAAGTCACAAATATGTTGCCTTCCTATCTCAATTCTTTGAAAAGAGCAAGGCTGAAATTCCAAAAGCAGATTACAAGAAACAAACCTGATAATCCAAGAGGCATCTTGCTTCATATAAGAATGTCTGCCCAACTGATACGGATATGGATAAACGTGTCTCACTCTAGACTGTTTGATTTTGGAAAACCATCCTAGATGAGCCGGTATGATGTAACTTTCCTAAAACTGATGTTTCCGTGGAAGGTGTGTGTTTAGCTCTTCATTCGGGGTTAATACTCTTTGGAAAATATGCCATTTTTGCCATTTTGCTCTAAATCATGATTTCTCAGGACTATTGATAATTTGGGCTGGATAATTCTTTATTGTGGGAGGTGTGGAAGCTGCTTTTAGGCAACAGGCTTGAGCAGTAGAAACTTGAGTAAGGCCAAAGGGCCCACAGCGACCACCAAACTGAATGCAAACAGGCTCATTAAGCCATAGTTCCTAACTGACCAATGGGCTACTTACTACCTGGCATAGCACCTAAGATTACCATAAAAGGGAAAATTCCATACATCCCTATAAGTCCTCACTCCACCCTCTCTACAACCCCTTCCCACTGCCTCGCAGTCTCCTTTGCTGGTTTGCTGTCCTTCCCGCTGTTCCCTTGCAGTATAGTCAATTAACCTCCATCTCCTTTGTTCTGTGTTGGGTGAATTTTTTTTTTTACCACCCACACCACTGGCCCCCACCCAATCAGGGCACCCCACAGGAGGCTGTCATTCTATGCATTATGGGATGTTTCACAGCATCTCTGGATGCCAACAGCACAATCTCCCAGTCGTGACAACCAACAATATCTACAAACATTGCCAATGTCTCTTGGGGGGCAAAGTTAACTCTCATTGAGAACCACCGCTCTCAACTAAAGCATACCTCTGACAGAACAAAATCTCTTTAGGCCCAAGTTTGGCATTCATATTAACGATAAGCTATAAATCCAGGTATAGATTTCATCCATGTGGTCTTCATAATACCAAAAAAAAATGTGACTCAATTTTCTCCTTTAAATTTATTGTCTTGGGCAACACATAAAGTACGTTACATAAAGGAAGGAATAATAGGGAATTGGGAGAACTTGTTTCTAGTCCCGATTCTGCCACTAACTAGTTTCGTGACCTTGGATAAACTGCTTCAGGTCCCTGGCCCTCCCTTGTGTTTTCATTTGTAAATGAAAGTGCTTGAGTAAATTTTCCAGTTCTGAATAAAAAGACTATGAGACTCAGAATTTGATGCCACCGCAATAGTTGATACCGTGGAATAGAAAAAGTTCTTTGTCCTAGAGTGTTCCTTTATGTTAAGCCTCCTAAGATCATTTAACTCCATCTCCTTGAACGTGAGAGACATGTGCCTGCAACCTGATTCTTCTGAAAGTCCAGAGAAACCTTTGGAGTAGTGAGTGGCTAGAAACGTATCACCTGACCCCTAGGTGTGGCTACTGCATTTAACAGTGGTAAGAGGGCCGCAGAGATCACTGTGGTGAGTGGGGAAGGCATTCCTCTCATTATGCACACCAGTATTAGGAATCTGGGACTTGAAATGACATGGTAACACCTACCAAAACCCCCAAGCCCTATACAGTACTTCTAAAAGACCAAAATTCTGAGCTAACTCAGTAAATCTTGGATCCTAGAATTTTGTGTGGGTACTGTGGTATGTTTAAAGCCATGACAGAAAGAAGTAATATTTTGATTACCTTTGTAAACACAGGAGCTGCAATGATAGGTTTTCCATCCAATCCTTGCAGATAGTTGGTAGGGCTCTGACACTATTAGAAGGGAACCAACAATAGATTCATTGTCACTATGATTACTACCTAGATGATAGATAGATAGAACAAATCTATAGAATTTGGTGTATGCGATTACTCCAAACCCAAAAGACTGACATTTTCTAAGTCTGTGAATCACAGACTTCAAATTCGATACTGAATTGATTGTATTTCTTTCTAGGTCTTGGTGGTTGTAAGTAAGTGCTGTCCATCCCCATAGCCTCAATACACAGAGAGAGCTCTGTTGGTTGTAATTAACCCTAATCCCCTGAGGAAGTTCCATAAAACCTGAGTCTCCGCAGATCACAGCTTGAAAACTACTGGATTAGAACTAAAATGTGACCCCTCTGCATTACTAAATAGATTAAATAAGAAACTCTGTTTAAATTTTTTTAAAAGTTGTAGATCAATATGTTTACTTACACATAAATAAATATATCAATAACATATTACAAATATGTTTAGATTAGTATGATTTAATATTTAAAAAATATTATATATATTCATACACATGCATAGAAAATGCCTGGAACTATCTGCTAGCAATTATTCACAAGAGGTATCTCTGAGGAGTTGGGGCATGGGAGTAGTACCTTGACCAAGGTTTTTATTGAATATACTTCTGTGTCTTTCGAATGTTTTTACAATAAGCATGCATTATAATTGTCATCATAATCATCGTTATCATCATTAACTTGAAGAATGAGAGCATTTAATGCTTTCTAAAAAAAGCAGTTCATGGTTGCTGTATCTTAGAAAATAGAATTATTTGCAACTCTACGAAACTGAGTTTCATGATTTAGAGTTTTCCTGCCTGGGCCAGTGTGAGAGCTAGCAACTCTTTGTATATGTAACCAATGCCCTTTGTTAAACTGGAATATCACAGACTAACTAATAAAGAGCTTGTTTTCCTGTGAAATTTGCCTACGAAGCTAGAGAATACGTTCTGGAAACAATAAGAAACACTGATATCCTACATCTGAAGTACAAAGCCATTATCATGACCATGGAAATGTGTTGCCCAAAGTCATGAAGTTGCAACAGAGGAGAGTACAATCATGCCACACAAGATGGCCATGGTCACGGTGCCTGCCTGTCACAGTCCATGGCAGCTGTGTTTCACTTAGACTCTTGTACCTGTTGGATCGTTGACACCCTGGGCTGGGCCACCACATGCTGGGCTTGGGGTACTGCTGAAGGAATGGCTGCAGAAGTAGTGGGAGTAGATGACCCCTCTTTTAGCTTCTGGATTCTGAGAAATGATTAAAATATAGATTTTAAAACAGACCTATCATCGTTTTTGAAAATTCTTTCAGAAAAGCTAGTAATATCATCACTTCTTACAGTTAGATGTACTAAAAATCTTTGTTCAACAATAGTCCACAAATGCTTACACCTCTTTACTACACACTTTTAAAAAGGATTTTATTTATTTACTTATTTGAGAGAGAGGGTGCACAGACGGAGGGTGAGAGGAGAGTGAGTGGGAGAAGCAGACTTCCCCCTGAGCAGAGAGCTGGATGTGGGACTCGATTCCAGGAGCCCAAGATCATGACCTGAGCCAAAGGCAGACACTTAACCAACTAAGCCACCCAGGTGCCCCTCTTTACTATACACTTTGATAGGCAATGTCAACAGGAAGATGATGGGATGCCACTACTGTCCTTGAGTTAGTTGTTTCTCAGCTGGGGACTCAAGAATATTCATAGCTAACTGAGGTTCAAGACAAGTGCAGAAGATAATTTTTTGAGATTTTTGTTGTTGCTGTATTTTCCTCTGTACTTTCCCTTCCCCTTCGATTCCAAGTGAAAGGCCAGGCTTTATAAATGTTTGCTTCTGGGATTTTGGCATGGCATAAAGCAGAAATAGCCTGAGTCAACAAGCTCTTCAAGTTTACACAAATTAAATTAAATTAAAAAGCTTATTTGAAGGGCAAGAGAGCCAGGAAATATTCATAAGAAGACTGTGAAAGGGAGATTATTTTAGTTTTGCTGTGGAGAAGAAAGACGTCTGAGGATCTTGTCAGAGAACCTGACAAGAGGGAGAACCAGAGTTCAGAGGGGATGGCAACCCTCTGGTTAAAGAGCTCCCAGTCTTACTAACGGTGTCAATACCCAAGCATGTCAGGAAGCAACAAAGCACTGGACTTGAAGGGACCTTGAGGTCTGGGACATAGGCCTCCCACCATATCCTATAGGGTTGATGACTGATGACAAGATGGGCTTCCCTTTTGTCCAGTTGTTACCTCCCTCTGCCTCAGCTTCTTCATCTCTAAAATGGGGAAATAATAATTCTTACTTCAAAGGGTTTTTGTAAGGGTTAAATATGGTAATTCATGTAAGATGCTTAGAGTAGTGTTCAATATCAAACATAATTTCTATGTCTATATCTGTATCTATCATCTTTGTATAGCCATGGAGGAGGAAAGGGATGCCCAATAATGAGTGATTGTATTTTTTCCCAGCCAGGAAGGATGGGGTCTCAGAAGCAGAATTATGTATTGATGCAGAGTCTATCAGTGTCCCCAAAGCATCCACTTTCTTTTTCTACAATAATAGAATTTCTCATTTCTTTACATGGCTATTCCAAATAAAGACTGCATTTCCTGACCTTCATTAAGCTAGGGGTGGCCACAGGACTACTCTCTGGTCATGCCATATGAATGATAGTGATGTATGTTGAGCTAAGAGAAGTGACCTTATAAAGGGGGTGGGGAATGCCCTTTATTCCTGCAATCTGAGACTAAGATGAGGCTATTCCTTAGAATGAGATGAAGCCAGAAGCCAACTGGAACCCAGTGAAATGTAGAGCCATTCTACCAGCTAAATCTGTATGTTTATGTAAATGGGAAATAAATATCTGTCTTATTTAGGCTACTGTCTTTTGGGGTGTCTATTACATAGAACTGAAGCTAAATCCTAATCACCAAAAGTAGATTTAAAGAAAATAATCAACTGAGATATTTCTTGCTTATTTAAGTTTGTATATCAAAATTCCTACCCATTAGGCTTGTAAACCATGTTATGAGAGCCTTGAGGAAGAAGTACGGAATGTGCAATGGAGGAGGAGTTTATTAGAGAACTTGACTGGGTCTTGAAGGATATGTAGGAGTTTTCCAGGCAGAGGAGATAGGGCATTCCTAGCGAATAGCTTGAACAAAGGGGTGAAAATAAACCGTACATTGCTTGAGTGAGATGGGAGCAAGGTAGAGAGCCTGATGTGGCAGAAGGGAGTAGGAGGGAGCTGGAAAGCCCGGCTGATGTTCTACTCAATCAGGCTTTGTGCGTCATGTTAATATTTTTTTAATGTTCATTTTGTGCTTGGTTTTTATTTCCCCATAGATAATACATTTTTTTAAGTCAGGGAAATGATAGGATCAGAATTATCTTTTAGAGAATAACTGGTTGTAGTTTGGAGGCCATAAGAGGGAGAAAAGGGCTAGAGCTACCATAACGAAGAGACTGGCATAAAGAGGCAGGAAAGAAGGAGGAATTGACCCAAAGCTGTGAGAATGACAAGGAAGAGAGTTAAAAGGGAGAAATAATTTACTCTGGTTATGAATTTTCATATCTGCACAAAAACTAAAAGCAAATTATTATTCCAAGGTAAGCATACACAAAGGTATTTTAAAGAATAAGATATGATCTCTGCCCTGGGGCGCCTGGGTGGCACAGTGGTTAAGCGTCTGCCTTCGGCTCAGGGCGTGATACCGGCGTTATGGGATCGAGCCCCACATCAGGCTCCTCCGCTATGAGCCTGCTTCTTCCTCTCCCACTCCCCCTGCTTGTGTTCCCTGTCTCGCTGGCTGTCTCTATCTCTGTCGAATAAATAAATAAAATCTTAAAAAAAAAAAAGATATGATCTCTGCCCCTTAAGGAGCTTCCCCTCTGTAGGGGAGGACAGAATTTGCAAACACAAGTCAACAACTTTAACCAGTCTTCCAAATGTTGCTGTTTGTTTCACATAATCTCAGGGAATGGAATTTGCATCTGTTTCAGGTCCCATGCCTTCTGTTCACAGCTTCCTCTGCCTGAAAATGCTCTTTCCTTTCTTGTTTGGGGGTGTCCACCTACTGTTCTTTGAAGACTCAGCTCAAGATCACCAACTCTGTGAAGCCTTTCCTGATCTCTCATTCCTTCCCCAACCAATTAAGAGAACTTTGTGCCAAGTCTGATACACCCTGCCCATGGTTACCTCATAGTCTATCACACTTTATTACTCTTACTGTCTATATGCTTGGTATATCTCTCTTGCTATATTTGCTATATACTTCCCTCTAGTAGACTATGAGCCTCTCACTGGTAGGAAATATCTGATTTTTCTTATTAACCATTGTGTCTAACGAAGTGCCTGGCATAGAGTAGGTGCTTAGTTGATGGTTGGGGAAAGTAAACAATGGATGGATGTAACTTTGTTCAGTACTCAGTGTAATTGTTTAGCAAAAAGACTATGACTTACTCAGATCACTCACATATATAATTTAGGGTAACCAGGTTTTATGTCCTTATGAATACTATTATTTAGTCACAAAACATGAATTGTTTTGGAGCACTGGGCTATCTGCTTTTTACTCTGTAGATATAAGCATGATACAGTGTGATGATAGGTGACACCTCACTTTTAAAATATTGGGAATATTTGGGGCGCCTGGGTGACTCAGTCATTAAGCATCTGCCTTTGGCTCAGGGCGTGACCCCGGAGTTCTGGGATCGAGCCCCACATCGGGCTTTCCTGCTGGGAGCCTGCTTCTTTCTCTCCCACTCCCCCTGCCTGTGTTCCCTCTCTCCCTGGCTGTCTCTCTCTCTGTCAAATAAATAAATAAAATCTTTTAAAAAAATATATCGGGAATATTAAAATTCCTCTTCTAGGCAAGACTTAAAGCAAAAGAAGTAGAGTTCTCCAAATCCACTCAATATTTATTTTTTGAGGTCATATCCTGGAGCCACCTGGAGCCACCTTTTCAAGTTCTACTAAACCAATTAGCAGCTTTCTCAGGATCTGAGGATGCTAAAGCCATAGATAGAAAATTAGAATTACCGATTCATCTCTTCCTTTTTAGGGTCCCCTTCTGAGTCAGAAGAAGAAACCCCTGGAAAAGTAAAAACAAGACATGAAATCTTTAAGATGATAATTTCTTAAACTAGTTCCTAGGCATTTGAAGACCTATAGAATTGCAGACCTAGATAGGGACTCAGTGATTTCCTACACTAACACCCAATTTTACGGATGAGAAACAGACCCTAAGTAGTTGAAGGACTTGTTCAAGGTCACATGGCTAGTTAGTGAGAGTTCAAATGAACCAGCCTAAATGCCAAATATTCTTGTCTATAAAACACCTGCTGATACTTCTAACAGAGCAGTTTTTGCAGACATTTTATGCTGTCCATAAATTCTCTTGCTCTTGACCTACACAGATTAAATAAAAGCAGGGATTACATTGGATTCTAAACATTGTAGCTGTAGGTGGATGCTCTTCCGCCCAACCTAATATTAACAGGTCGTCCTTCATCTTGGGAGTGGGGGTGTTTGAAGCTCTGTTGCCACAAATTAAAAAATCAGCTATCCAATCTCAGCACTGCTAGCAAAGCTTTGATCTCGGATTTACTTCTCAAGATAGTAAATTCCAGGAAGACATAACTGAGCTAAATCTGGAGGTATTTATTGTACTCCCAAAATTGGAGGGTAAAAACAAATGAAACACTTCTATCATGCATTATTCATTAGTATCATTATTCATATATCTATTCAATAAATGTTTATCAAGTATTTACTATATCCTTGGTACTCCTTAAGGTATTAAAGATATAAAAAGGAGTGAGACCATCCCAGCCTTATAATCTAGTTGGTGAATGAGGATTTCTACCAAAATAATACAATATTTAAGTACTAAAACCTACGCATACCTAAGGTATTACAGGTGATAAACGTGCTAAAGAATAATCCTCAGAAAAAACCCAGAGATAAGATAAAATGGAACAAAAACTTAGGTAGCTATATAAGGAACACAAATTGATTTCTTCCCTAAAATTAGTCATACAGGTTTGGTGCTGATGTAAATGGCCTGTCCAATGCTCCCAGTGGTCTCCCTGCTTCTACCCTTGACAGCCTGGGGTATATTCTCAACCAGGAGCCAGGGTGACCCCATGAAAAGCTAAGTTGGATTATGTCACATTTCTGCTCAGAATCCCCTACAGCTTCCAATCTCTCTCAGAGTAAAAGCCAGAGTCCTTATAATGACCTACAAAGACCAGCGCGATCTGTTCACCTGCCTCCTCCCACATCTACCCCATCTTGAACTTCTGACTTCATCTGTTACTTTTTTCCTTGTCTCCCCCATCCAGGCCACATTGGTTCATCTCTACACCTAAACACAGGTTCACTTCCACCTCAGGGTAGGTGTACTATTGATTTCTCTACCTAGAGTGGTTTGCCCTTGAATATCATTGTGGCTCACTCCCTCCCTTCCTCCAGGTCCTCACTCATGTCACCTGGTTAGTGAGGTCTTCCCTGACCACCCTATCTGTAGAAGTACAACCCCCTCCCCCCACCCACACACCCATGCACATGCACGCTCACACAAATATACACATGTGTACTTCCTATCCCTTTCTCTTGCTTTCTATTTCTTCTGTAGTGTTATATATACTGTGAGATACAGAAAATATATATACTGGTCTCTGCCCCCAGTTCCCCAGAGCTGCTAAAACTCTTGCAATTTCCTAAGTCATGAGTATATCTTGTTCTAATTTTGTCTTTGAACCCCACAGGGCTCCTAAAACTCTTATAAATTCCTAAGTGATAAGAGCACAGGAGCATCTTTTGTTTTAATGAGGTGACTCTGGATGGTTCCTAAATGGGGGCCGGTCACCAGAAAGACCAACACATGATTAGAAGCTTGCTTGGAATTTTCAGCCTTCCCCATCATCCTCCTGAGAGGGAAGAGGGGCAGGAAGTGGAGATAGTAATTGATCATGCCTACGTGGGGAAGCCTCCATAAAATCCCAGCAGCATGGAGAGCTTCCAAGTTGGCAAATGCATCCACACTGGGAGAGTGACACACCCCAACTCTACAGGTATAGAAACTTTTGCACTCCACACCTTCTCAGACCTCACCCTATGTATTTCTTCATTTGGTTGTTCATCTGTATCCTTTATCATATCCTTTAATAAACTGGTGAATGTAAGTAAGTGTTTCCCTGAGTTCTGTGAGCCATTCTAGCAAATTAATTGAGCCCAAGGAGGGGGTTGTGGAAACCTCCAATTTGTAGCCAAGTGAGACAGAAGTTGTGGGTAACCTGGGGGCCTAATACTTGTGATTGGTATCTGAAGTGAGGTAGGAGCGATCTTGTAGAACTAAGCCCTTAACCTGTTGTATCTGACACTATACCCAGGTAAATGGTGTTAGAAGTGAGTTAAATTATAGGATACCCAACCCCACACACCACACACAGGTTGGAACTGGTGATCAGAACCATTTCATATACCTATCATATTATGTATTTTATTTATTTATCTCATTTATTTCTTGTCTCTCTCATTACAGTGTAAATTCCATCTGTCCACGAAAATTTGTCTATTTGGTTCACTCCTATTTTCCCCACTGCCTAGAAGAGCGTGTGGTGCACTAGGTCCTTCTTAAATATGTATTACAAATATATGTCTTACCAGTAAAGGCCATGCTCTGAGAGGATTTTGTTTTACCTTCTATATAAATCTCAGCAGAGGTTGAATCTGTCCCGTAGATGTTAGAGGCAAAGCAGGAATAGCGTCCTGTGTCTTCTTCGAAGGCTTCAGCAATGGTCAGCGAGTGCAGATTTCCTGCCTGGACGATATGAATGTCTGGGGAATTTTCAAGCTCCTTGCCTTCACAGTACCACCTGTGAAAAAGGGAATATTGCACATGACTGAAGTGTGAAAATTAATTACATAGATCCTCCAGATGTTCCCTAAGAAGAAAACTGTGACAACTTAGAATGAGGACATTAAATGGTATAATTTGATTGTAACAATGAGAAGAGTTGGCAGTATTCACACTACAGTGACACTTTATTCAAGAAATTGGGAAATGGCTCCTATTAAGAATGATACAACTGAGTGGGGGTACTAGGTGGCTCAGTCAGTTAAGTGCCCAACTCTTGGTTTTGGCTCAGGTCATGATCTTAAGGTTGTGAGATCAAGCCCTGAGTTGGGCTCCATGTTCAGCAGAAAGTCTGCTTGTCCTTCTCCCTCTGCCCCTCCCCCTGCTCTTGCACTCTCTCTCTCTAAAACAAATAAATAAAATCTTAAAAAAGAGAGAGAGAGATACAATGAGAGAAGATGGATGAGAAAGCAAATACAGCCAACCACAAGGAGCAGGGTCTTTGAGGTGGAACTTGGCTTCTCCTAAAAGGATATACAGCTTTCCACACTATGCATTAAGTAAGTGCTTCTTTGCTTATTTGGAGAGAATCTAAGGGATATCAAAAGTTCATGTGGTTGAGTGCACTCATTCCCTATTATGAAATTTCTTCTGACCTAGTTAAATGAAAATTATTTTGTTGGGTTACTTGAGTCCTCAGAGTAGGGAGGATGGGTCATATTCTTCAGTAGTGACCCAACTTTGGCAAATAACCTAAGTTAAGTATGTTTCCATACATTATGGTATTTTATTTTGATTCTATATACCTGAAGTTAGAACTTTTTATTATAGTTTTTCTGGCCAAAAATTTACATAAAATAATACATACAATAATGTTTAGGGGCGCCTGGGTGGCTCAGTCAGTCAAGCATCTGACTCTTCATTCAATTCAGGTCATGATCTCAGCGTTGTGAGATTGAGCCCTGCAATGGGCTCCCTGCTCAGCTGGGAGTCTCCTGGAGATTTTATCTCCCCCCCTCTTTTCTGCCCCTCCCTGCTGCTCACGCACATGTGCTGTCTCTCTCTCTCTCTAAAATAAATACATCTTTAAAAAAATAATGTTTAAAATGTGGAGATGCATAAGAGAAAAAGACATCAAAACTACACAAAAATACAATTTCTTATGTTACACGTTAGCAGAACTCTAAAAGTTTGATGAGTGTCATCCACTGTTAGTAGGAATGCAAAATGGTGCAACCCCTATGAAAGGAATACGGCAATATCTGCCAAGATTACAGATGCGTTTATCTTTGGACCCAACAATCCCACTTGTGTGAATCCCTCACACAGATACACTTGCATGCATACAAAATGACAAATGTACACGTTTCTCATTTAAATAGTAAAAGATTGGTGTCCAACATTAGGGGTCCTATGAAATAAACTATGGTACAGCTGCATAGTGGAACACTGTGCAACTGTGAAAAGAGATTGAGAAAGATCGCTATGCATTGATATGGAAAGAACCCCAAGATACATAGTTAAAATTTGAACAGGGAGGTATGGGATAGTGAATATGGAATGTTGGTGTAAAATATGTGGGTTGTTAGGGGTTGAGTAATCCTTCCCCAAAGGATATGTTGAAGTCCTAAATGCCAGTACTGGTGAATATGACCTTATTTGGAAATAGGGTCTTTGCAGACATAATCAAGTTACAGTGAAATTACTAGGATGGGTCCTAATCCAGTGTGAATGGGTTCCTTAAGAAGAGGAAAACCCTATGTGAAGACAGAGACACACACAGAGAATGGCATGTGATGGCAGAGGCAGGGATTGGAGTGAGGCAGTTGTGAGCCAGGAACTGACAGGCACCACCATGGGGTAGAAGAGACAAGAAAGGAGTCTGCCCAGAGTCTCAGAGCATGGCCCTGGTGACACGTTGGTTTTGGACTTCTAACCTCCAAAACTGAGAGTTTATTTTACCCAGTTTGTGGCACCTTGTTACAATAGCCCAGGGAAACTAACTCGGGGGACAAAAAATAAGGTATAATCATGTTATTTGGATTTGCATAAAGATCTAAACGAAAATCGAAAGTGGCTCCCTATGGGGAAGGAGGGGAAATAAGTCAGATTAAGACAGATAGGAGCAAGATATCTCACTGTACCCCTTTTATATTGTTTTCATTTCTTGAAATAATAATTATTCATCAACGTCATAATAAAAAGTGATTAGGTGGGGAGGTGTTACCACTATTCAATGTCAAAAATTAAGGAGTCCTGGCAATTGCTAATCTTTACCGTAATTTCAGATCCAACCATTCAGTGTTTTAATTCCTCCCTCCCACTATTGATTAAGCAAGATTCCAAAGCAAATTCACCCATTCAACTACTTCTCAACAGTCAAGCTTTTCTCTACTCTTGCATAAATACATCATATTTACCCCAACATTCAAGTCTCTGCTCATGTTTTTCTATCTGAGATTCTCTTCCTCTGCTGCAAAGGTAACTCATCCATCAGTTTGGCTCAGATATCACCTCCTATACAAAAGACCTTTTACCATCAATTCTCGATGACTGTTACTTTTTCTAACTTCACTTACTTTTTTAACTTCACTTTTTTTTTTTTTAAACCTGTACTATGTCATGCAAGGCTTGATGATACACTGTCTTTGTTATTCTCGATTTGGGGGATTTGTCTTCTCCCACCAATTTCACCAGATCGTAAATTCTTTGAAGGTAGGGAACCATTTCATGTGCTCTTGTACAGTTCTCTGTATATTCTCTCCTTTGGCCATCTTATCTCATCCCATAATCTCAATTATCACCTCTATTTGGAATTGCCTCCACATCTGTCTTTCCAGCCCTGACTTCTGGATACCTCCTTCACTATGTTCTAACCACATCGATCTTTTTTCTACTTCGCAAACACATTAAAATATTCTCCATGTTAGGATTTTTTTCTTCCCCAGGCCTTTCCCCAACAGGTCCTTCTCATCAGTCAAGAAGGCCTCAGCTCAGGTCACATCCTTGGGGAGGCCTTCCCTAACCATCCTCCCCTAATGTAGTCCCCTTATCCTCAGTCACTCTATCATACTACCCTCTTTTGTTATCTTCACAGTACTTGTTATCTGAAATCAGTTCACTTTGCCATTGTTTGTGTCCACCCCACCACCACCACTGGATTGTAAAGTGTCCATGACAGGACCTTATTAGTTTTATTCACCATTGTAATGCCAACACCTACAACAGTGCCCTGACACATGGTAGATATTCAGAAAATATGTGTTGGATTTGTTGAAAGACCAAATGATAGAAAGAATTGATAGTTAATATTTTGTAAGAATTTTGTTATTAAATTCATCAAATTCTAGGCCAGTTTTTGATCTGTTGTGACAGTGTTCGATGTAGTTGCTGAAATGTGTTCATAAATCTCCAAGGCATAAATCTCAATAAGACCCCAAGGATCTTACGGGGCACTTGGGTGGCTCAGTCAGTGAAGTGTCTGCCTTCTGCTCAAGTCATGATCTCAGGGTCCTGGGATCCAGCCCCACGTTGTCGAGCTCCCTGCACGGTGGGGCATCTGCTTCTCCTTCTCCCTCTGCACCTCCCCTAGCTCATGCCCTCTCTCTGTCTCTCAAATAAATAAATAAAATCTTAAAAAGAAAAAGACCCTAACGAGCTTATATGAACAAACCCTCAGAGCATGTGTCGTCCTAAATACAGTGAACATCCAGTCAAACGTGATGGATTAAGCACGTCTTTATCTTTACTCCCCTCCTGAAGTGCCCCTAAAATGACAATAAAGGAATTTTTAAAAGGTATAAAGGCACAAGAACCAAAAGAATGAGAAGGGAGACAAGAGTAGAACTGAGACCTCAAGAACTTTTGGAAGGAGAAAGGCTGATTGAGGAGCCAGGAGAGTCGAGGAACCTGAAAATCAAGGGCCTGTTTGGGGATGTCATTGAAAGAAGCCAATTTGTACCGCACAGCCCTATAGGTTTCAGAATTTGGAGACAGGAGTTTGGGGTGTGGAAACACATGAATAACAGGGAAGAGAACTTAAAATAGGGTAATTGACTTCAAGTTTGGGAAATAAGCATTGGGATCCCCATGGCAGGTCACATCCTGTCTTCCGAAAGTTAGGGGATGTTCTGGGATGAAGGCTGAGCTGCTGGCTGCGTAAGCAGCTGCTCCATATTAGAACAAGAGGAAGAAGTGTTCTGGAGAGATCTCTCTAGAGAGAAACAAATGTACCTAATGGCTAAACTGCATGAAACGGAATATTTAGGAGACACTTTGTAAATTTATTGGAGAATTGAGACAAATTTGTGATAGAACCACAGAACTAAGCACATTAAAAAAAAAAGACAGGAATCGACTCCAGATCAAAACAAACAAACAAACAAAAACAGTGTACAAGCAACAAAACGTTCATTTTACCCTACCTGGGTTGTCAGTGAATAATACTTACATAGTAAGAAGAAAGTAAATATTAACTTTTTTTTTTTTGGATAGAAAGAGAGAGTGTGCAAGTGGGCCAGATAAGATCAGGACCCGAGCCGAAATCAAGAGTCAGTCGCTTAACCAACTGAGCCACCCAAGTGCCCCACATAAAATATTTTTTAAACAACATTGTGATATGATTACATTGAGGCAGTGAAAAAACAGAGGTGCTGGTTTAGTAAAGGCGTGCTGAACCCCCATCTTCTGGAACAGACAGTCAATAGAAAATAGTTAACATCTATGCCAAGCAATTGTGGTACAAGCACAGTTCTCAAAGTGTAGTTCACATTCTGTGAAGACAAAGCTATTTTTATATAATATTAAAATATCATTTGCCTTTCCACTGTGTTGACATTTACACTGATGGTGCAAAAGCCACAGTGGGTAAAACTGCTGGTGCTCTAGCAGCACGAATTAAGGCACGGGCAAAAACTGACTTGTGGTCATTGTGTTCCTCACCTCCATACTCACAGTTAAAAAAATTTCAGTTTCACTTAAAAATATCCTCAGTGAAGCAGTACGAATCATTACTTCTATTAAATCTCAACCTTGAGTCCATATCTTTTTAACATTCTGAGTGGTGAAATGGGAAGCAACATAAAGCATTTCTCCAGGATATGGAAGAGCACTTGTGTAATTTTTTGAGTTGAACTAAGCATTAAATGCATGGAACAATATTTTAACTTGAAAGAACAACTGACAAATTATGGTTATTCAGACTTGGGTACCTGGCAGATGTTTTCTCACAAATGAATGAAATAAACCTGTTGTTTCAAGTAAAAATAGCTGATACCCTTGTTGCCAATGAAAAAATTGGAGTTTTCAAGGAAAAATTAAAGTTTTGGAAAACTTGTATCCCCCATTGTGAATTTAGGGCTTCCCAATACTTAAAGATTTTTGATAAAATCAAATGATGGTATCAACACATTTTTTAAAATATTAAATAATAGGGGCGCCTGGGTGGCAGAACTGTTGGGCGTCTGCCTTCGGCTCAGGGCGTGATCCTGGCGTTGTGGGATCGGGCCCCACATCAGGCTCCTCTGCTATGAGCCTGCTTCTTCTTCTCCCACTCCCCCTGCTTGTGTTCCCTCTCTCGCTGGCTGTCTCTATCTCTGTCAAATAAATAAAAAAAAAAATTAAATAATAAAATGTGCCAACATTTGGAAAATCTGCATTACTCATTTCCCAGATTACCAATGCATGATATTACCCATTTAAAGTTCAAGATGAACAAAGGGTTTTAGTAGAGCAGAGTACAAAAGTTCATTGGTATGGTTTCAGATTTCACATTGCAACTTATGTTTAAGAAACTACTGCTAGGGGCGCCTGGGTGGCACAGTGGTTAAGCATCTGCCTTCGGCTCAGGGCGTGATCCCGTGATCCCGGCGTTGTGGGATCGAGCCCCACATCAGGCTCCTCCGCTATAAGCCTGCTTCTTCCTCTCCCACTCCCCCTGCTTGTGTTCCCTCTCTCGCTGGCTGTCTCTACCTCTGTCGAATAAATAAATAAAATCTTAAAAAAAAAAAAAAGAAACTACTGCTAGCTGAATGTTGATGTAGGACCAAACAGGAATAACCACATTACCTGAAAAGCCTATTGAAATATTCCTTTTTTCCAACTGAATGTATAAGGCCAGATTTTAAAATTTAGTTCAACCTAACCAACATAGTACAACAAATTGAAGGCAGGAACAAATATGAGAAATCTAGTGGTCTTCTGTTTAGCCAGCCATTACAGAGATTTGCAAGAAATGTAACAGAATGACACTCTCCTCACTACATTTTTTCAAAGAAAATACAGTTATTTTTCATAAAATTATTTCTATTAGCATGTTCATTATTGTTATTTAAAAAAGAATAAGAAATACTTATTTAAAACAGTTTTCATTTCTAATATGATAATTATAGATGTAACTCGCATAGACAAAACCTCTTTTGGGTCTCAATAGCTCTTAAGACTGTAAAAGGGTCCTGAGAACAAAAAGTATGAAAACTACTGGAGTAGTTAGAAATCTAGAAATTAGAAATCTAGAAGTAAAGAGATAGGAAACTGCTCTATTCTTTAATGTTATTTGACTTTTTCAGCACTGTACCTGTATTAATTTGATAACACAAATAGAAATAACTTTTTCAAAACAAATAAACAAATCTCTTCCCTTATATAAACATTATAAGGTTATCTCACTTCCTTAGTTAATGTTTTTCTTCTTTACCAAAATGAGAGTGGAAACATCTAGAGCAATTGGAAGCCGGAAGGCGATAAGTGGAATGATTCAAATGCCCAAACTCTCTGTCAGAAGCGTTTTTGTCCTACTCAGATGGCAGGATAGCTTCAGCCCGTCCCAAAAAACAATCAGTAACCTTCACTCTGACTTTAACACTGTGACCCACTCAGAAATAACGCACTGGTCAGGCTGCCTTCTCAAAAAGTATTAAAATGTATCCAGCTCCCCTCATGACTTTAGAGGATAAGGAGGAAAACACACTCTCTTCAAACGTCTCTCCATGTTAGGGAAGGCTTTCACAGAAGTGCCCTGCCCAAAGTGCGTGTTTTAGACCGCCAAACCCTCATGACACAGAACGACAGTGGTGCCAGACGTGATTCATGGCGCAGCAGAAATGAGTCAGTGATCTGGGAAAATAGGGCAGGTCCAAATGAAAAAGAAGGACCCGGCTTTCGTGCACTGAGGATAGCTTGCCAGATCTGCTGATTTGGCCGACTACCAAGCCTGGGAATGAAGACACTTGAAGAGACACATTTTTCAGATTTAACTGGATTTTTGGTTACTGCTGTTAGGTTACTATTTTATCAAAAATATGGCTTGGATAAATGTTATGACTCATTGCTTTAGCACATTAACGACTTCTAAATGTAATTTGAATGTGTTATTCTGACTCACCAGCAATAATGCTCATTAAAAGAACGATTACTCAGAGCATTTCTTAAGCCCTGCCCAGCCTTTCCAATGTCCCTATCCTACCTCCTATTCTTGCCTCTCCATGTTTGTTTCCTTTCCTGACCTATCTATCACTTATAATTATACAGTGGCTTGTACATTTGTTTAATATTTCTCTCCCTTACGAACAGTAAACACCACCGGACGGAGATAATCACGTTTGTTTCTTTTATCACTTGTTTATCTGGTTCCTAGCACAGTGTATGGCATATCAGAGCTGCTCCAAGAAATGTTTGCTGTATGGATGTTAAGTGAATGAATTCAAATTAGGATTATTAGAGACTCAAGCTTGTTTAGTTTTCAATTTTCAAGAAGGTTTGGAGGCTAAAAAAGAACTTTCCTTGAATTGCCTTTAACCAGCTTAGTCTAACACTGCCTGATCGCTGATGTGAAGGGTGTAGGGCCTAAAATAGACAGAAGTAGTATATTTACTTCGTGACATCCTTAGCTCTCTCCAAGCATTAGAGTGACTCTTCCCTAGGCAGAATGCATTGGACTCTGGAGTATATGGGACAGTAAGATAACAGTAGACGTTTTCTAACAAAACTCAAAATTACGTTAGATTTTGCAACACAATTCGGTGTTCTGTATGTCCTGTTTGCTGCTGAGTTAACAAGCTCAAGTGTTCATGACCAGTGGCTGTATTGCAATCATGGGGCTGTGGGAGTACAAGGGAGAGGATAAGACTCTACTTGAAATTTTATTAAAATTTACCGAGTTCTTCCACGTGGAAACTTCTTGGTAACTTAAGAGAAACATAAATAAGCACCTGGTTAATATCAAGTTATCAAGACCTAGCCAATTTTAAGAACAAAGTGAGGATTAATAAAATGAAAATGAAAACAATTCCTAAAATAATTTTTTAAAGAAGTAAATTACTTTGGATAGGGTTGACTGGAAACTTCTTATTGTCTCCTTCTAGAATTCTTACCTTTTCTTTTTCTCATACTACTTATTACTAAATTACTACATAATATACTTATTCATAAAATTTACTGTTTATCATCTATTTCCTTCACTTCAACTAGAATAGAATATGGCAGGAAACTGCTTTATTTACTAATGAATTTCAAGTGCCTTGAATAGTTCCAGAAGCATAGTGAGTGCTGAGTGAATTTTTGTTGAGTGAATGAACAAATGAACATATCAAATTTTTTAGTTTTGTTGATGCAATGTACTTGAATCTTTGTAATATTGTATATTTTAAAGTATAATTTTTTCTTTTCAGTTTACTATGTTAATCTTTCAGAATAAATTTTTCTATACAAACCACTTTGATGGTGTTGATTTTGTTTATCCCAAGAATTCAAGTTCGGCTTAACATTATAAAATCAATATTCTTTACCACATCAAAAGAATAAAAGGAAAAAATCATATAATGATCTCAGTAGACACAGAAAAATGTTTTATAACATTCAGCATCCACTCATGATTTAAAACAAATCTTAATCTTCCTAAAGAAAAGAAACCTACAACAAAATCTTATGTAAGAATGGAAAGTATTCCCTTTAAGATTCTAAATAAGACTAGAATACCCAGTGTCGCCATTTCTTTTCGACATTGTACTGGAGGGCTTAGCTAGTTCAATAAGTCATGAAAATGAAATATAAGATACAGGACTGGAAAGGAAGAACACCAAAATCTATAGAAAATCTCTAGAATGTAGCAAGATTGTTGGTTAGAAAAACCAATATTCAGGTGGGTGGGGGGATGGGGTAACTGGGTAATGGGCATTAAAGAGGGCACGTGATGTGATGAGTGCTGGGTGTTATACGCAAGTGATAAATTATTGAACGCTATATCTGAAACTAATGATGTGTTATATGTTGGCTAATTGAATTTAAATTTAAAAAATATATATACGAAAGTGGATTGCATTTCTCTATATAACAAGCATGGAATGTAATTTTTTTAAAAAGCTATCATTCATACAGTATGGAAATGAGGTACTTATGGATAAATCTAGCCAAAGAGTTGTAAGACTCAGAGAAAAAAATTATTTAGGCTTATTATTTAGGTAATCTACATAGATGGAGAAATATATTATGATCCTGAATATGAAACCTCAATATTTTATTTTTAAAAAAGACATTTATTTATTTTGGAGAGAGAGAGAGGGAGGGAATGAGTAAGGAGTAGGGGCAGAGGGAAAGGGAAAGAGAGAATCTCAGGGTGACTCCCTGCTGAGTACAGAGCCCAACTCGGGGCTCCATCTCACAACCCTGAGATCATGACCTGAGCTGAAACCAAGAGTCAGGTGAACAACTGACAGAGCCACCCAGGTGCCCCTAAACATTGTTGTATGTTTTATTTTATGTAAAAGGCAATTCCATGCCTAGGATGTTTATAATAAGATTGTTCATACTAGGAGAAAAAACTAGAAACAAACCAAATGTACATCAACGATACAGTCCCCTAACCTTACAGTGAGATGCTATATAGTGATGAGAATGTGTGAATTAGAGTTACATGCAACATCACGGATATAGTTTTTGGAGAAAAAAATTCAAGCAGCAGAAGAATATAAACATCATGATTCCACTTACATAAAAATTTTAAAATATGTAAATTTCACTAATATTTAAAAAAAACTTTTTATTATGGAAACTGTGAAACATACACAAAGTAGAGATACTGTATAATGAACCACCATCCACATATCCCTTAACTTCAATACCTTATCAACAAATGGTAAATGTATTTCTTTTATATTCTCCACTTTTCCCCACCTTGAATTATTTTAATGGAAGTCTAGGATTTTGTGTCATTTCACTTGTAAATACTTCCATACCAATATTGTTTAGGGACGTAAAAATATGTTGTAAAACTATGAAGAAAAAATGTTAAGAAAAATTTAAAGAGAAAACACAAGATTTGAGCTAGTGGTGACTTCTGAGAGGGGAGGAAGGGATTGGATTAGGAAGACAGCAGTCTTAAAAATAATGGTAATGTGGGCACACAGATATTTGTGCTATTATTCTTATCCCGTGAATACACACACACACACACACACACACACACACACACACACTCTTCAGTATCTATTCAAAATATGCTTTAGAAAATGGTTCAGACAATTCAGTCTGGTGATCCGTGTCCACTTTGGGAGTATATGTGAAGTCAAGAGACTGATTAAAGAATGCTGTTAGGCAATGGCAGGAACTTCTATAGAAGCCCTTGGAGAGCTTGACTTACAGCCTCTGGAGTCTGTGGGGGTACAGAGGCTTATACCCAATTCTTGCCTCAGAAACTCTTAAGGTGAAAAGATATTTAGTATTGCCCAAGAGGGAAGGACAAGAGAGAGGGCTTCAGTGGAAGCAGCCTAGATTTCCAAAGTTCACGGGGCAAAGATGTGGGATTTCCCATGGGCCGAGTGGATACCACAGAAACTAGCCCGGTGTTCCACCTCAAAACAGAACTCGCCTCAAAGAACCACCTACGAGGGTGAGGGGACTCCAACAGAGAGAGTGTAAGGAGTGTACTGTGGGAGTAAGAACTAAGGAGCAGGTACTAAAAAGTTGCCTGGAGATCGCAACGTCTGGGTCAAGGAACAGTGTGGGGAAGGGCCCTCCCGCTGAGGAAGTCTCCGAAGAAACTGCAAAAATTCTCAGCACAGC
Organism: Ailuropoda melanoleuca; assembly: GCF_002007445.2. Classification (NCBI taxonomy): domain Eukaryota; kingdom Metazoa; phylum Chordata; class Mammalia; order Carnivora; family Ursidae; genus Ailuropoda; species Ailuropoda melanoleuca. The sequence goes on along the minus strand of NC_048223.1, from coordinate 72,382,213 downwards.
GGCAAACAGCAGTTTGTTAAAACACAGATGTTTGGGCCTCACTTTTAGAGATCCTGATTCAGTAGATATAAGGTGGAGCCTGCAAATCTGCATATTCACCAAGGTGCCAGATGATGCTTACCAGCTGGTCCAGGAACACACTTTGAGCAGCAGATTCTAGGAGGCACTCAAAAGGAAGACCCTGCCCCCTCTCTGGACTGATTTCAAACCACTTCCTCCTCACTCTATGTTCTGGTGACGTCAGTCCCTTCAATTCCTAAAGTCAACAATGGTCTTGCAGTCTTAAGAGCTTCAAATTTGCTATTCCCTCACCCTGACACAATTTTCCCTAAGCCCCACTTTGCTGGGGTAACTCCTAGGGATCTTTTATTCCTCAGCTTAAATACCACTTTTTAAGAAAACCTTCCCCAGCCTACCTACAAGGTTTGGTGTCTTTACTATATGCACCCTCTTCTATCACATTTATCACAATTTTACTTACATAATAACTTGGGGAATTTTTGTTTATTGTCTATGTTCCTTACTAGACCCTAAGCTTCACGAAGGCAGGAATTTTTTTCTTGTTGTTGCTGTTTTAATCTTAGTGCCTATAACAATACATGGCACATAGTAGGCATTTACTATTGGTTGGATAAATGAATGAATGAAGGCATCTAGATTTTCCCAAAAGGTAGAAGAAAAAGCCCCTAAATAATCTAATATTTCAAAATATTTGTATAATATTTTAAACTATCGTATCTAATTTTTTATAATTATATTCTTATAGTTACCCTGTGCCATTTCAAATATCCTTTGTCTTTGTAACTAATTTATTTCCTGAGCATGTCATTTGCAGGCTACTGTCCAGAAGTAACAATAGCAAAACTAAACAGCCAAAGCAGGCACTGATGCCTATAAAGGGTAAATTTGGTTCGCTTCAGAAGGTTGCGTACAAGCAAACATACTTAGTGTGACCCAGCTGCACATTCCTGGGAAAAGAATTTGAAGGCAGGATACAAAAAGGGATCACAGCCATTTGCCGTGAATTCCTTCAGACTCTTTCCTCTGTGGGTAATGCATGAATATATTTCATTTTCTAAGGCACCTCTTTCAGCGAAGCTACGTCCAAGATGAACAAACTTTTCCAAAACGCTGCCTTCAGCGATGTAGGATCTCCCCTCTACAACACAAAGCAATTTCTGCCCGATTAACTTGGAAATCAACAAATACGCCAAAAACGATTTTTCAATTTGCTAAACCCGAGTTACAAGAGCATGGAGAGCATACTGGTTACACAGAGGGGCGACCAGATACAAGGGGAGCCCTCGGTTGCCAAGTTCACTTATTACATTTTCTTGCAAAAACAGTGAAAAGGATACTTTTCTGATGGACTGCCACGTTCCTATGTGGCAAACCAAAATGTCTCATTATTATTTTAATGCATTTGTAAGGTATTCTCTGGATCAAAATCTGTGCTCCTGGGTTCTGTGGAGATGCCTTAGGGAGTTTCAGGCTTCTTCCACCCCAATGCTCTTCAATCTCAAAGGCTCTAATTTTATCCTTAAAAAGTGGGTGTGTGGGTGGGGCGCCTGGGTGGTACAGCGGTTAAGCGTCTGCCTTTGGCTCAGGGTGTGATCCCGGCGTTATGGGATCGAGCCCCACATCAGGCTCCTCCGCTATGAGCCTGCTTCTTCCTCTCCCACTCCCCCTGCTTGTGTTCCCTCTCTCGCTGGCTGTCTCTGTCAAATAAATAAATAAAATCTTTTTTAAAAAAAGTGTGTGTGTGTGTGTGTTGGCATAACATGTAACAGATTCATTGCCAGGAGAAAACTGGGAGGAGGAGTTACTGCTAAAAGAATGCTGGAGAACACTACTCCTCTCTGGCACTAGTAGAAGTTAGTTCCAAGTGTTACCTGTTTATATATAGTCCCTTTGTAATTACAGAGATATTGTGTCCAGATTTCCCAGTGTCCAGGTCATTCCTTGGAATGTCTCCAGTTCCACTACCCTCTCATTTGACCTTCAGCCCTGCTTTACCAACTGCCTATTGGATATCGTCCCTCGGTCCCCTCAGACTCAAACCATCAACCTCCTCTGTAAGTCAGTCACTCTTCCGCTTTCTTAGTCCTTGCCAGTGACCCCACTATTCTCTCAGGTACCCAGCTTCAAACATGTGGATTAACGTTTTTTACTCATCCTTCCTATCCAGTCAGCCACCAAGTTTGGCTTGATTTTTTTTCTTCTAAATCTTACTCGCAGCTTTTCTCTGCTTTCCCACTGCCCCCATTCAAATCCGATCAGAGCATCTGACGCCCAGGATAGCTTCCACAGCTTCCTCAGCTTCCTCAGCAGCCTACTCGCTTCATTCTTTTCAAGTCTATCTCATCCTTCCAGACTAATTCTACTTAAATGCTCCCTTTCATCTTGGTGCTTCCCTATACACAACCTTATAAATGGTTTCCAGGTGGCTTTGAAACCAAGTCTCAACTATTCTGTTTTGCTTTCAAGGCTCAGCAAAATCATCTGGTTCTACTATCTTTTCAGGTTAGGTCAGTCTCCTCCCTGTCATATAAAAATAGTACTCTTCCAGCATCTGTGCCTTTATATGAGCATGTTAAATTGACCTGGCCTAAAAGGACCCATCCCTCTGCCTACTTCTTCAATCTATTCTCTCGTCTTTGCTCACCTGTTACCCCACGTCCTTCACATAGCCAAGTACATGCAGTTCCTTGAAAACACTTGTCTTTAGACCTTTGCATTAGCTTCCTCCTCCACCCTTGGTCTCTTCAAACTAAAGGCACCTCTTTGTGAATGCTTCCTTTCTCCTGTACTCTAGGCAAAATAACCACGTCTTCCTTTGAGCCACGGATGTGTTCTATACATACTTCTGTTGTAGCCTTTATCATACAATATTGCAACATTTTGATTATATGCCTGCCTGATTGCTCTTTTAGATTGTGAGCTACCCTCTCAGAATAGTTTTAGACTTGGTTTCAAAACAAGGTCCCTGATCTCCAATAGCTCACAGTTGTCCTGTACTCCCAGTGAGTCACTTTAGTAATTCAATAGGTATTTGTTGAATGAATGAATGAATGAATGAATGAGTAGATTTCTTCCTAAATCCTCTCACTCCTTCTCATCCTACATGTGTGAAGCCTTCTTTGATCTTTCTAGTCCTCCATCCCTTCTCTGAAGCCTGATAGTTCTTTTGGTTTTGTACTATACAAATTTAGATTTTTTTAAAAGAGAATCACAAGCTCCTTGAGGGCAGGGACACATCCTATATTGTCTCTGTTATTGTAATAATCAAAGTGCAGAGCACAAAGTAAAAATATATTTGCTGTCCAATTAATTAGAGTTATGTAAACTCTGGACTTAGGATAATAATGACAGCTAATAGAAAATTCTCAACTTTTTGTAATATAATTGCTGCCATAAATTAAGTACTGATTCATTCAGAAATTATTTAGTGAATACCTAGGAATTTCCTGGCACCAAACCAGTGGTTGGAATACAGGCATGAATTCTGTCAGCAAAGAAATTCTTCCAGGTAAAATTAGTATTGCTACACAGAAGCTGTGTACATTTTTTTCACTTTTAAATTTGTAATTGGTTGATTAAGTAGTTTCTGAGTGACCACTAGATGACTTTGTTTTGGGGGGGAGTGGGTATTTTATAATTCTTCCTGGCTGATTTTTCTCACGGGAACACTGAATTCTTTTTTGTATCTGAGATTGTCACAGTCAAGAAATGGGGAGAATCAGTCCTGAATAATCTGGTCTGGTTTTTGTGGGTTTTTTGTGTCCATTCTATGTTCAGAAATTAGTCGGTTGGACAAAACTAATCTAAGTAAGTTGTGTTTGTACTATAACTTGAGTACTTACCAGCTTACTTAGACTGACCAGATGTCACTGAATGATTTCCATCATGGTGCTGTGATGACATCTCACCAGCATTACCAACCAGACTCCTAGAGAGTGTCATCAGGCATACTTAGAACAGAAGGGTGAATACTGCCCTGTGTCATACAGTTTCAACCCTTTGTCATAGCTTAGGCCAAATGATTCACTCCTGATTTAAATTGAAGTTGAGTTTCTTGTTTTTCTGTTTCTTTATGCATTAGTTTACCTAACATTTCTTAATGACTACTATGGGCCAGAAAGATACAAAAGAGATACAAAGGTGTTCAAGATACAAAGGAGAATCCCTGCCCTCAACGAGCTCATTTGGATAACTGGATAGTAGCGTATATGTCATTGTAGAAATAATATTTAACATTGCGTTATGTTGCCTTTGAAAAGCAAAATTCAGTATATGAATATGTCTTTGGGCTAGAATCTCTTGAATTAATAAGCAAATATAAATAAAGCTATTTTTATTAATACTATTACTGTCCTATAATATGAATAATGTGTGAGAAAAAGACAAGGCCCTGTTTACACACCTACAATAAATGTTAAATAGTAATAAAATCATTCTACTAGTAAATATATGGTTAAGAAGGCAAAGTGATTGTTACAGGACTCTAAATACCAGTAATTCTCTACAAAAGCAACACACTTAAAGCACTTTATTCACATATTATTGCACTGTAATATTAGAGTTTACAAATGTCACCCTGGGGCTGAGGCCAGATCCAGCTTTGTGGGGCCTGAAGCTCATAAATGTGGAAGGGCCCCTTAAAAAATGAAATGAAACAAGACCACAAAATTAGGCATAGCTTATGCAAATGAGGAGCCCTGAAGCTTAAGCTTCATTTGCTTCAAAGAAAAGCTAGCTCATAGGCACATAAAAGATTAATATCCTCTCTACTCATTAGCCATATTAGGGAAAGACTTGGGCATTAGGGAGAATAGTATTCATTAAGCTGTTATGAAAAAGTTGATAATAAATACAATATATGTAAAATGAATCTTAAAATTGATCTTACTTAGCTACAACATAATTCTATCTTTATTCTATTAGTCTTTTTTTTTTTTAAAGATTTTATTTATTTATTCGACAGAGATAAGAGACAGCCAGAGAGAGAGGGAACACAAGCAGGGGGAGTGGGAGAGGAAGAAGCAGACTCATAGCAGAGGAGCCTGATGTGGGGCTCGGATCTCAGAACACCGGGATCACGCCCTGAGCCGAAGGCAGACGCTTAACCGCTGTGCCACCCAGGCGCCCCTCTATTAGTCTTTAATCTATCATTTGGCTTTCTTTAAAATTGAAAAAAATATCTCAAGTATTCATTGAGTATAGGTCCTAAATACGTTCTTGTTCTAAGCTTCAGGCTGCAGACCTGTGCTGTCCAATATCTTAGTCACTGGCCACATGTGGTATTGGGCACTTGAAATGTGGCTGGTGCAACCCAGGACCTGAATTTCAAATTATATTTAATTTTAATTAAATTTAAAAACTGATAATTCTGCTGTTATGAAATTTTGAAGTATGTTTGGAGCAACTTGAGTACGTTAAGCTACTTTTTCAACTGTAAATGTTATGAAATCTAAATGCAGATTAAGTATTTCCAAGGAAAATTTGGTCAAATTGAGATGTACTGTTGTAAGAGCAGAATTCACCCTGGATATCTTGTTAATAATTTTTATATTGATTACCTGTTGAAACGATAATCTCTTAATATGTTGATAAAAAATACACATTTAAGAAGTTTATTTCACCCAGTTCTTTTTACTTTTTGAAAATGTGAGTACTTGAAAAATTTTAATTGCATGATATGGCTAATATTATATTTCTCTTGGAGAGTGCTACCTTAGACTCTGACTTTTTCTCAAAAGGAGTATATAATTTTTGAAACCAGATACTTAAAACACAAAGTTAAGAGGATCAGGTAGATGGAAAGCAATTACCAAACATTACTAATGGGATATTTTTTACCTTACTTGAGGTGGTGGAATTCCTACCACTATGCAATCCAACTGTACTCTGGTTCCTTCTGGAACTTCTCTGCTCCGTAACTTTTGAGTGAACCGAGGAGGTTGCCCCAGAGGTTCTTCATAGTACAGAGATGAAGGTGAAGACCCGGGGGTAGTGTCTCCACCAGCTGCCTCACTGGCAGCCTGCTCAGCTTCGCGCCTCTTAGCTTCCTGCCTTTCAAGGGCGTGATTCACTTCATTATCCCTAGTATCTGCAGGGATAGGGATGGGAACAGAAGATCTTTCTCTTCTTTCTGAGATATCTGACAAACTGGAGCTATTTTCCTGAGTAAGTTTGTTTTGAGATTCCAATTTACTCTTGTGGTTTTTGCAGGCACGAGGTCTAATCCTTTTGGAGCTATGGGCTTTGAAAAGGGAGGACAGCTCTTCAATGAAATCGGCAGCCTTATTTAAGAATACTTTTTTGGACTGGGTTTCAGAACTATACTGTGGTCTTTTTGTCTCCTGGGGGCTCTCTTTAGAGCTGGTAGGACCTCGAGAATTATCCTGACAGAAGTTGGGGTCAAAACTTGATTTAGGTGAGTGTTTCATTTGATCAGATGAAAGACGTTTTCTAGCTTGAGCTTCATCTGCTTTCTCTAACGGATCGTGATTGATGGCCAGTCTTGCCAGATTGACACTTTCATCTAATTCTTCTTGGCTCAGGAAGGCCGAAAGATCTGGAAGGTCATCTTGGCCTCCTCCCCCTTCAGCAGCTCCAGAGGGATTGCCAAATTGACAAGGGTTGGAAGAAGGTTCTGCTCGACTCCTCTCATTGTTTCCCCGATGTCTCGTTTCTGCTAAATAGCTCTCTCTTAGAAGCTGAGATATGGAAGTAGAAGCTTCTATGCTGTCGTCTTGCATGCTGTCACAAAATAATAACAATAGAAAAAGTTGGGTCATTTCTAAAGAATAACAGATCTATAAGCATGATGCATTTTTAAGAACTTAAAGTTTGAAATTTAAAAATTGCCTAATCTTGATACTTCTACAAATTTACATTGAAGACTTACAGATTAACCTCAAATTGTAAAATGAAGAGGAACTGAATGAGATTGCCCTGAAATATAAAATAAAAACATGGGTGATAACCACTCTACTAAGTTCTTTAATACATGTTCAATAGTGAAAGCTATGATGTAACTTCAAGCGATATGAAATGCAATTTCTAAGCATAATTTTGATAATATCAATAAAGGGCTTTTAGTTATAAAGACCTTTCATACACAGAGATTTGCTGTCCATGCTCTCCCCTTTACCTTGAATGCAATGAAATAATAGAAATTAAAAGATACTGATGATAGCATTTTTCATTTCATTCATAAAAAGGCCTATATAAACTGAGATTATCTCCTATGGTTTCAAGACTTTTTCTTTTTTTTTTTTAAATCAATAAGAACACATTTATTTCTAGAAAAATTGTCACAGGTATGAGGATATTCAACATAGCATTACTTCAAGACTTTTTCATTCAGCTTCACCCATACTGGTTTCTTATTATTTCTGAAATATTCTGAAGTCACATTTGAAATGCTTCAGAACATTTGTACTTGCTGTTGCCTGTACCTGGAACGCTCTTTCTGACAATGCTATGTGACTCATTTCTCATTTCCTTCAATTATCCGTCCACCTATTCTCTCCTTGGTGGTTCCTTCTTTATGGCCCAACATAAGACGGCAATCCCCTTCCAGCCTATCCTTTTTACCCAATTTGGTTTTCTCAGTACCACTCATCTCCACGAGGAATATCTGGCATGTACATTTTTAGCAACTTTCATTTTCCTCCCACTAAAATATAACTTCCACCAATGCAAGGACTTTGATACCAATAAATAATTGTTAAACTAATGAATAAATTCTTCTTTGAAATGGAAAAAAAATATACTGACAACATAATCTCATTTAGTTACCAAAAACATCAATTTGATTCAGCTCATGAAAATAAATAATGCTTTTGGTTTTTGACTAGAGACAAGTCGTTCAGATTCAACGTTGTTTATAGGTTCAATCTGCTCTTGAAAAGTGTAATGATTCAACCTTTTCAAATAAGGTATAATTAATTTAAATTCTACGAAAATATGAGTTAGAGCCTAGATTTTTAAAAATCCCTTGCATTAACATCGGTGAAGAGGGGATATAGGAGACAGGGAAATGAGGTTCAAGACAGGATATCCCTATACCGTATTTCACTGGATACCCTTTCCTGACTTTTGAGTGTTAATTATATGAGGATATTACTGATTCCAAAAATAAATAATTTTTAAAATACTAAGAAAATATTATAGTAACTTTAGTTCAAAGTCCCCCTGAACTAGGGAATACAAAGCAACTTTGTATTATTAACATTTTATCATTTAGTCACACATTTTCGGAGGGATGGCAAACTCCTGACCTGTAGTCTGTTACCTCTCTCTCTTTCTTTAGAAGGTACAGCTAACAGAGTACAGTGCCCTTCCCATGGATCTTGACTTTCTAAACACTGTACTCCTTCAGTCACCACCAATCAATCAGAGGTGGTAATAGAGATGAAAACTGTTTGCCATTCTTGGCTACTATGTGCTAGGCCTTGTGCTGGGAAGATGGAGAGGAAAGTGATCTAAATCTTTTTAGGCTTTATGATTCTATGACAAAACTTGTTTCCGTTCGTTCCTTTCCTTTCCCTTATATGACAGCCTTACTCACATCACAAAGAAGGCTTCCTAGGAACAGCTCGAATTCTTGAGCTTTTAGAGTGCTATCCAAAGCTAACCTCTAAATTGTCAAAGTAAGCAGTCACCTTGAGAGGGCAGTTAGAGATGGCTGAAACGATCACCCACAGCCACATATTTTTCCACATGCTTGTTACAGCCTGAAATTGCCACCCACTGGAGTCTTTTGTTTGGGTGAAGTCTATTGTGCCTTAAAGATGAACTGAGAATGCAAAGGTGTTGGATGAGTGCAACGACTTATCTACAAGGATATTCATCACAGTATAGATGATAGTATTAAAACGTTGGAACCATGTTCAATAAGAAATTAGTTAATTAAGTTATAATATACTCATTAAATAGAGCTATCCGGCTATTTTAAATTTGGTAGGATTGTAAATGATATCCAGAGTAGTATATGAAAGTGTAACTGATATATCAATTGAAAATTTGTCTCGTGTGCATTAACTATACAGAAGAAGAGTTAAAGATATGTGCAATAAGGTGCAAAATGCTGTTTTAAAATGTAATTAATAAACTGATGAAAAATTCTTCTCATTTATAAATCAACTATTTCATTAGCTTCATTTGAATTTCTTTTCTTTTTTTTTTAAATTTTATTTCTTTATTTGACACAGAGAGAGAGACAGCCAGCGAGAGAGGGAACACAGGCAGGGGGAGTGAGAGAGGAAGAAGCAGGCTCCCAGTGGAGGAGCCTGATGTGGGGCTAGATCCCAGGACTCCGGGATCACGCCCCGAGTGGAAGGCAGACGCTTAACGACTGAGCCACCCAGGCGCCTCTTCATTTGAACGTCTGCATATACAGTTGACCCTTGAACAATGAGGGAGTTAGGAGTGCCAGCCCTTATACAGTCAAAAACCTACATATAAATTTTGATTTTCCCAAAACTTAACTATTTTTTTTTAAGATTTTTTATTTATTTATTTGCCAGAGATAGAGGGAACACAAGCAGGGGGAGTGGGAGAGGAAGAAGCAGCCTTCCAGCGAAGGAGCCCGACACGGGGCTCGATCCCAGAACGCGGGGATCACACCCTGAGCTGAAGACAGCCACTTAACGATTGAGCCAAGCAGGCGCCCCTCCCAAAACTTAACTATTAATAGCCTGTAATAGACCGGAAGCCTTTCCTACAGCATAAAGTGTCAATTGAAACATATTTTGTATGTTATATGTATTACATAATGCACTCTCACAATAAAGTAAGCTAGAAAAAAGACGATGTTTTAAGAAAATCATAAGGATGAGAAAATACATTTACAGCACTGTACTGTATTTTTTAAAAAATCTAAAATAAGCCATGTATAAGTGGACCCACACACAGTTCAAACTCCTGTTGTTCAAGGGCCAACTGNTATTGACCGGAAGCCTTTCGTACAGCATAAAGTGTCAATTGAAACATATTTTGTATGTTATATGTATTACATAATGCACTCTCACAATAAAGTAAGCTAGAAAAAAGACGATGTTTTAAGAAAATCATAAGGATGAGAAAATACATTTACAGCACTGTACTGTATTTTTTAAAAAATCTAAAATAAGCCATGTATAAGTGGACCCACACACAGTTCAAACTCCTGTTGTTCAAGGGCCAACTGTATTTAAATGTAAGGGGAAAAATCAAGTAATTTATAAATCAGAATGGCCTTCTATTAGTTAAACATTACTGTATATTGTGTTTTAATGTAACTTCGTCTCTAACTCTGTGCTGTAAGATGGCTTTTATCTTGAGANAATGTTTTAAGAAAATCATAAGGATGAGAAAATGCATTTACAGCACTGTACTGTATTTTTTTAAAAATCTAAAATAAGCCATGTATAAGTGGACCCACACACAGTTCAAACTCCTGTTGTTCAAGGGCCAACTGTATTTAAATGTAAGGGGAAAAATCAAGTAATTTATAAATCAGAATGGCCTTCTATTAGTTAAACATTACTGTATATTGTGTTTTAATGTAACTTCGTCTCTAACTCTGTGCTGTAAGATGGCTTTTATCTTGAGACAACATGAAATGAGCATTATTGGCCTTGGAATCAGAACGTTTTTCAAATTCTGGTTTTATGAACTCTTAGCAGTCGTGTGACTTTGAGGAAATTACTTACTTTTCTGAGTTTTGGATTCCTCATCTCTAAAACATGGGTAATATCTAATATCTAGGAAAGTGAGGATTAATAACATCATTGAATGCAAAGCCCTTAAAACAGGGCCAGACCCTGTAATGGACACTCAAATGATGTTAGTTAAAAACAATATTTAGAGGCGCCTGGGTGGCTCAGTCAGTTAAGTATCTGCCTTTGGCTCAGGTTGTGATCTGGGATTGAGCCCTGAATCGGGCTCTCTGCTCAGAGGGAAGTCTGCTTCTCTCTCTTTCTCTCTCTCCCTCTGCCCCTTTCCCTGCTCATTCTCTCTCTTTCTCTCAAATAAATAAAATCTTTAAAAAAAAAACCCCAACAATATTTAGGTAAAGGTGATGTTAATGTTGAAAAACTTTTGAGAACTTTATATTTATGGTGGAAATAGGAAAGAAAATACTCGTAAAAAGTAATCACAGCTCTCTGTAACCATTTTTTCTTTTTTAAAGAAAAGAAGCCAGTTGAGGTATAAAGGGTGCCTGTTCTGATGCTTACGGTTATATGAAATTATTATGATAACAAAACTTTCAAGTATTCGAAATAAAGAATTGCTTTAATGTTTTAATTTAATTAATGTTTAATTAATTTATTTAACGTTCTTTAATGTAGTGTTTATTACCTAAAACTCTGGAGTTAGATAGATGTGGTTCATATCCCAGTTCTGACACTTTCTGGCTGTATAAACTCACAAAGTCACTTAACCTCTATCAGGCTCAGCTTACATGTCTACAAAACAGGAATAATAACACTAGCCATCTCATAGACTGAAGTGATGATTAAATGTGCTTGGCATTTAGTCAATGTTCAGTAAATGATAGTTGCTGCTGTTATGATTATGATTATGATTATTCAACAACTATAGTGACATACCATGATAAGAAATGGAAGTAGAGCTAGGGACGTGCTTGATCCTAGGACAAACTTTGAAGAGCAGCTGAGCTCCAGATTTGTAGTTAATTCAGCACCATCTATACTCTATTGAAATACATGTAGTCTCATGAATGAACTGTGCTGCTTGCAGATCTTCGTATATATTTTCTTTGCTTTGGTAGCTCCCTGTCCCCACCTCCCTTCACTACCTTACTGGGCCAAGTTCTACATGGTCTTCAGTTCTTAGCTGAGACATCGCTGTGGGATTTCTTCTTTGTTCTGGGGTAGGTACTTCTGCAATGGGCTCCCAGAGCTCTCTGTCCTTATCTCCAAACACAGCAGTTGTTACAACATAGTAAATCTGCCTATTTACTTTTCTGTCTACCTCACTTCATTTTTGTACACCATCATCTCTGTGCACCCACAACACATAGAAGGGGATCAACAAATATCTGTTGAATTCTTTTGTTCGTTAGAATTTCCTGCTAAATCTATCATTGTTTATGTTTTATTCTAATTGCAGGATAAAGTAAGACAGATAAATAGAAATCATATTTACAAAGAAAACATAGAAAAAAGAAAAATATAAACTGGTAAAAGCAGTAATGACTTCAAGGTGACTTTCAAATGAAAATTTATTTATGGTGGATAAAATTACTGGAATTATGCTTTTCTTTCATACCAGAAGTATCAAAGAACATCTGATTATAATCAGAAACCTGGGTTTGAATCACACCTCCAACACTAAATAACTGTTATCTTGAAGAAGTCATTTAATGCATCTGAATCTCAATTATTCTCGTCTTTCCAGTGGGATAATAACAATTCTATTTCAGGAGGTTCTCAGATGAAAATGCATATATAAATTGTTAAGCTGATAAATACTACCTATAATAGGAAATAAGAAAATATATCATTTTCTCTTTCAAGCATTAATGTTAAAACTATCTGTTATAAAATTTGTACTTTTAAAAAGCCCCAGTGCTATTATGGATAATGTAGCTCTCATTTATTCATCCAATAAATATCTATTGAGCATCTACTATGTGCCAGGCACCATTCTAGGCACTATGGATTCATCAATGAACAAAAGACAAAGTCCCTATCCTCATGGAGTCGACATTCTAGTGGAGAAGACATAAGTGTTGAGAAGAAAAATAAATAAGGGGCGCCTGGGTGGCTCAGTTGTTAAGCATCTGCCTTCGGCTCAGGGCGTGATCCCAGAGTCCTGGGATTGAGCCCCATATCAGGCTCCTCCACTGAGAGCCTGCTTCTTCCTCTTCCACTCCCGCTGCTTGTGTTCCCTCTCTCACTGGCTGTCTCTCTGTCAAATAAATAAATAAAAAATCTTTAAAAAAAAAAAAAGAAGAAAAATAAATAAGGCAAGGGAATAAAGAATGAAGGGGGAGAGAGGAAGGTATTCTCTTTCAGCTAAGAAGATCAGGCATAACTTCTAATGTAGTGGAGAAGTTAGCCGCGTGACCATCTTGGGGGGGGAGCAAAGAACGTTCCTAACTGAGAAAGAAATAAGTGTTAAGGCGAAGGGAAGTGAATGTTTGCTGTGTTCGAGTCAAGCCCATTGTGCCAGGAGGTGAATGAAAAAGAAGAGTAGAAGAAAAAGAAGTCAGAAAAGTACAAAGTTAGATCACGTGAGGCCTTGCAGACCACGGGAAGGCTTGGATCGATGAATGGTTCCAGTGGGAAATGGTGAGAAATGATCAGATTTGAGGTATTTTTTAAAAGTAGAGGCAGTATAACTTGTTAGTGGATTGAAAGATAGGAGAGAAAGAGCAGAGTCAAGGGTGACTCCGATATTTAGGGCTTAAGCAACTAGGTGAGCGGTGGAATCATTTCCTTGGATGAGCAGGTTTCAGGAAAGGAAAATAAGAATTCTCTTAGACATTTCATCTGAGATGTTCAGAGTGACACTGGACTTTGTTTCCTTTTTTCTGCTTCTTACAAAATTGAAACAGATTTAATGCCACTTTCAAAATAAGAATGAGTAATTGTCCTTGAAAATAGATCATGGTTAAGGTGAAATTGCCCTAGGTTAGACATGAAACAATGTGGCATGAATAATCAAGACAGACTTTAGTTAATCACATAAACTAATTCGGTGACATAGAGGGCATATTGAATGTTCTTTACTTTGCTAAATAGCTCTATTTTTTCCCCCTGGGATTTCTCCTGATGAGACGATCTGCTCTGAGAACTTGCTGAAAATTAAGGGTCTGGTTCATAACAACAAACTTGATGTTGAGACCTTTGGGCATATTTCTCAACTCATGTTAACTGGGCACTACCTTTTTTTGTAGGCTTTCAGAAGACCTTGTTGGAAATATCATGTGGTATATATCCATTTTTGGGTTATAATATGAATACTTAAATCGGGCCATTGAGAAGAGAATTGACAAAATCTAATATGAAGTAACTTGGACTCAAACATAAATACTCCAGTTTCCTGGCTATGCAGTATCATTAGATATCTAAATGAGAAAACAAATCTGGTTTTTAGATAAACACAAAAAAATAGCCTAATATTTAATAATTATTCATGTAGAGAGCTGGAATAGGACAAGATAAGACATCTTCAAGTAACTCAGCTCAAAACTGAGGATGAGGAGAACTCCCCTGTTAACTTCATAGTTTTGTTTGTGAAGGCGCTTTAAAAATGCAAATTGAAGGTAATGATTTTATGCTGATGTGTAATTATTTTACCTAGAATGTTCTTTAGGGGAAGAATCATCAACAAAATTAGGCTTTGCTTCCCTCTCTTTAATGCTAGTACTGACCCATTTGTCTTGCCTTCTCTGTCCTATGGTGTCCCACACAATAGAAGAATCTAATTCAGTTCTTTCGGAGAAACTTGCTGGACCAAGAAACAAATCCCATTACATAGGAACCAGTCCTGGAGAGTTGGGTACAGACCATCTTTTAAAAATTTGGCCGCAGGGATGCTTGGGTGGCTCCGTCAGTTAAGCGTCTGCCTTTGGCTCGGGTCATGATCCCAGGACTCTGGGATCGAGCCCCACATCTGGCTCCTTGTTCAGCGGGGACCCTGCTTCTCCCTCTGCCTGCCCCTCCCCCTGCTTGTGCTCTCTCTCTCTCTGATAAATAAATTAAAATCTTCTTAAAAAAATAAAAGTGCATTAATTAAAAAAAAGTTGGCTGCATGGGGTGCCTGGGGGGCTCAGTTGTTAAGCATCTGCCTTCGGCTCAGGGCCTGATCCCAGGGTCCTGGAATCGAGCCCCGCATTGGGCTCCTCTGCTGGGGGCCTGCTTCTTCCTCTCCCACTTCCCCTGCTTGTGTTCCCTCTCTCGCTGGCTGTCTCTCTCTCTGTCAAACAAACAAATAAATAAATAAATAAATCTTAAAAAAATAAAAAGTTGGCTGCAGATGGGATGCGCTTAGAAGTAAATCCTTCTTCATTGTTATAGTTTGCATCCCATTACTGTTACAGGAATCACCCCCATCTTAGTTTTATTTCTAGTCTATTTTTGGTGTGAATGACATTAGTAATTTAATAAGTTAGTATATGTCTCATTATCAGAATAAGGACATGAAATATATGGAAATATGTCAGTAGCAATATGAAAATAGTGTAAGGTCTAGTCTCTAAATTCCTCTTTCAGAGGAAAAACAGCAGATAAAAACAAATAGATACAAATGTATACGTTAGAAGAGAATGTTGAACTAGCAGCGCTAATACATTAGAGAAACAGTGGGAATCTGTTTGATTCGGGACATTCCTTAAAGGGCAGGAGTTAAAGAAAGGAAAAGGTTTTTAGATAATAGGCCAAGGGTAAGTAAGCCATTCTCTTATTATTATTTAAATTGAATTGGTAAAGGTGGGAGGGTAGGAAAGCAAGTAAAGATTTAGTATGAGTAGAAGAAAGGAGATTGGCTCCTATGAAACATACTTCTGCATGTTTTCGAATACAGAACAGGATAAACATAGAGGAAAGCAAAGGATACTGAAGCCAGAGCTCAAAGTTAGTATTTAACCTTGACAGCAAAGAAATTGTGTAAAAGCAAATGGTACAATGTGTGGAAAGGCTAATGAAAGGCAAACAAGACTTCAGGCATCTAGGATGTAAAAAGGGTTTGGGGGTAGTCACAAAAAATGAGGTTTTATATCACTCTCAGGATCTCACCAGAGCAGTGAACTTAGCTCTTAAACAGGAAATCAAAAATGAGAAAACATTGTCAATCTCATTAACTCAAAGATTCATTTTAAATAAGAAAAATAAGAAAAAAATGGAACACTTTCATCCCTCTTCAGCCTGTCAATTTTCTTTAGGTGATGAAGGATTTGAAAAAGATAAACTCCCAAATTGCATTGACATAACATGCTGGCTAGATCGGGAGAGGAGGATGTGCCCCAAAGAGGCTCCAGATCTGGGGATCCAGTTTTAGTTTCAGCACTTGGTTGGGAAGGCTGTGCTGGGCGCTCCCAGAGGGTGCAGTGCGTTGTGACTTCAAGCGGAGGTCTATGCAACATGCAGCCTGTACAGAGCTTGTCAAGGTGACTCTGGTTAAACATGAACTCTACAAACTCTGGTGACTACAAGTAAACAGTCATACAAAGCTTTGTGCCCACCAAAAATGTATTTGCTGAATATATGTTCTAAATTTTTAAGCAGACTATTCCATCTGTACTTGGGTTGTTCCCTTTAAGCTAAAGTGCAATGCCCCAGCAGTTTCAAAAGGTCTTTGTCAAGTAGGAAGCATCATAGAAATTTAAGAAAATATCTCCCATGGTGCTTGACTCTTCTATATCTCCTGAGAGAGGGAAAAAGTTAAGATAAATCTTTCATTTTTTGGCCTTGTTATAGGTAATGACACCAGGTGACAAGCAATGCCTTTGTCAAATCTCAATGTCAATGAAGGAAACTACTGTAATTATTCTGGGGTTAACAGTATCATTCGTCTTGTATTTTCAGGTTAGCAAGCTGAGTTCATTACTCCTATTACATATAAGGAATTAACTGTTGAAAAACTTAGCTGTCACCTGAGTTCATTAAAGCCCTTTCATGATGAAATGTGATTTATCAGCTGTCCTGTTTCTTCAAAAGTAAATTCGAATAAACCATTTCTATGAATTCCAAAACCCAGCCTGGATTAAAAACTCATTCAGGGGCGCCTGGGTGGCACAGCAGTTAAGTGTCTGCCTTTGGCTCAGGGCATGATCCCGGCGTTGTGGGATCGAGACCCACATCAGGCTCCTCTGCTGTGAGCCTGCTTCTTCCTCTCCCACTCCCCCTGCTTGTGTTCCCTCTCTCACTGGCTGTCTCTATCTCTGTCAAATAAATAAATAAAATCTTAAAAAAAAAACTCATTCATTTTGGTGTCCATGAATTGTGGTTCTGAGTCCATTCCACTGAATGGACTAAGCCCACTGTAATAGAAACATGTAATAGAGCTTGTATTCTAAATTACAGATCTATAGAACTGGGCCTTCAACACATTAGTATGAGTTCCAATAGCGTTAGCCATATTCTATAAGAGGGGAAGAGACAAACTTCCAGAATTTGGATAGTGTCCAACCATTTGTTTCATAGTCCGTTATTACAAGATTCTGCAATGGCTATAATTTTGTCTACTGACAAAATAAGTATAATGTGCATATGTTTCAGATTTCCTGGCATGGCCTTGATTTTAAATATCTTCTTCTCTGTCAAATCATGTATCGGACAGTATATCTTAATTTTTGTTTAAAATTAAACGTATGTTTATTATATGTTTATTATAAAATATGTTTATTATAGCTTTAAGTATAGACTTTCTCAATTTCCTATGAAAGGATTATGGATTTTACATGCACTTAAGAGTTCTTATTAAGGAGAGACTGAGACAAATTCTCTATTGAGAGTTTGTAGAATTCATTTTATCATTATCAATGTGAAAGTAATTGAACCACAATTTTTTTGAGAAAGAAAACTGGATAGCTGTTTTGTTTCTTTCAAACTGATTGATTCTAGTATCTTCAACAAGTATGAGTAAAAAAATCTGTTGATAAAATAGAAAATTTCTTAGCACCATTGCTGTAATGTTCATTTTTGGGGAATGGAAATAGATTAATCTGTGTTCTCTTTTTCTTTGCTTATATGGTTTTTAAAATATAATTCAAGATGTGCATCTAATTACTGCTAATAGTGCAATGTACCAGGCCAAACACTTGCCACTGACTGTCAAGTGTCTTTCTGATGCAGTTGAAGAGAGAGAGAGAGAGAGAGTGAGAGGGGGAGAGAGAGGGAGAGAGAGAGAAAGGAGAAAGAAAGAGCAATGTCCTTTGAGCAAGACTTTTTGCAGCTGTTGTGTACATTAATCCAGGGAGCAGATCTCCCAACACTAAATATAGCAAGCATATCCTTTTACATGATAAAAAAATTTAAAATGAAAGTCTTTAACTATGGAGTTGTATTATTTTAGATTTGATTTCCTTTAAAAAGGAAATAGGCATCGCACACATATTCTCTATATAAACACCATTATTTTAAGAAGCGAATGTGTGGAAATACCAATGATGTATGTAACATGTCACAACTTCCTCTGTTGAGGTATTTTTCCTTAGGACCCAAGGAAGCTGTGATCTCTGTAAGTCTCATCAATCCCTTCCAAAATCTTTACATGTAGAAAACTTTATTTTTCTCAAAATTTTGTGTCCCATCATACATAATTAGGAAGCTATCCTAGGTTTCACTCTAAACAACAGTAACTGAATCTCTGAAATATCCCTTTTCCCATTGTCAGTGCCCTGTTATCAAAACACACTTGAGAACTTAAATCTGGATATTACCTTTCTTTTTTTAGTTGACCCAGACGAGGATGTCCAACCCAGGCAATCCACTGTGATGATAATTATCCAAGGAGAACTTTTAGATGAAAGCACAGGAGAAAAAGAAAATTCTTCACGCCCTTGGAAATCGAGAGTAGCCGTCCATAGAGAGTGAGGAGTTAACCTTAGTTTCAGTGAAGATGGCCGTAAGCAGCTGGACAACCTGTCACCACCGGAGCCAGGGCATTTGTCAGCTCACAGGTCCCAAGTTATTTTGAGCTGTATAAACCATGTGCCTGTGAAACATTCCACCTGATTGGACAGGAGAAAACTGAGCAAAGGGATTCCATAGCAGGACAGCACCTATGGGCGGTGGGGGTCAATCAGTTTTTCTACCTACAGAATTTCACTGCTAGCTAGAGGCCCAGGTTGTTTATTGATTTATGTTTGTAATTAATACTAAATTCATGACACCATCTTCCATCTGTCAAAGAAAATGGCATTATTTTTGAAAGGCATCAAAGTTCTTAATTTTTAGGAATTTTAATTTCAATAGAAAATTTATTGTCATTTAAGCACTGATACATTTTAGGAAATTTGGCTGGGAAAAGCCATATGAAGCTGAGGCTTAACATTTTAAAGTGGAGTTTTGGAACTGTTCATCCAAAGGCTAAGCAAAAGCAGAGAGGATAACTAACATGAAAAGCTGTTAATTAGAGATCACAAAAACAAACCAAAACCAAAAACAAAAAAAACGTGGAGAGGAAAAAAACCATTAGCCTGAGAGTGAACCCAGTAACAAATTAGTCTGAACAAACTTCATCAGAAAAAAAAAAAACCAATCAGATACTGTTTAAAAGTCAAAATGACGGGTGCCTGGGTGGCACAGCGGTTAAGTGTCTGCCTTCGTCTCAGGGCGTGATCCCGGCGTTATGGGATCGAGCCCCACATCAGGTGGCTGTCTCTATCTCTGTCAATAAATAAATAAAATCTTTAAAAAAAAATAAAAGTCAAAATGACTATATAACATGATAGGTTACAACTCCTATTCTTGTATTAGTTTCTGGAATAACATTTTTGTGTATTATTTGAAAAAGTCTATGCCAGATGTCTTCTTTCACAAGCATTACTAATCAATAAAAAAGAATGCTTAACCAAACCAGCATCTGCTCAAATACCTTCTTTGTCAAAGTACAGGTTCTTTGATATTAATTTCATACATTTTCAGAATAAAAATTTGGGGAAAAGGAAGTTAACGCCATTGCTTGGTACAGATTAAGGGTGCTGTAATGTCATTAATCTTGGCAGAAACCTGCGTTTTGAAAATTCAGGTAAATGTCATTGGTTATTTTTTTAGAAGGATCATTCTTACATTTGGATAGCATGAAATACATTGGCTTATATCTAGCTTCTTAATTAAATCACTCAACAGTTTGTAGGAATTCTTCCCATTCATTCATTCAATAAATATTTACCAAATGCCTACTATGTACAAGATACTGGGTATAAAGCAGGGCACAAAACATACCAAAATTCTTAACCTTATGGAATTTGCTAAGAGATCTTTTTACCCTTTTTAGGCATCTTGAGACTCCCTATTGTAAATTGAATAGATAAAAAATTTCTTCGTTTATTGTGATCACATCAGAGGTTTCACTACTCCCTTCTTACGGAGCTTTGTATTTACACAGGCAAAGTGAAAAAAAATTGAGGAAAACTTTTAAATAATCCAGGTTAAAAGAACTATTACTGAAGAGGGGGAAAGGTACAAAAAGAACTGAATTATGAGGATTGATTGTTTTTATTACCACAGTAGTCCAGATCTTTAAGGATGGATTCTTTTCGCTCTCTTATCTAATCCTGTGCTGATACTAACCTCAAGACTACTTAATTGTGTTTATACATTTTCTATATATGTGGATGATCCAACAATTTCTTTTTACTTAAAGATAAGATCTTGGGGTGCCTGGGTGACTCAGTTAAGCATCTGACTCTTGATTTCAGCTCAGGTCATGATCTTGGGGTTGTGGAATCTAGCCCCACATCAGGATTGGTGCTCAGCAGGAAGTCTGCTTAAGATTCTCTCTCTCCCTCTCCCCATTGCCTCAATCCTCCCTCTAAAATAAATAAATAAATAAATAAATAAATAAATAAATAAATAAATCTTAAAATAAAAGGGAGAAAAAAGCCTTTCTCCCCTTTTCTAAATCAATCAATCAATCAATAAAAAAATCCCCCCCACACACACTATCTCACTTAGATCTTGAGCCTTAAACAATATAACTGCTGCTAGTTCTTCATTAGGAATATGGGAAAGTGGAACTTCTATTTCAGGTAAAAATAGATGTGCTACAATTTGATTTTCCAAAGGGAAACACATATACATGCTGCAAGTGAACACATTTCTACTTCCATACAAACTATGCCATAGTAGGACAGTGTACAAAATTTTTTGAACACTGAAAAAGAGCTGGATGTAAATATTTAAAATAAATAATATTCAGCAATTGCGGACACCTTGCTTACAATGCATCAAACTTGTATTCTAAATTCTGGTTTTTTTTAAATCAGTTTTTTCTCCCAAATCACGCAGCCTCTATCCTGGATATCATTGTAGTACTTACATAAACACTGTACCACACATCTACTAGTTCAGATTTTAACAGAGTTTATTGATACAAAGAATAATTTTTTAAACTTTAAAAAATATCCCAACATAGTTAAGAAGAAATTTCAGAAGTGACAAGTAAACACAAGGTTACATGTCTTAAGCCTTCCCCATAAAGTTGAGTGGCTCAACCAACACATGTGTTTATTGTGGTTTGAACATGATCCTGTGCTTGCCTTCAGCTGTTTTCTTAATTCAGTCACTCAGCTACAGAAACAATTTACTCACGTCGGGATGATCCACAGGAATACCAAGGAACCTGGAAGATTTATGACAGAGGAAGTCTTCGCTTGGAGGATAAGCATGCAAGAATTCTGTGCTAGTAGATTCATGTAAAATTTTGTATTTCCTGTTTTTCCATGTTTTTGTAGATTTTAATTCTTTAAAAGAAATTGCTCACATATGCCAAAGATTCAGTAAGTCTTGCTTAAAATTCATAAGTTTACATTGACTTACCCCCCTCTAGTATCCAATGAGAAGAACAAAAACTCTTCTATATCTTATTTTTAAAGAACAGAGACATGTATGTATTTCCTACCCTTTGTTAATGAGAAAAATACTCACACCAAAGAAAAGTTCTTGTCCGTCCAAAATGACATATGTATGGTGGATCTATAATCCAATCCAGGGTCTTATCCAAACCCCATGATACAATGTAATTGAGAAATACAATTAAATCCCTACCAAATTTATTTTTCATCTAAACAGTATTGAAAATGCTTACCTAAAACTAAAACCAAAAACATTAAAAAAGCTCTAAGTCCAAAACCCAGTTAATTTCAAAAGCTATAAACATTTTTTAAAACTATAAACAGAACACCTATTTTAAAACATTATCCTGAGAAGAAAATTTGTGGTTACCTGTAGGAGAAGCACTATTCCTCTATCAACCAACCAGGATCATCCAAAGCCCAAATCTCACTGCCTAACTTGTGTCAGCCACAGAAGTATCATGAAGGAAATGTGATACTCCTCCACCAGAGTAATGAAGGGTATTTACAGGGTTCCGTGGCAGATCCAGGGACAGTCATTTAGAACAGATTGCTCTTACAGATCAACTTTAATAACTCAGTCTGCACGATGTTCTCAGCCTGGAGGGATGGTGGGGGTGGATAATGACTAAGATGACTAGGGAAAGAGACTTTTCTTGATATTTCCTTACATAAAAAGGATCATAAGTTTGGAATTTTAAAGAATAAAGTATAAGAATGGGCAAAATATCTATACACAGGGTGCATATGACAAGTGTAAATACCTTCATTTGATACAAAACTAAAAATATGGTTAATACATTTATTAAAGTAAATATGGGAAAACAATCGATTATTATAATACTTAATATGTGCTCCTCCAATTTTAGGGTAATTAGATTAAAGCTTTACTACGTTNAGAGACTTTTCTTGATCTTTCCTTACATAAAAAGGATCATAAGTTTGGAATTTTAAAGAATAAAGTATAAGAATGGGCAAAATATCTATACACAGGGTGCATATGACAAGTGTAAATACCTTCATTTGATACAAAACTAAAAATATGGTTAATACATTTATTAAAGTAAATATGGGAAAACAATCGATTATTATAATACTTAATATGTGCTCCTCCAATTTTAGGGTAATTAGATTAAAGCTTTACTACGTGGTTTCCATGAAGACACAATAGGACTTTCTTCCTTTTTTAAAAATCTCTGATTTATTTATTTTTGCACGTGCAAGTGAGCGAGAGAGAGAGAGAGAGGGAGAGAGCATGCACAAGTGGGGATGAGGGGCAGAGGGAGAAGCAGACTCCCTGCTGAGCAGGGAGCCCGATGCAGGACTCCATCCCAGGACCCTGGGATCATGACCTGAGCCGAAGGCAGACATTTAACCAACTGAGCCACCCAGGCACCCAACACAGTAGGACTATCTTTACTTGTGTTTTTGATATCAATGTTTACACTTTTTAGAAAGTATTATTTCCAATAAGAAAATCTGCTCCCCCCAATTTTTAAAAAGAGCATCTCTATTTAACACTTTACTGAAGAAATTCACAACAGTTAGTATCAAGTATGTAATCCCCAGGTGTATAATTGATTCCCTCCTCTCACTGCATTAATATGATTATACTAACCCACATAAAAATAGATCATCTCAGTAGAAATAACTTAACATTCCTCACTTGTGTGCGAGGCACTATGCTAACCTCTTTACGGACATCGTGTTTTACTTCATGTATTCCTCCAACAGTCTATGAAGTATGTACTGTTAGAATTAACAGATGAGAACCTGAGGCTTAGAGGTTAAAAATTTGCCCAAGGCCACACAAGTGAGTGACTGAGCCGGGATTAAACATAAGGCTAACTTTAAGTCTGTGCTCATAACCACTGCAAATATTTAAATGTTCACATTCTTAAGGTATTTGTGAGAAAATTTAAGGGTAAAAATGAACAAAAAACATACTCTCTTTTAATGAGGTATTTTAGAGGAATGCTATATGGAATTTTAAGTTTATAATTTTTCTGACTGAATCAGCTCTGAGGTTTTTTTGATGACTAAACTAATAAACAAAAAGAAGAGAAAATACAGAAGGGAAAAGGCAATGTTTCAGATACACTATCTGCAAAATTTTAGCTGAGAATGTGAATTGATATGTAGAACGAAGCATTGGGTAGTANATGACTAAACTAATAAACAAAAAGAAGAGAAAATACAGAAGGGAAAAGGCAATGTTTTCAGATACACTATCTGCAAAATTTTAGCTGAGAATGTGAATTGATATGTAGAACGAAGCATTGGGTAGTAATGCTGAAAGGTAGGGCACTGGAAGATAGTCTGAACGCTTTGACAAACCTATTTTTTTGTTTCTATTTATGATAGTCACTATGCTGAGACAATTTAAGACCTTTGCTCTTTTTAAAGTAAGTTTAAATGCTCTGGTGTTACTTCTCAGCACATCAATATGGGTCAATAAATATTTTGCAAGTTAGGGATAGGAAAACAACAGTTGCAATATTCTCTCTTAATAACGTTAGCACTGAATATCTTAAATACCAGTATGCCAGGCTCTGGGTGATTCCACTCAGATTCTATTTTTGGGTAGCACCGATATCTCAGAAAGCCAAAAACAAAGTTCAGTGTTCTTATCCATGACCCAAATAATCGCATTAACAGTAATGATGTGAAGGAAAGGAAATGGGAATTAACATTTCTTCCGAATGTACTCTAAGCCAGGAGTAGCCTAAGTTATCTCTTACTTAGTACTCAGAGCAACTCTACAAGGTATTGTTACTTGCAAGTTACAAAGAGGAAACTAAGTCTTAAAGAAGTTTAATTTTCCCAAAGTTACCCAACCAGTGAGCTGCACAGCTGGATGAATTCAAATCTAGGCACTTTAGTTTAAAACCAATTTTCTTTTGAAGACAAATACCGTATGAATTCACTCACATGTGGGAATTAAAGAAACAAAATGGATGAACACGGGGAAGGGGAAAAAAAGAGGGAGGCAAACAGTGAGACTCTATTTTTTTTAAAGATTTATTTATTTTAGAGAGAGAGAAAGAGAGTGCACATGAGCGGGGGCAGGGGTGGGGTAGAAGCATGGGGAGGGGGAGAGAGAATCTGGGAGAGATAATCTCAAGCAGACCCCCACTGAGAGGGGAGCCTGACACGAGCTCGAACTCATGACCCTGAGGTTATGACCTGAGCTGCAATTTGGAGTCAGATGCTTAACGGACTGAGCTACCCAAGTGCTCCAAGAGACTCTTACCTACAGAGAACAAGCTAAGGGTTGATGGAGGGAGGTGGGAGGGGGATGGGCTAAATGGGTGATGGGTAGTAAGGAGGGCACTTGTGACGTCCACTGAGTGTTATATGTAAGTGATGAATCACTAAATTCTACTTCTGAAACTAATATTACACTATATATTAACTAACTAGAATATAATAAAAATTTGAAGAAAAAAATAAAATAAATTCTCTTTTTATTGGCCCCCACTGCCTTCTCATGAAGAGTAATCACACAGGTTAGTTCAAAAATCAGAAATCACCCAAAGGAGGAAATTCACCATTATTTTTATATGTATCGATGGGCAAAGGGTTATTAAAGCTATGACTTTGAGTTGGGAAATTTGACGTTTCTTTAACAGAAGCAAGAAGAGAACAGCAAAATAGCATCTGACTACATCTAGGCTACTTTCTCAACAAAGATTCAGTAAAATTGGTTGATTGAAGTAGCAAGGGCCAATACACATTTCTGAGAGGTTATCATCGTATTACATGAATTCTGTCATGAAATTAGCAAATGTTGGATGGAAGCGACGTGTTGGCAAGTAGGGGAAGAGTACAGAGGAAGAGCTCCAATATAAACCATGAAAAACTCAGAAAGAACTTGTATTTTACATTCCTAACCAAGCTTACATTTTTATCTGCATATGAATCTATCCATTTGGTGTTTCTTGCTTTAGTAAACTTCCTGTCAAATAAAGGCAGCATACTTTAATGTAGGAAGACCTGGAAAATCTTTTTTCGGTTTTGCCTTTTTATTCATTCTGCTCAACACCCAATTGCACTTCATGCCAAACTGAGAATGGACTGTTAAAACCTAGTCTGTTAATATCTTAGACATACTTTCCTTTTATTTCTGGCGTAGACAATAAGTTTTAATTCAAAATGTGGGTGATAATGTCAATAAAAAGGATAAGTAAACATACAATGTCATAGAGAAATTAAACACAAAAATTTACCGCTCTGTAAACTGAGCTGGGGATAAATCTATTTGTAGATAGTCCACTTGCCTCACAATTTTGTGCAAATTTCAATAAAAAAAAGAGTATAAACAGAAATGTGATCATTTTAATCCTATAAAATACCTACCCCTTTTCTACACAAATCCTGTCTCCAAAAAGTTTCACCAATATTTCCTTGCCTTTTCTTTTCCTCCCTGCTTTTGTTCACTGTTTCTTCAAATTATTATATAATTAAGTGGTCGCAACATTTCTCATATTGCTAAATTAAACTAATTTTTTCATTTATGTGTTTATGCTTTATCTATTTAACTGGGTCAACTCCTTGAGAATTAGAGCCATAAAAAAATTTCTCTATAGGCCAAAGAGTTTTAATCTCATGGCATGGCACAAAGTAAGCACTTAATAAATATTTGTCCATAGCATGCCATAAGATGATGCATTAATTGTTGAGCTGTCCTAAATTACTCACTCAATTCTACAAATATGTACTGAACATTTATTGTGTTCCAGGAAAGATTAAACGACCTAAACTCTCAGCAGCATTAACTGATTTGTCATTGGTGGTTATGATATTAATTTCACACAGAAATACTACCCAGAATCAATTCTATATGTTGGCTAATTGCATTTAAATTAAAAAAAAAAAGAATCAATTCAATTGAGGAAGGGAGCTAAAAATGATTAGATGCTCATTGTGCACCAGTCATCAAGTAAGGAACTACGTGCTTTGGCTCAGTGGATGCGCACAATCCCTGAGTTAGTTGATATGGGGTACCCTTGCTTTCGGAAAAGGCTTGGAGTTTGCCCAGCCTTGCCTAAGAGTTTTTCTGTAGGTGCTCCACAGAGACACTTTCATACCTTTGCATCCTCTTGAACTGGCTTACTACTACTTTTGCTAACCCTTCGCCCTTTTAACCTTTGCATAACCTTTGCTTTATATCAGGTCCTTGCTTTCCGTTCACTCCATAAAATCAAACTCGTTTTTGCTAGCATAGACTGCTTCTTTGAGTTTGGGTTTTTAGCTGCTGCCCATGACTGAGGGACAGTTCTGTCCACTCTCATGCCCTCGCCTTTGGGATTCCAGCTCAAATTGCAGACTGATCTCCCTATTTTCACAGAAATAAACAGTACACTTAAAATACATATAATATTTTCTAATTTAGATTAAGATTTCATCTATTTGTAACTGACTTCAAATTGGACTTCCTGAAAGGCAGATAAGCCAGAACAAATTATTTAGCTCTCTGAGTGATCCTAGCTGACCCAGCCCTGTGTCCACATCAATCAAGCTTTGTTGTTCATGTTTAATACATAATTTATTTTAATATAACAACCCAAGAAGTATAGGTCATTATCCCCATTTTATGGAGGATGAAACTGAAAAAATTATATGGTACTGTGGTTTTGCAAATTCAGGGATCTGAAAAAGTCTCAGGAAGTACACCTCGAGATTGTCCAAGGTATACTATATTATTATCCCATTTTTATGGAGGAGGAAGCTAAAGATCAGAGAAAAAACTTGCACAAGGCCACTCAGAGCTGTGATTCACACCCAGGTCTACATGACGCCAAAGCCCAAGCTCTTCTTGATTATATCACACTACATTCCAGAGGAATCCACGCTGTTAGTAATGGCTTTAGGAATCAATTTGGAGAAAAAACTCAGCAGATGTAGAGCAATGAGAAGGAGACCTCCAGTGATTTTTGGGATTATGTTGATTTAGTGACTTGCTCCAAAGTCCTTCCAAGTCGTTAGAAATTTGGATGATTCACTATCTCTGATCAGCACAGAAACAACTTAAAGGAATTGAAGCAACAATAAGTAATGGACAATTCCCTCTGTGAATCTCTATCTGCAAATTACTAGACGGAGGGAAATTAGGCATGAGGGACAATAGGGTTACTATATTTTAAGTAGACATTTACTTAGCAATTCATCTTTTTGAAGTCATTTACAATCACGTACAGGGTACTAGGCTTTAATAAAAACAACAACAAAAACAAAACAACAGTACTGTGCTTGAAGTCTGTATTGTGATTATTTTGTACAGAGGAAAATTAAGCACTAGAATGCCCATACTGCATGTAGATATATATTAGCAGTAAAACCCTGATTGCCAAGTTTACATTATTAATTTAGTTCTGTAACAGCTATTTTGGCGGGTACCCCAAGCTTTATCTGTTAGCAAAATTGGAAGAATAAGTATGTGCCAAATGAGACAACATGCTTTGAGTAACTGACTTTAGATGGCAACTAAAAGAAACATAAAAAATGATTCTAGTTATTTCTACGTTACAGCAAATAATATTTTACTAAGTCTTAAGAAAACTAGTTGTGAGAACCAATGAATGTATTTTGTTCATTAAAACAATCTAATTGTTTATGAGTTTTATTTTAATGGTTATTCATTTCAATGTACTAAAACTTTTCTCCTTAACTACTGGGAAATCTCATAGAATAGAGACCCAGATTAAAAAAAAAAATCTTATCTGTCTTCTTATTTTGTATGAATAGTAAGTGGGAGATTTGGGTGATTATTTACTATGTGTGCATTGGGATGGAGTGGTTGGCAGAATTTTATTTTATTATCTCTTCTCTATTAATTTAGAAAGATAAGGTGAGGGAATGTTTCCAAGTTCAGGTAATGTTTAGCTCAAACAGTGAAAAAACAGATAGGCAGAATAGCCATTGTAGAATCAAGATCTTTACCTTAAACTCAGAATAATGACACACAGGAACCAAATTTAAGAAAGATTCATCACCTCTTTCAGAAACAAATAATAATAACTAGTACAGAAAGATGAACAATTTTAAAGTTGAGACATTAATATATGTTGTTTGGTTTAAACACAAAATTTTAAAAAATATATCAGTGGTATAGTAATATGGTAAAAAAAAAAAGTCAAATAAGTTCTATAATTAGGCAGGGAATAATTGTATGGAGAACCAACTCCACCATTTACTATGTGAAAAGCCTTACGCAAGTTATTTAATCCCAGTTTCCTAATCTCTAAAAAATGGGGAAAATAATAGTATCTATCATAGGCTTGTTGTGAGAATTAAGGGAGTTAATACTCTTAAAATAATGCCTGGCTTCTAGCAAGTGGCCCATAAATGTTAGCCGTCATTATTACTATTTTTATTATAAAAAGATATATTTTAAGTATTTATCTGTTAATCTAGCTTTGTGAAGTCCCAGGCAGTAAAGAAGACACAGTTGCGCTAAGCTGTGAAGTCTAAGGAAAGGCCAAGGGCTGAATGGCCACCGAGACTGATGACTCAGACACAGCAGCAGCCCAGGTTTCCAGACTGATTCAGTCCCTGGCTTCTCTCCTGACGCTGACAACAAGAATGCCAATTAGTGCCAAGAGTGATGAGTTTTTGTAACATGGGGTCTGTTCATTAGAGATTCAAATCAGATCACTTACATCTTGTATAGAACACCAATAGTGATCAACTGAGTTCAGATTCAAACCAATGACATAGAGGTAACATGCTTCATATCTAGTTACCATGCTCCTGAACCGTCTGCTTCTGAATTCTAAATTCTCAACTCACCCACTGCCAACGGGCTAAACATAGCTAAAGGATTTAAATTATAATTTGATCTGACAACCCAGGTATCAAACGAGACTTCTTTAGCCAAATAAGTAGAGTGGTGACAAATATCAGAGCAGTATATCCACTCTATGGTATGTGCTTTATGACAAGAAAATAGTAATTGAGAGTACTGGTGAGTATCTTATTTCTCATCTGACCTAAAAAAGGATGTCAGCACAAGATTGGTATTCAACTTAGGTTAACAAAAGAATTGTTAAGGTTAAGTGACTTTGACAGGAGAAGGCTAGGGAAGTGAGGAATATCTTAATCCTTCCATGATTCTGAATTATCTAACAGACTAATGTTGAATGCATAGAAAGACCATGCAGAATAAGATAAAGCAGAATTAGAGCTATAAAGTAAATGCTGGAATGGAAATCATGACGAACTGAGGCAGATGTCAAATATAAAGAAAAGTGATGTTTTAAATCTTATTATTTAAATGATCTTACGCATTAAAACTGTATTTGAAAATTATTTTATTGTTTTTTTTAAAGATTTTATTTATTTATTTGACAGAGAGAAAGACAGCCAGCGAGAGAGGGAACACAAACAGGGGGAGTGGGAGAGGAAGAAGGCAGACTCATAGCAGAGGAGCCTGATGTGGGGCTCGATCCCATAACACCGGGATCACGCCCTGAGCCGAAGGCAGACGCTTAACCTCTGTGCCACCCAGGCGTCCCTATTTTATTGTTTTTTGTTAGTTATTTCTCATCAGAGTCCTGTCAGCAAATGTTTTAATACTCATGTTTTACATATGAGGAAACTGACATACAGAAAGAATAATTACCTTAGTTACACAGCAACTCAGTACTAGAAAAAAAGATCTGAGTGCTGAGTTATTATTGGCCTAGGTCACTATTATTTTATTTATCTTCAAGTTTTGGTGAACTATGTCCACATACATAGGAGTGAGAAATTATTAGAAGTATCAGTATCTTGGGGCACCTGGGTGGCGCAGTCAGTTCAGCATCTGACTCTTGGTTTCAGCTCAGGTCCCCATCTCAGGATCGTGAGATCGAGCCCCACGTCAGGCTCTGTGCTTGGTGCAGGGTCTGCTTGAGATTCTTTCTCCCTCTTCCTCTCCCCTAACATGAAAAAAATTATCAGTATCTTTTACCCATTTCTGAATCAAATTCATACAACAAGAAATGAAATGTCTTAGCATAATTCTGTTCTATTTTGATATTGTGAGTAAGGGTACTAATCAAAATCTATGTTGAAATCTCATCTCCAGGTAACATATTCTTCTTTTAAAAATTTATTTATTTAAAAAATGTATTTATTTTTAATGTGGTAAAATGTACATAAGATAAAATTTACCATTTTAACCATTTTTAAGTGTATAGCTTTGCGGTGTTAAGTACATTTATGTCGCTCGATCATCACCAAATTCCATCTTCAGAACTTTTCTCATCTTGCAAAACTGAAACTCTGGACTCATTAAGCAATAACTCCCCATTTCCCTTTACACCCAGCCCCTGGCAACCATTTTAGTTTCTGTTCCTATTAATTTGACCACTTATAGTTCCAGGTAACCTACTATTAACATTCAAAAATTTTTTTGTGTTTTTAAAGAAATCTTAGGGGGAAATTCCTTAAATTGTTCGTTTCTGATGAGTCTCTGAAACGTAAGGGCTCTCCTTTGAGGGTCTACGTTACGCTAGTTCTAGGTTCTCTGAGTTTGTAGAGTTGTGAAATGGCTCATACTTCAGAATGGAGACAGAGGCCTCCAGTCTGTGACGTGATTTATGGTTGGATTTTCTACATTGCCAGTGCCCAGGACACTTCTGCAAACGATGGCAAGAAAGAGTTACTGGCATACCTTTCATGTCTCACCTCCTTTCATGTCTTACATCTTTACACAGTTACTAGCCACTTATTTTTTTGTTTTCTTTGAACGTGCTAAAGAACAAGCCCCAGAAAGATTATCTTAGGGCAGCAAAATTTACATATCGCAAGGGAAATTTTGAGATAATGTACTGCTGGCTATATTTTTACAGCATGGTTTTGTCAAGAGTTCTAAGCCATTTTATAATACTTGAAAGCAAATACGGTGAACTACAGCAAGGCTGAAAGTAGTTTCCTAATTCTTTTAAGTACAAGGACATACAAAAAATGTTGTGGATCTCTTGGGGCGCCAGGGTGGCTCAGCCGATTAAGCATCTGCCATCTGCTCAGGTCATGATCTCAGGGTCCTAGGATGGAGCCCTGCTGGGGCTCACTGCTCAGTGGGGAGTTGGCTTGTGCCCCTGCCCCATCCTTCTCCCTTCCTTTCTCCCTCCTTCTCCTCCCCCTCCTTCCTCCTCCCCATCCTTCTCCCTCACTCCCCCTTCCTCATCACTCCCCCTTTCCCCTCCCTCCCCTGCTCCTGCTCTCTCTCTCTCAAATAAATAAATAAATAATCTTTAAAAATGTTGTGGATCTCTTAAATGATGATATAATTTTTAATCCATTAATTCAAAAATTTTAAGGACAAAAAGCAACCATTAATTTAATACTTATTTCCAACAAATTTATTTTTTATTACTTGTAATACTATCTAGAAAATAATGTTTATTCTGTTTTCAGACAAGGCTTGATGTACACATGGATTTGTGGACACTTTACAATTGTTTCATGACTGTCCAGGGGTCTTACAAGTTGGAAATCACTGACCTAAAAAAAAAAAGCAGGTTCTAGTTCCAGTTCTCTCTCTAGCTATATGACCTTGAGCAAATCATTCTATATAACTCAGTTAACTTATCTTTTCAGTTACTGAAAAATGAGGAAAACGTTTTGTTTATGTCAAAAGATCGTGAATATAAATATAATATATAAAGTATTTAAAATCTTAATGTGGGGGCGCCTGGGTGGCACAGCAGTTAAGCGTCTGCCTTCGACTCAGGGCGTGATCCCGGTGTTACGGGATCGAGCCCCACATCAGGCTCCTCCGCTATGAGCCTACTTCTTCCTCTCCCACTCCCCCTGCTTGTGTTCCCTCTCTCGCTGGCTGTCTCTATCTCTGTCGAATAAATAAATAAAATCTTTAAAAAAAAATAAAATCTTAATGTGATATAGAAACAAAAAATCTTTAAAAGTGATATATAAATATGATAAAATTTTATATTGGGGCACCTGGCTGGCTCAGTCGGTTAAGTGGATGACTTGGTTTCAGCTCAGGTCGTGATCTCCAGGTTGTGAGATCGAGCCTGTGTGGGGCTGCACGCTCAGCACGGTTAAGCTGTCTTTCTCCCTCCCCCTCTGCTCCTCTTCCCTCTCTCACACTTCAGTAAATAAGTAAAGTCTTAAAAAAAAGCAGGGGGGAGCTGAAGAAGAATTTTATATTATAGGAAACACATGGAGGCATCAGCAGAGCACCTCTAACACTCTGAAAATTCAAATAGAAAATCAACATACAATGACTAATGTATGTAAACTTAGGTGCCTTAAGAAAAGAACAACTATCGTTCCAATATATTTATAAGGATGTTTATAAAGAACTGTTTGTAATAGCAAAAAATTAAAAACAGCATACATTTTTTTAACATGGAAAAATACTTATGATATATTAAATTAAAAAAAAAACCAGTCCCTAAAACAGTGTTTATAATATGCCTCTGTTTTATTTTTTAAAGTTCTGGAGTAAAATATTCCTAAATGTTGAATGGTTCTATCTAGTAGTAGAATTATGGGGGATTTTTCTCTCACATTTTTTCTTGGCTGTACTTTTTAAATACTTCTATTAAGCATGTATTATATATATAACATATAGCATATATATTATATATTATATATATTTAGCCATGTATATATAATATAATATATATTATTAAGTATATTTCTAAAGAGAAAAACAATAATAAAAGTCTCCCCTCAAGGCAAAAAGAAAAAAAGCTCCAAGGACACCAGAAGAAAAAATAAGAGCAAAATTTGGCTATCACCCAATTGGTGTTATCTATCTATCAAATATATGTGTGTATATAAATATAAATGTCTCTACAATTTATCTGTATTTACATCTACATCTATATCTGAGGAAGTAATCAGAATGATAAGTAGGAAAGGGAAATCAAAGAAGAAAGAACCAGCAGTGTTCATCCAAGAGAGCCCTATTTGCTCCTGACAGCGGTGCTGGGAGCCCCAGGCCAACACCGCCAAATGCCATGGTCAGTTACCTACCTTGCTCCAATCCATGCTCACACAGCAACATTCTGATTTCAATTAAGTTTTTTTTTAATGGATTTCCTTATAGAGAAAAAAATAAGCTGATAGGAGAATATGACATTTGATTTGTTATAAAGCCATTTTTCTCATTGTAAATTAACAAACTGGAATTGTGGATGCTGTATAACCTTTGTGGGAGTTTGATTAATATAAGTACTTTGCTAAATGACTGGATCACTATAAGAAAATTTGAAAAACAAATCAGGTTTCTGGAGCTTGGACAGCTGAAGATCAGGTGATAGAACCTGGTGATTCTATCAAGGTAATTACAAGCTGCAAGATCTTAGGACAACCAACTAGACTTCTCTAAGAAGCAATCCTATAACTCAGTGTGTGACCTTTACCATGAAATAAATACAGGGCAGGAGTGTCTTGGAGACCTTGCCATAAGATATTTCCACAGTATGAACAATGGGGATGGCATTTTAGCTATGATCCAGCATATCATTCTCAGTCTGGAGTTGTAGATAAGTTGGGGATCGGAGAAAGCAATCGGTTATCCAAGATTGCAGTTGATACCAGCCTGAACTTGAAATTAAAATTGGTGCCTCCTAGTTCAGCATATGAAACTGTTTTCCACAGCCTTTATGAAATAATAGTACAGCTGTAAAACGCTCACAGCTGTAAAATGTTCCCTTACCTGTTTTAATACGCTTTTATTGAGTAACTAGTATACTTATAGCATTCTGCTAGGGTGAGTTTCTTCAAATCTGCTCTGTATGTTTAATGAGTGAATGTTTGACATTGAAAGTGGGGTAGAGGAAAATATGGCTGTTTTCTAAGAATCTAATACCTTCCAGGCAGTGTTCTAGACATGCTACATCTTACTTCATTCATTGTTTACTAAACCTTAGGATATACCATCTAACAATATCTTGAATGGATGCACTTTATCCCATCAGGTTATATCCAAGATTATCATTAAATAAAAATGATCATTACTGACAAACAGTTATTAATCACATAATTATATATAGCACTGAAGTGCCGCTGTAACTGAATAATCTTAGAGTATTAGGTTGTAAAGGCTCACTCTAAATGGAGACCGGAGGCAATGACAGCTCTCTCTTAAGATGAACCAACAGTTAATACTCCCAATGGAAGAGGGTTCTCTTCTTTGTAGCTACATATTTAAACATTACCTCCCCCCACCAAAAAAAAACTTACAGAAGACTGCATATTGTATGATGGCATAATGAAATCATATGCAATAACTGAAATGTCCAGAACAGGCAAATCTATAGAAACAGAAAGTAGATCCATGGTTGCCTAGGACTACTGGGGAGGGAAAGGTTGGATGAAAAGAGTGACTGCTTTTGGGTGTGGGTTGAGTTTTTGTGTGGATTTTTTTTTTTTTTTTGGTGTGGGGAGGTGACAAAATGTTCTAAAATTAATTATGGCAATGGTTGCAAAACTTGGTAAGTATACTAAAAACCACTGAATTGTACACTTTAAATAGGTTAATTGTATGGTATGTGAAGTATATCTCAATGCAGCTGTAATTTTTAAGTAGTTCTGAATTTCTTTTGTTAATTGCACAATCCCTTCAGATCAACCCTGTGAGACACCCTCTTAACAGCACTGGAGATTTTTACCATTAATGAGTTGTAACTTCGAAAAACAATAGATAATATACAATCTGCAGATAATATGAAATCTACAGAAACCAGGAACTTACAGAAACCATGGAGAGCGATAGATGAATACCCCCACTGGGAATGACATATGTGCATCATAAAATAAATCACTGATCTCTTGTTATGAAATAATCACACTGAGAAAATTCTGGCCCCCTCCAGAATTCTGTTGT
Organism: Ailuropoda melanoleuca; assembly: GCF_002007445.2. Lineage (NCBI taxonomy): Eukaryota > Metazoa > Chordata > Mammalia > Carnivora > Ursidae > Ailuropoda > Ailuropoda melanoleuca. Next base: position 72,346,823 of record NC_048223.1, on the reverse strand, counting down.
CTGCCCTCAGCCAGCTCACCTACTCTGAACTTCATCTGTGAAATATGCACGCCATTGCCTACTGAGTCCTATTTGTCTTATCGCTAATCTTTCCTTTTTTGGCTCAACAATATCTCATCCATTTTTTTTTATACCACTGGGAGGTATCTTTCCTTCATTCCTCTTCCACGTGGTTTTACAAATTTTTTAGGACAGCCTTCTCCCTTTACTCCAACACTTAAAACAAACAAACAAACAAACAAACAAACAAACAAAAAACCCAGCAGCTACACACCCCAGAGAGCCTCAGTTCAACAAGGTAAAAAGGTGTGGTTCAGCTGAATACCTTATGTGAAGACGGGTATAAGGAATACTTTGATTGCCCTCTTAATCATTAGATTCCTAGAGGCACCTCATTACTAGGCAATGTTAAATCTTTCAACTGTTTGGACATCCCCTTAAGAAACCTCCTGCTTTACCTTCCAAAGTGAGTTCTGAGGGAGGGCCTTACCTGGCACAAACTGAAGTGGAACTCCACAGGCTAAGGAGGGTTCCCCTGGGGCTCGGGGCCCCTCACCTCACTTGTGGAGGGCAGGGAAAGCTGCTGCAGCTTTCCCTTCCTGGGCTTGCCCATTCTGCTAATTTTAGGCTGCTTCCTCATGCGGCTGCCATGGGTATCAGAGCATGTGGCTCCCCTCGGAGGAGCTATTTTCTCCTCTGAGTCTCACTTGTTTGTTTTCCAACTTTTCTCCCTTCTACACCTCCCCACCTCTGTAGGGTTGAGCTATTTCATAGTAAGAAATAAATTATCTTTCAGAATTATGCTTATTTTAATCTGCATTATTCCTGAATCCAAGGGAAGAAGGAAAACTTTTTTGTATTAGATTTTAGTTGTACCTTCCAATAGCCAGATTCCAAATCATATTTACCTAAAAAATATTTACTGGGTTCTTACTGTGGATAAGATGTTGCCTTAAGGATGGGTTGAAATAGATGAAGGAGATTAAGAGTACCCTGGCCTTGATGAGCAGAGTAATATATAGAATTATCATATACTATATTGTATACCCAAAACTAATATAATGCTGTATTTTATAACAGAATTAAAATTAAAAAGATAAAATTGTTTGAAAAGAGATGTTGCCTTAGGTCACAGGGATACAATAATAAGCCAAACAGATGTGTATTTCACTAATGTAATCTTGATAACAGATTTATCAAACTTGTGTTCTATGCTCTCTCTTAAGACCTACGAATATAAAAATCAATAAGGTAGAGCCCCTGTCTTCAAAGAACTTATATTTCAATATACACAGAGATTCGAAGAGGCAGGGCTTATAAATTCCTGTTGAGATTAAGTTTTTTTTTGAAGATTGATTGATTGATTGATTGATTTATCAGAGAGAGAGAGCACAAGCAGGGTGAGCAGCAGGCAGAGCAGGCAGAGGGAGAAGCAGGCTCCCCAGTGAGCAAGGAGCCCAATGCGGGACTCGATCCTAGGACCCCGAGATCATGACCCGAGCCCAAGGCAGTCGCTTCCACCCAGGCATCCCTGAGATTTAGTTTTGATATAACAAAGATTCACTCATTTGATTAATCAGTAAAAATGGGCTTCAGATTATTCTATGAATATAGTACTCTGCCAGGCATTGGAAGAAATTTTTAAAAAAGCATAATATAGGTCCCTCCCTTAGAAAGATTATAGACTAAACAAAGAACAACTGCTCAATTAACAAATACTTAATGGATATTTATTATATACATGTTCCATCCTCTCCATTGAGGGCTTCTTAATTATCTTTTTTCCCTGGAGACATTGTTTTGAAAGATTTGGTACCTTAACATTTTCTAACAATTTATTTCTCACGTTTTATTATTGAAAGATAAAAATGATGCCAACTAGAGCATCTGACTAATAGGAAACAATTTATATTTGGTCATTTTGGGGGATACAAGGGTGAAAAGATCCAAGTTCCTGACCTTGACATAGCAGTCTAGTGAGGGAGAACATAGGCAATTGATTATGTTGTAAAGTGGCAAGTTCTACAACAGAGGGTGGGGTTCCCCCAGTTGTGACAGGGAGGGGCAAATCTTCACAAGGAAAGTACTGCTTGAGCTGAGTCTTGAAAAATGGTAATTTCACAGGTTAAAGAAATAACATGAAAATGTGGGAAGGTATGAGAGAGAATATTCATAGCTCGTGAAATAAAGATAAGGTATGATTTGGAGGATGTGGTAGGGATGAGGTTGCAGAGGAGGTTAAGTACTTGATTATATAGGATATTAAATGCCTAGATAATAAAACATTTTAAGGAGATACGATCAAATCTGCATTTTAGAAATATCACCCCAGTGGTTGTGTGGATGGACCAAAGAGTAAAGACAATAGGTAGTCCACAGGCTATGGCAGAAGTCCAGACTGGATAATTGGAACCTAGGTAGTGGTAGGAGGGATGAAAGTTTCAATCATTATGGCCACAAAGCAAAGCAGCTATGTCTTCATATGTTATTGGTATAATCAAACAAATTGCTTGTTAACTTAAAAGATAGAAATATGTAAGTGTAGTAGACAAGATGGATAGGCTAAGCAGCATCTCAAGGTTTTCCTTTATATCCCCATAAACATTTTGCTATTCTACGTAGCCAGATGGGTTGAAGAACCTGAAGAAGTCAATTCTAGGTGGTGAAAACACAGATGATGACTGTCAGTGTAACAAGACACATCTGAATACATTCAAGTTAATAAGATTTTCTTGAGGTAATGGAGGTGTTAATCTTATTGTGGTTAGAATTTCACAATACATACATATATCAAATCATTACATTGTACACCTTAAACTCACACAATATTACATGCCAATTCTATTTCAATAACATTGGGAAAAAAAGATTTTATTCAACTTGAACAAAAGAAGACTAAACATATCTATTATTTATTTACATTTGTGGATAACTGGTCCTGTAGTTTCATGGTCTGGGCATGTCTTCTACATGAACTTTAAGCCCCCCAGTACTTGGAAAGAGTAGCACCCTGTTGAGTGAAAAATAGGCTACAAAGCTCCAAGATCCATTAGGTAAACTTCCATTGACCTCTATGTGCGTACAATATACTTTGGAGTAGGGAAAAATATCAGAATGATGTTCAATAAAATGTTAGCCATGTGTATCTCCTAAGATGGTATTTCTGATGGTTATTTTCTCCTTCGTATCTTATTGTTTGAATTATTAACAATAAACATTAATATTTTAAAATGAAGCCTATTTTAATTTTTAAATGAGAATTTCCCGTACTAAACAAACTCAAATTTTAAACAGAAGAGTTTTTACATTAAATAAACCATCTCACCCAGTCTATTTGTAACTAAGTTACAGAAGGATAAGTTATTTTACCCTTACCATAGATTAGTGTGTAATTAGATAACCTGATCATGCAGTGCCTTAAATTTTAAAAAGATGCTTTTCACACTAAAAACAAGTTTAACATCCACCATCCCACAGGATTTCTATTTTATTGTCAACACTATCAGAACTTGCGAATGGGAGTAGTTTGATTGAAACTGATTAAACAGATGAGGCTGTTTGTTATTTGCTGAGAGTGAACAGCACACAACACTTCAACTTTTCATATCCCTATGTTTACAAAGAGTAATTTCTCTCTCCCTTTTTAAAAAGTAAAACAGAGGCTTGAACTGCATGACATTCTTCTTGGACAAACATTTCTGTCATTTTAATGTGGTTAAACTGTATTTAGGCAATGTGGAGGTGGCAACTATAATTTGTCTTCTAGGAACACTCTGTCCTGCCTAGTCACCACTGTTCAACTCTTCCTTCAGGCTATAAGAACTTACATTCAGACTATAGGAATACACTTTCAAACTCTATTGAAAATCTGTCAATAAAAATGTCTGTTTTATTTATTTCTGGATCTCAGTTATTATGTCTTCTTTATTTTCCCCCCCAAAACCATAAGTAGCAGTAAACATTTTTTAAAAATTTGCAATCAATAAGCATAAAAGTTATCTGTAGGCTGAAGGCAACTAACAGGTGGTTCTAGAGTCTGTGCTGCCCTCATAAGATTTTTAATGGTTAAGTAAGAATCTGAAATATGTTGTCAGTTCCCCTTATAAAAAGTGATAATTAATTAGGATGCACAGCAGGGCTGTTTCTTTTATACCATTACTTTGGAAGTTATTAATAAAGGATTCAATAGATGAAGATAATCATGCTGTAGCTAATTTCTGTTCAAAGAAGTAGTACTGTTAATTTGACAAAGACCTGTAGTTATAATCAGTTTTAGTCCTGATCCTGTTTGAGGGCAGTGAGGCATGTCACTTAAAAATATAGTTATAAAAAAATATATATATGTATATACGTGTGTGCATATGTGTTTCTGTATATATATACGTATATATATAATCTCATCCTTTGACTTGATGGTTATATTAATGATTTAGCATTTCCAGTGGGACCTGGAACAAGGGACAAAATAAAGCAAATTTCCCAGATTTCAAATTTCTAATAGCTAAATTGGAAATTTTCAACCTCAAGCATCTTTATAAGAATCCATGAAATCTGGGGTGCCTGGGTGGCTCAGTCGTTAACCGTCTGCCTTCAGATCAGGTCATGATCCCGGGGTCCTGGGATCGAGCCCCACATCGGGCTCCCTGCTCGGCAGGGGGCCTGCTTCTCCCTCTCCCACTCCCCCTGCTTGTGTTCCCTCTCTCACTGTGTCTCTCTGTCAAATAAATAAAATCTTAAAAAAAAAAGAATCTATGAAATCTAGCAACAAAATAATTCAATTTGCTACCAAAAAGTCTGACTGCGAAGCTCTAATAGTTGAGATTCTTCCTCTTTATCTCTACTTTAATAGTTTTTTTTTAAAAAAAAGGAAACACAGACTTAAAAGTTTCACAGAAGTATAGATCCTATACTTCACACTTTATTGCTTTGGTGATGTTCATTATTAATTGGGCTCACAGAACCCTCATCTTATGATTGCTGTGGGATAAAATTAATTTTAAAGTATAGTTTATCTGGGCGCCTGGGTGGCATAGTGGTTAAGCGTCTGCCTTTGGCTCAGGGCGTGATCCCGGCGTTATGAGATCGAGCCCCACATCAGGCTCCTCCATTACGAGCCTGCTTCTTCCTCTCCCACTCCCCCTGCTTGTGTTCCCTCTCTCGCTGGTTGTCTCTATCTCTGTCGAATAAATAAATAAAATCTTTTAAAAAAATAATAAAGTATAGTTTATCACACAGTTAGGACACTTTAACAATTTTTGTTCTTTACTGCCACAAAGACACAAAAAACCCCAGAGTGTTTTGAGAACTTTCTCTGTTTAGAAAGTGTAGTAACTAGAGTAAGCACACTGTAATTTCAAAGGCTTGGACACATCCCCACATACTGGTCAAGGACCACATTACATGTTTTCAGGCTTGTGCCTATTTGAACGCCAGTTGAATTCCTGTAATTAGGGGATGAAAAGCAAACACAAGGAAATTATAGAGAGTTATAAAAAGAGGGCATTTAAAAATGTTTCAGGTATTCATAACATGAACATTCACTACTGTTTCATACTAGGATACTCAGGAAGAAATTGAAGCCAGAACGTACATTTGGAGCAGGAAAGGTTAGTATAATAGTGAGAATGAGATTGAGAAATATAATAAATATTCAGAATTATTACTCTTTATGCTGTAGATTAAAAGGCATATATCGTAACATAATATTATCAACAAAATTGTTTTGCTTGTATCTATTAAAAAGAAGGAACATTTTCTTCTATGATTTCTCATTTATGTGGCAGAAGAGAGTTTTTTCTCCCACTTTACCCACTTTAGGCTAAGCCCATACACACCTAGGATAACAGAAGAAAGACTTTTTATAATGCAATTCAAAAGAAAAAAGAACTGTTATGGGTTGAATTGTGTCTCCCAAATTCATATGCTGAAGTCCTAACCCCTGTAACTCAGAATTTGACCATATTTGGAGATAGGGCTTTAAAGAAGTAATTAAAGTAAACTGAGGTTAAATGGGTGAGCACCAACCCAATATGACCAGTGTCTTTATAAGGAGACTAGGACACAGAGAACACATGGATCAAGGAATGGCCAGGTGCTCACCCAGGGAGAAGGAAGCCATCCGCACACCAGAGAGGCCTCAGAAGAAACCAAACTTGCCAACACCTAGATGTTTGACTTCTAGCCTCCAGAATTTAGAGAGAATAATTTTCTGTTGTTTATGCCACCTAGTCTGTGATATTTTGTTATGGCAGCCCTACCAAATAAATACAGAAACACATTCTTGATTTTTCAAACTGAAGGTCAAAACAAAACATAATTTCTCCTAGTGAAAATGTGTCCTCCCCCTTCCCTCACCAGCCATCCTCATCTTTGTAAATGTCCTCAAGTCAGAAAACTACCAGTGATCACCTAGCATTCCTCCCATTCTCTGATCCCCTATAAACCATCTGTCACAACCCTGTTAGACCTATCCCCAAAGTATATTTTGAATCTATTTTCTTAACTTTACCCCCACCACAACCACCTTAGCCCCCACCACTATTAATCCACTTGGATTATTCCAAAAGCCTCCTAAGTGACTTCCTCCATTTCACCCACCTCTACTTCAGCAGTCCTATCCAGGTCAGCCGCAAAAGTAATCTTTTAAAACTTATAATTGTTGCCCCCTCTCCTGACTTAAACCCCTTGAGCAGTAATTGCAACAAAATCCCTTAATATGACCTCTTTGATCTAGCCTCTGGCTCTCTATTACCAAACATATCTAGCACCCCTGAACTCCATCTACATCAATTTTCTTTCTTTCTTTTTTTTTTTTTAAAAGATTTTATTTATTTATTCAACAGAGATAGAGACAGCCAGTGAGAGAGGGAACACAAGCAGGGGGAGTGGGAGAGGAAGAAGCAGGCTCATAGCATAGGAGCCTGATGGGGCTCGATCCCACAACGCTGGGATCATGCCCTGAGCCGAAGGCAGACGCTTAACCGCTGTGCCACCCAGGCGCCTCTACATCAATTTTCTTTCAATTCCTGGAAAATGCCAAGTTCCTTCCTGCCTGAAAGGCTTCACTGTGCTCCCTCCACTTAGAATGTTTTCTCATCCTTCTCTTCCTACGGCTTGACCCTTCCGTTTGTTTTCAGTTTTAATAGCAGCTCCTTCATTGAGGCCTTCACTGTCCATTCTATTGCAATGACTTGGTCTTTTCTCCATTTCTTCCTCTTGTTTATTTCCTTAGTATTTATTAGTTTGAAGTACTTGTTTTATATATGTATATATATACTACTACTACTAGAAGTGGGAAGACAGCACAAGAGTAGGTGTTTAGTAAAGATTAGTTGAAGAATCTTATAGAAGGTCTGCCTGCCTTATGTATTTCGGGCTGAAGCCATAACGCTAGGTCAAAGACCAAGGAGATGAGATAACCATTGGGCCTGTAAGACTGGATAAAAAGAGCAGAACTCTCCAGATGGAGGGACTCACTGAGGGACTAAAGTAAATGTGGGTGTATAACTGCTTGATTGAAGACTCTAAACTTGGAAAGCAGGAGTGGGGAAAATGACTGGAGGAGGCTCTTCCAGTTGTCCCCTTGAGATACGTATAACCTATGACTTGGTGGCAAATTCTATCAAACTTAACAATAAAAAGATTAACCTTACCACACAATCCATTTCTCCATTTTTGGAACTTCGGTTGTTTTTAATTTTTGCTATTAGAAATCACATTACAATAAAAATTTTATTTGCTGCCTCTTTGTTTTTATCTATTTCTCCTATTAGAATTGGGACCATAGCACATAGTAGGTGCTCAAAATAAAGATTTGTTGACTGCATCTTGCATTTTCTTAGGACAGAGTCTAGGTGTGATATAATACAGGTAAATAGTTCAGTACAATGTCTCATAACAAATATTGTTAACTGCTGCTGAATGAAATTTACTGGCTCTTGAAACATTACTGCCAAATTTATAAAAAAGTTGTGATAATTTACAATGCTGCCAGCACCATTAATAAATTAATTCAATAAATTTGGGGGGGCACATGCTGTAGGCCAGGAACAGTCTAAGATATTTGGGATAGAGCATTGAGTAAAACAGACAAAATTCCTGCCTTTATGGAGTTTTCACAGTAATAGAGGAGACAAAAGATATCTATCTATCTATATAATACTTCTGATCCTTGAACAATGCAGGGGTTGGCGTGCTGATCACCTGCAGAGTTGAAAATCCATGTATAACTTCTGACTCCCCCAAAACTTAATCACTAATAGCCTACTGTTGACCAGAAGCCTTACCAATAACAACAGTCGATTAACACACATTTTTTATGTTATATGTTTTATATACTGTATTCTTACAATAAAGTAAGCTAGGGAAAAGAAAATGCTATATAAAAAGTCATAAGGAAAATACATTTACAGTATTTTACTGTAAAAAATTCATATAAGTGGACCCATGCAGTTCCCTTCTGCGTTCCCATTCGCAATTTGGGTGGGCGGGGTGCGTGCGTTGGTCTGCCTCGTGTCGGAGGGGAGAAGGGGTGAGCCCGGGACGAGCCCGGGGTTGCTTCGAGTAAGGGAGGTGTGTATGGTGGCGGGGTGAGGAATAATCCAGAAGCTATCGGAAGTGGAAAGGCTGAGGGGTCCGGACTGTGTGTCCTGGCCTCAGGTGTGAGTGGGTCCAGCAGAAGGAGACATGGCTGCCAAAGTATTTGAGTCCATCGACAAGTTCGGCATGGCCTTAGCTGTTGCGGGAGGAGTGGTGAACTCTGCCTTGTATAATGTGGATGCTGGGCACAGAGCTGTCATCTTTGACCGGTTCCATGGAGTACAGGACATTGTGGTAGGAGAAAGGACTCACTTTCTCATCCCTTGGGTACAGAAACCTATTATCTTCGATTGCCGCTCTCGACCACGGAATGTGCCAGTGATCACTGGTAGCAAAGATTTGCAGAACGTCACCATCACCCTGCACATCCTCTTCCGGCCAGTTGCCAGCCAGCTTCCCCGCATCTTCACCAGCATCGGGGAGACTACGATGAGCGGGTGCTGCCGTCCATCACCACGGAGATCCTCAAGTCGGTGGTGGCTCGCTTTGATGCTGGAGAACTGATCACCCAGAGAGAGCTGGTCTCCAGACAGGTGAGCGATGACCTCACGGAGCGAGCAGCCACCTTTGGGCTCATCCTGGATGACGTGTCCTTGACGCATCTGACCTTCGGGAAGGAGTTCACAGAGCGGTGGAAGCCAAGCAGGTGGCTCAGCAGGAAGCAGAGACGGCCAGGTTCGTGGTGGAGAAGGCTGAGCAGCAGAAGAAGGCGGCCATCATCTCCGCGGAGGGCGACACCAAGGCCGCCAAGCTGATCGCCAACTCACTCGCCACTGCGGGCGATGGCCTCACGGAGCTGCGCAAGCTGGAGGCCGCCGAGGACATCGCGTACCAGCTGTCGCACTCTCGGAACATCACCTACCTGCCGGCTGGGCAGTCCGTACTCCTGCAGCTGCCCCAGTGAGGCCCACCCGGGCCCAGCCCCGACCACTCTGCACACCGCCGTCCTTCTGACCCCGCCCCCGCCCCAGAAATCACTGTGACATTTCATGATTGGCTTAAAGTGAAGGAAATAAAAGTGAAATCACTTCAGAAAAAAACAAAACAAAACAAAACAAAAAACACTGTGCTGTTCAAGGTCAGCTGTATATATAGATTATATATAATTATCTATCTTAAAGCTTATCAATATATGATATGCAATATAATAAATACAAAAGTATACATTTATGTATTATACAATAAAATATCAGGTAGTGATAATGGATATGAAAGAAAATAAAGCACGATAAGATTCTAGGGGGGGTAGTATTATGGATAGGGTGTCAAGGAAGACTGGAAAGGTGACCAGTAGAGACATGAATGAAGGAGGTGAGGTGAGATCCAGCACAAGCAGTATGGCTGGATGGAAAGTAGCAAGGGGTAGAGTGGGAAAGAATGAATACCTATTTTAGTGGTCTTTCAACAGTCTGGGCACTATTTTTTTTTTTAATGAAAATAACAGGTAAAAGGTATTTTACATTTCTTCTAAATTAAAATTATATCATTATTGGTGAGATGAAATCCTTTCCCAAATGTTTTACACCTTGTAGTTAAGGATAATATTAATAATAGTAAAAGCTAATATTTTCTAAATACTTGCCAGGTACAAGGAAGGCACTGTACATGTTACCTTATTAAATCCTCATAACCCAGTGAGATATGGATTATTAACATTCTCCATCTATAGAAATTGTGACTGAGAAGTAATTTTCTGTAAAACAGACCATTAATAAATGTCTGTAGGTGTCTTTGGGAGAATAGAAGGACAAAAGTCTGAGATGGTCTGAGATGGCCTCAGGCTCTGAATCCAGAGAAACCCGCACCAGAGGCTGTACTCATTGATCTAATGATGCTTTTATAAAATAAATTTACATTATCCTAATAGCCCTCTGAATCTATACTTGTTTTAAAGATAATTACAGGTTCTTTTCTAAGATCTCACACCATAGTTTCACAGATTTATAAGGTTAAAACAAACATCTAGGAATGTCCTTTCCACTTTTTAACGAGATTTAAAAATATTTCAGACAGAGATGCACCCAGGTGGCAGAGACAGCTGTCCACTAATTCATGCTTTCTCTTCCATAGTTTAAAGAAGTACCTGGGAACTCAGACAGGTAGTATGTTTCCCAGTCTCCTTGAACCTGGGCGTGTAGTTCTTGCAAATGTTATTGGTGCCAAAGTGGTATGTGGCACCTCCCCAACAAGGGTTTTAAGAGGCTCCCTGTGCCACCATTTTCCAAGGTTCCTGGAAATCAGTTTCATCATTCAGTAGGAACACAACTGGAATACAAAAGAAAATATACTTTTGTTATGTTAAACCACTCAAATTTTAGTATTTATTTGTTGCAATATCAAGTACGGATCTTAAAGATCCCAGATCCCATAACTTCCCCTTTAACGATATATTAAGACATCAAGTCCTTAAAGTTAAGACAACAAAAGTCCAGGACAATGAAACTATCAAAATACGAATAAAGAATGTTTTGTTAGCATCCCCATCACTCCCAATATTGAAATTATCCTTTGCTTAAATATCTTGTCATGTTTATGCTTGTTTTTGTAACACACTGCTGTGAGCTGAATTGGATCCCCCAAAGAGGTATGCTTAACTCTAAATTCTACTACCTGAAAATGTGACCCTATTTGGAAAGAGGGTCTTTGCAGATGTAATTCAGTTAAAAAGAGGTCATAATGGATCAGGGTGGGCCTTAACCCAATGAATGGTATCCTTATAAGAGGGAAATCTGGACACAGACACACCAGGAAGAATACCATATAGAGATGGTGGCAGAGATTACAGTGATGCATCTACAAACCAAGAAATACCAAGGATTGTCAGCAATCCTCAGAAGTTAAAAACGTATAGAGGAGATTCTGAGACCTCAAGAGAGAACCAATCCTGCTGCCACACTGATTTCCAACTTCTGGCCTCCATAATAGTGAGACAATAAATTTGTTTTAAGTCATCCAATTAATGACATTTTGTTATGGCAGCCCTAAGAAAATAACACACATACATATTCTAGCACAGGCATTTCCTAATCTGAAATACATTTTTCAATGACACAAAGAAACTTGTTTTATTGAAGAATTCTTCCTGAGCTCTCAACGTTCACTCTGAGGCCACAGGTTCTAGCAAAGTCTAGCAAAATTTCAAGAGTGCCTTGTTTCAAGTTTTCCTCCTTTAAAAGAGACTGTTATGAAGTCTGCCCTAGGAAAGCCAGACTTCGTTTTTATGAAGCAGGGGCTCCAGCCACATGCGTTGCTTAATGAAGGAGGCCCTGCACTGCGTAAGTTTATTTTTCAGGCAGAGGGTAAAGTGCTGGCAGCCATCATGACACCAGGAGCCTGAACTGGTGGTGCCGATATATTTAATGCCAACAGGTTCAGTCATTGCTATGAATGTACCTGGCCTCCTCAGATTAGCTCCAGTTGAGGTTAAGGGTAAATAAAAGGCTTCACCCGCCTTTATATTTGTATTTGTGATGTTTATCTGCCACTTCAAATTCTCCTCGGAAAAAGAATGAAATAATAGACACTGGAACCTATGAGCAGAAAGACAGCCAAACCAGCAAACGAAGGGCTTTTCTTCACTAAAATACCAATCAGCGCGCAGAAGCTTTCTTACAAGACATGCCAAACACCCCCACTCGCCTACGCAAACTCCAACTTCTGTATTTGGCATTTTCTTCTTAAAGCAACGTGAAGAGACACTGCGCAGGCGCGCGAGTCGAGGTGCCCTGGGAGGATTCCGGCGCAAGCGCGCGGGCCGGGAAGTGGGCGGGCTCGTGCGCATGCTCTGTGGTTCACTTCCGCCTGCCCCTCCCCCTCCCCGCGTAGCTACCTTCCCCCTCTCCCTTCTCCTCCCCAGTCTCTTCCCCAACTCTCCCCACCCCTCGCGCTCTCCGCCCCGTTTGCCTCCTGTCCTTCCCCTCCTGCTCCATCCGGGTCGCTGACGGCTGTTTCTGGACTGGACAGCGGTGGCTGCTGCTTTTCTCTAGGTACCCGGTAAAGTTTCACAGGAGCCGGGGAGGGGAGCAGCGGAGCAGCGGCACCGACGCCGGAGGAGCCCTGCTGTTCGCCGCTGGCTGAAGAAAGAGGGTCCAGGAGCTGGAGACCTGCCTCAGCTGCCGCGCTCCCTCGCTGTCTGGGGAGGCGCCGCCCCCCGTCGCCCTGGTCTTCCCCTGCCTTGAGGGGCTGGGTGAGTCGTTGCCACTGTGGGTTCGGGGGCGTGTGACGGCGTTAGGGAGGGGGCAGGCGGGGCTGGGCGGATACAGGCCGGCCTGCCGCTGGGTGCTTTCTCAGCGCTTCCTCAGGGTTGGGGGGCGGGGGACCAGGGTTGTGTCGGTGCTCTCTGGCCGGGGGGCTGGAATGTCGCACTTCCTTGGGGAAGGACCTCCCTCCGACTGAGGGCCGCCGAAGTGCGGAGCCGTGTCGCCCGGCCTCTGCGGCTGCTGCGAGCGGGCTGCTGCGGTAGTTGACTGGTCGGCCCGCGAGGTTGAGTGTGTGCAGACAATTTCTCTCTCCTGGATCCCCTGAGCTGGTCTGAGTGCGTGTTCAGGGAATGATGGGAATAAAGTGCTTCTCATTCCCCTACCTGTTGCTGGCGAGAGGACGCCTTTCCCATACCTTCTGACTTTTTAAAGAAAAGGATGCTTAAACCTCCTGCGCTGAAATCGGAGGTAGTTTTGTGTCCTCTATTCTTAAAAAAAAAAAAAAAATACGGTTAGACAATGCAGAACTCTCGGGAACCATCGAGTTCCGATGTCCCGAAAGAATAAAATCAAACTTCTCTGAATGGATAGGTCATGGAATGGACAGCTTTGGCAATTGCTAGCCCGAACGTAGGAAGGTTTTGCGGGGTTTTGAAACTTACCCGGTTCTGTGTAAGGAACGTGAATGACTACAACGGGAATAAGGCTGACTTCCTGTAATTGTTATTTAGTAACGTGATGTGTTTAAAAGCCTGTGTGGGTTTACAAGAAGTGGACTCTTTGATACATGTCTACAAGGGAAGAAATACTCAGTGTACTGGAAAGTTCTACAGATTTCGCCACCAAACTATTAATGCCCCATCCCCCATTCCTATTCTTGAAAAATCGTCAGTGCTAAGGTTATTTGCAGTTTTCTCCCATTTCCAAATACTTGTCACAGAGGTATAGATAGATACAGATTGCCCAGGGGACAGATTTTTCAGTCACGGTTAACCATTCGTAATAGAAAATGTTGAATTTGGGAGTGCATCTTGATATTTAAACTGCATATTTTGTTTTGTGAGTATATAATTATGTACATTGACTTAGTTTTAAAATTAAATAGTGAGGTCGGAGTGTTACTATTCTGATTTGTAAAATACATCTTTGGAGGCGAGTGTCTTAAGATTGAGGTTTGGCGAGAGAGAACCGTACTTTTCTCTAGGGCCTATTAGTGTGAAAATTGGAAGATCATTTGAATTGTGGGAAATTTAAAGTTTCCATTATTGGTTTTATTTGTGTTGAAAATAAGAACTTCAGTTGTTTGCTGATACAGAGGTAGGTATTAAAAGGATTAATTATGTTGTGATTTGAGGAAGATTGCAAGGTTTTATGTTTGTGAAGTTGGCAAAATTTTTCACTGTGCATATACTTGATTTTGGGGGTAGCGGATAGACGTTTTATTTCTTGCTGAGAATAAAATGATTTAAAGTGAAGCAAAAATTAATTTCCTCAAAGTACTTAATATTTCCATTAGATTAGTCTACCACAAGATAGCAAAAAGTCAAAACTAGTTAATATGTTTTAGATTTTGGAAAGAATTATAGAGAGTGAAATTTTCTGGGTTTGTATATATTTTAAAAAATTCAACTGATCGGTTTTTGAAACTGGATGATACTTATGTAGCATATTATAAAATGTTTATTATAAAATGATTTCATGTTTACTATGTAGTAATTATTGTAGCATAGCACTTGAAAGAAAAATTATACATCATTTTTCCTTTGAAGTCATACTAACTTTTTTGTATCTCCTCAGATATAGGTATACCTCCAACTTTCCAGTGTTTCAGAAGGAAGTTTTTTATTGAAACTGGAAGACCAAAAGAATTACAAACATGTTGTGCTGGGGAAATGCATCCTTTGGACAGCTAGGTTTGGGTGGAATTGATGAAGAAATTGTACTAGAGCCCAGAAAAAGTGACTTTTTTATAAATAAAAAGGTCCGAGATGTGGGATGTGGACTCAGACATACTGTATTTGTTCTGGATGATGGAACAGTGTACACATGTGGATGTAATGATCTAGGACAGCTAGGTCATGAAAAATCCAGAAAGAAACCAGGTAAGTTGAAAATTTTTTGGTTTGCTCTTTCTAATAATTATATCATGTAAGTTTGAAATGTCAAATAACTTCTGTAGTCCTAAACCCATATTTTTTTTAATCAAGCTTTAAAAGCAGACTAGGAGTTAAATATATCCTTTACATTTGCATGCTTCTAAGTACTTGATTACTTTATGGTTTCTATTATTTTAAACTATTATTGTTATAAAACCTTATTGTATGAAGCTTTGGTTTCAGAATATAATTATGGTGATGTAAAACGAGAGAAAACCAGCATGCCATGTGGATATCTTTTCTTTCCGACAGAGTATATAGGTATAGAGTATATAGAATGTAGGTCCTGTCTAATAAAAAGTATTATTCAGCTACCTTGGCAGATATTAAATGCATAATTTATTGTGTTGTTTTCCACACATCAGAAAGAAAAGTAAGTAAGATGGAAGCTTGCCTAAAATATATCCTGATTTTTCTATTGTTCTCCCTATTGTATTTGAAATACATAATTTTATTTGGTTTAGTTTGAAATATCTTTTATTCCCCTAATTTCATACTTTCAAGTAGCAGCACTAGTTATTAAAAGTTTTGTTACTATGATATGTACTGATTTTGTAGTAGCCGTATAAGCCAAATGTAAAATAATTTTTAGTGTAATGAGAATTTTGAGGAATTTGTTCACATTGTCATGTTCTCTTTTCCTAGATGTAGACAGACTTTAAAATATTACCACACTTAGAAATATTGTTATGTGAATTTTGCTCTCAATTATGATTGCTAAAAGTTAATCTTAAGATGGTAAATTCAGATAAGACTGCAGCTGTACT
This sequence comes from Ailuropoda melanoleuca, assembly GCF_002007445.2. Taxonomy (NCBI): domain Eukaryota; kingdom Metazoa; phylum Chordata; class Mammalia; order Carnivora; family Ursidae; genus Ailuropoda; species Ailuropoda melanoleuca. Next base: position 72,331,103 of record NC_048223.1, on the reverse strand, counting down.
GATTTATAGTTTCTTCTGTTAACTCTAACAATAATGGCACTGAAATATTTTCTATGGAATTATTTTTCTTTACCACTTCATTATTTAAGTGGTTTTTATTGTTAGTCTACTTTTGAGAGGTTAATGTAGGTATAAAATAGTAAGATATTAAATATTAAATTAAAGTATGTTACTCATCTTTCATATCATCTCACCACCATGCCAAACCGCACCTTTCTAACTTATAAATACTGCGTAGTTTTCATCCTTTCTTTGTTGGTAGGGTCTTAATCTTTTTCCTTCTGCCTTAATTTGTAATTTAAGTCTTTCGGATGAATGGTAGCAATCTTTGATACAGTAGGTTTAATTATTGCAGAACTCAAGGTAAAGTGGCAGCTGTCTTGTACCCTACCTCACTAAGAATATTTTATGGAATCTTACCAGAATTTCATAATCTTAGGTATTGAGGTTTTCATGTGTAGACATGAATGGTAATTTATTGGTATGTATTTGCTATCATTGCTTCAGAGGCAGATGTATCCTTTATCTTTTTTGCTTAGCTTGGAATGCTGCCTCAAGTAGAGATATTCATGGTTTTGGGGCTGTTGCTTTTTTTATATTTAACATGCTCCACAGAAATAATTGAACAAATCTCTGTATTGCTTTAGTAATTTCTGAGAGGCTACAGGACAAGTAAAAAGTACAAAGCCAGCACATAGGAATTGCCAATATAGTTACTGAAATTTACTGGAGTTTAAATTTTTTGAATCTTACTAAGCATCTGTTTTGTGTCCAGGACAACGTAGACACTGTGTATTAGTAGTATATGTCTTTAACAGCTTTTAACTCTGTGGGTAAGATTCTGAGAAACTTAACTAGCCAAGAGATGTTTTTCTGTGGTCATGATGATATTGTGATGATTGCATTGTGACATTTATATCACTGTATTGATTCATCTTGGAAGCATTATTTGGTAATATAAAGTTGGGAGTGTGGGTTTACCTAATTTATAGTACCTCTTCAGGATTGCCTTATTGTCCAGGGTACGCTTACAGACTAGAAAAATGTAAAAGGCATAAACTTTGTCTTTGAAAAATTTGGAGCCTGGGTTGGGAGTTAAGGCATACATAAAGAAATAGTTGGAGAGGATTGAAGGTTGACATGATATGATACGTCCCTTGAAACTGGGAAATTTAAATGATGGGAAATGTCATTATGGGGTAGATTAAAGATTCCTGGGAGAAAGTGAAGTCTTAATTTTAATTCAGCCACCAATCACATAAATAGCCAGAAAATAAATCTGGAGCTAAAATAGTTTAGTTTTAAAGAAGAGGAGCCTGATCTTGAGAAAAGCTTTTTACTGGAAGTCCAGGTTCAATGACACATTGAAGTATATCTGAGTTACAGAGGTAGGAGAAAGTAACAGTTCAAAAGGAGGTAGTTGCTCTGAGAGGGACTTTTCTTTTAGCCTCAGTTTTGATTTAAGGTGTTCGAGTGGAAACTTTCAATGTTTTTAACTAAAATTATTTCCCTTGGAAATAATTCTTTAATGATTTAAATGTATTCCTCAACTTTTTTTTTTTTTTTTTTTTTTGGATTTGTGAGTTTGAGGACTGAATTAGAAGGTAAGGAGTTCTTATTTAATTGGTTTTAAAGTTTTCTGTTAATCGAGTGAGTCTGATTGAATTTCTAGAACCATGTAATAAACATAATTCATTTCATCAGAGCTTTAAACTGACAGCGTCCAGAAAGGAGGGAGCTAGGAATTGTTTCCTTGTAGATAATGGCTTTATAAGCATACTAAATATTGTATAAGGAGTGAAAGAAAAACAGGTGGCTTCATTCATTAAGGATAAGCTATTCTTGAGAATTATTATAACCTACTGGAGGACTCAGTCTTACAGTGTAGTAAATAGATTCAACCTGTGGCCTATTGGGAGAGGTTTCCATTCTGAAAATTTTAGGAACCACATAGGAAAGGTTCAGTGATACCTTTTATTTACACCAAGAGTACAGATTGTGTCCATGTTCATCTCCGTTCTCTTGTATATGTATGCCCCTTGCTATCACTACTAGCTCTTTCTGATTATTTCCAGAGGAGTGAATATCTCTTTTACTTTCCTGTATGTATTTTTCCTTCATAAGAATTTTTCAAAACTTTTTTAGCCAGTGGCTCTTAGTTTCTTAATTCATAGCTAACAGGTAAATTTATTTGATCTTTAATATGCTAGACCAGTCCACCTAAGTAAATTGTTCTATTTTTATATTTCTTTCCTTTCAAGTTCACTTCTGAAGATTTTAAGATAATGTATAGGAAGTATACTTTTTTTTTAAACAAGATCATTTATTCACTGTATATTCAGTCATAGGTATTATTTGGTAACCATGGTCCTAATGTTTTGCACATCTGTTTCCATTTATTTCATTTAGAAATAGTACTAAATGCTTTATGACCATAAATTTTTAAAATAATGTGATATAGTCTTCTTAAAAATGATTGATAGCTTTTCGTGGTTTACAGAGTTCTTTCAGTTAGATTATCTCATTTAATCCTCACAACAGGCTTGTACGGTAGCTAGGGCAGGTGTTATAGTCCCCATTTTACAAATGAGGAAAACTGAAGTAAAATGAGATTAAAAGACTAACAGTTAGTAGGCCAGTAAATGTTAAGGGAGCACTCTAAATCCTGTGGTATTACCTTTATCCCATGAAGGTTTTCCCCTGCCATATATAGAAGATAAAAGAATGTTTATTCACCTAGGAGGAAACTAGTTTCCCCTCAGTATTTTAGTGTAATTCTGAGGGTTAAAAAATAACAACTTAAAATTTTACTTTTATAACCGATGTTATACAGTGAAGATGTATTTTATTATCTCCTCCCTTCTGATGTATAAATTCAGAAGGAAGTCATTTTAGGAACTGTGTAAGAAGGTTGAGAGTCCTATTTTCAAGATGTAATATCATGCCAACATAAACTAAAAATTCAAATATATGTATTTCATTCCTGAACTGAAGACTAACTTGATTAGCAAAGTCAGCAGCAGATAAAGTTTTCTATAGTGTGATAAAATTTGTTGTAGCTTATGCTGAACTCTTCTATAGAAGTTGTAAAGATTATGAGCATTGATTCTTTTTCCTATATTCCAAAATGGTGATTTCTCCAGTGAAAGCATTTTGGTCACATAGCAGTAATTACTTGCTTGCCTTTTTGCTACATCATTTTCTGACTTGCTCTCTTTGTTCATAAAACACAAATATATAAATGAACTCTTTAAAATATAGTTGAAATTTAAGAAGTAATATAGGAAAACAAATGTATAAATATGTGAAATAAAATTGTTCACTTAAGAGAAGATTAAAATTACCAAATTATCCCACGTTTCTTATTGAACCAAAGCATATGATACCAAAGAAGCTTATAATGTTTTATAAGCTCCTAGTTTTCATGATACCTTCTAAGGATGAGAAAGATGTGGATGATATGAAGACTTGAAAAAAGTAATTTCTTGGGTCAGGAATGGAGGCTTGCTTTGGACACTTTTCTTTGAGGAAGGTTAGTGCCCAAGAATCACAGTGTCAAGGGTAGGGAAAAAAAATCATAATGCAAACAGATGACTACTGTTAGAGAGATGTATAATAATACTTTACTTTGTGTAGGACCCTACATCTGAGGAATTTCAAGAGCATTACACAATAACTCATGGTTCCTTTCAAAATGCTTGTGACACAATTTGCAAGAATTATCCTCATCTTAGGGGATAAATTTACGGAGAAATGGCAGCACAAGTTGGTAAGTAACTTGTCAAAACAGCAGGTGACTGGTGAACATCTATAAACTGAATCTGAAAATTTAAGTCTACCAGTCTCCTACCTTATTCACTAAATTGTTCTTATGTTTAGAATTATTTACAGTAATATCTTCTGTTTGAGGCAGATCAATACTAATTTGTTTCTTTGCCATTTTACGTGATGGCCTACTAAAATAAATCATTATTTTACCAAGATGCTTGCATTGTGTTACCACTTTGGTACTTCATTATAACCTTGTGTGGTATGAGGAATATTTAAACAAACAACTATGGTAACACCCAGTCTTCTCTCTTTCTTCTGTTATATATCGTATTCTATTTCCCTTCGTTGTCTAATGCTTTGCTGTGCTGTACTATCCAAGATCCATAGTAACTGCCAGGTGTGATTGATTTGGTGTCCGCATTGGAACTTGGATTAGTTATATTGTATTAAGTCGGCCATGTAGCTCTTTGTAGGATGCATTGGTTTGATAAATGCTTTTTAAAATCTTTAATCCACAAAGAAGACAAAAATAGAAGTAGATGCCTAATCTGAGCAGTCTAACAAATAGAGCCTTCTTTAGAAGATTTAGAACCAATGATTTTTTTGTTTGTGTTTGGTATATTGGTGTTTTTTATCTGATTGGTAGTGAATTACTTACTTTCCTTGAAAGAATAGGAGTATGGTAGATTTTAGTTTCCCGGTTTGGGGAGTTAACAAGGAATCCTTGTTGCAGGTGAAAGCTTAGGTGGTCTAGTTTCCATCATCTCCTTAGTGAGTGTTCTTAGGGTTCTGTGTTCCCAATATATTATACAAGTGTGTAGTACTGCTAAAGCTCATTTCTTACAGACCCCATGTACTTTTAAAATTGCTTTGAAGAAATAAGTCTCACTTCATAGATACTTAGTTTTCCTAGGCTAGAAAGCATATCAGGTACTTGGGTATATGTAAGGTACAGGTACATACATAGTAAAGAAAACCTAATAGAGGACGTGTATTCATATATTGTTACAAGGGCTTTTTTGTGATAGGATTGTGTTAGGGAGTAGAAAAGTGGGAAGCACTATTGAAGAAACCGTATCAAAGCGCCCATGATTTATCTCCTTTCAGCTTCTGTGGATTTTTTTCATGGGGATGGAATTAAGAGGACAGTATTATTTATTAAGATATATAATTGTGTTAATTTGTTGTGATAGTTACTTTACATGCAAGAAGAACTTATGCTGTGTATAAATGTGTTTTTTGGAATTATTGTTATTAAGGGAAGTTTCTTGAATATGGTAGCTCAGTCTTCACACCATAATATTTTATCTGCATGGAATTATTCTTTTTTCTTCAGTTCCAGGATGGCAGAATTTTAGTTTAGCATTTTTTGGCCTTACAGAAAAAGTTCTAGAGTCCTTTAATGTGTTTTTGACATTATTTTAAAATATCCTAATTATTTTTTATTGATATCTGAGTTTAGTTTCATTTTTTTCCTTTGCTAAGTGTCTTGCTATCCTGAAATAAACTAAATACAAAATAAACGAAATAAACTAAAACATTTTTAGTTCATAGTTTTTTTTCTAATTATAAAAGTATTTCATGTTCTTGGTAGAGAATTTGAAAAATACAGGCAAGTAAAAATTAACCATAATACTGTCATGTGTAGATAAATACTACTGTCATTTAACACTTTTTCTATATTCATATTTTGTGATCACAGACTGAGAATATGTTCTTGTATCTCAGTTTTTTGTTTCAGTAATAAATGATAATAAGTATTTCCCCATGTTTTAAAACGTTTATTTTAAATAATCTTCATCACTTCATCATTTAAACGTACAAAAATTTGTGTTCTTCTATTTTTTAAAAATTTATTTCCAGATTTTTGTTATAAATTATGATACCATGTATGTATATATCAGTTTAGTCTTTATTTGCATCTCTGGTAATTTCTTTAGGAAAAGAATATCTTTAATTTTAGCAAATCTAGAAGAAACGATAACTGAATTTATTTAAACAAAATTAAGCATAGTTGTCCCTCACCCTACAAAGTTGATAAACTAAAAATATTTGTAAATGAAAGTTCTAAAAATGTATTCATTTGACAATCTTCTGAGTATAATGTGATGAATATCATTTAAAGATCCGGAAAAAAAAAAAGATACAGAAAGAAATATAAAACAAGTGCAAAAATAAATAGAAATGCATATAAAATGTGCTAAGTGTTATAAGATGCATAAACAGATTACCGTGTACAGAGGAATACTGTAACCATTTGGAATAGAGCGGATTGTAGGTGAGTTTCTATAGGGAAGATAGTATGTGAACTGAAAGGATACGTAGTATTTCAAGGAGGAAAGAATGAAGAGCAGTGCTTTATAGGTAAAGCAGCTCAAGTGACAATAGGTGAATTGGAGGCCTATTAAGGGAATAGTAGTCCAGTTAACTAAAATGTCTGAGAATGTGAGCAAGAAGGTTAGAAAGGTAAAATTGAGCTCAGATTGTATAATTAATCAAACTAGGAAGCTTGAATTTAAGTTTGTGAATATCCACTGATAGTTTCTAATGAGAATTATCAGGTTTTTATAAAGGAGGGGAGAGAATTTAGAGGTAAAGAAATTAGTTAGGCTGTAATGATGGCCCTTTAGTACAAGGGAGCAGTTAGATCAAGAAGAGATTAGGGAGACAGAAAAAACTTCGAGGCTTTTGTAACCAGTTACTTTGGTTACAGTAAGGTAAAGGAGGGAGCCAGGTGTGATCTGAGGTTGAATTAGTAATTAATAGAAATGTGGACTCCAGGAAGAGGAGGAATGTTGTCTTATTTTAGGAGGAGAGAAGAGATGGTGAGGTGAATTCTGTTTTGAACTTGATAACAATATTCAGTGATCAGTAAGAAATTCAGTACTGTAAGTGGGGGGAAGGATCAGTGCTAAAGGCATGAAATGTTTTATTTCCAGTTTTTTCCCTCTTCAGTACAAAGTAGGCTAACATTTCAACTGCAAATTTCTCCCTGATTCCAGCCTATTTACTTGAGTAATTAACAATCTGTTAACAATAGTCAATTTTGTGTTTAGTGGGGACTATTTAAAGTACCTGGTGATGTAACACCTTTCTAAAATTGAAACATTTATTTGTCAGGTACCATCTGATAGCCCACTCATTTTAATTTTATTAGTAGGTTCATTTGCTTCTTTTTGCTTAACTGACACAAACTTGTTAGTTAATTATGCCTTACTTTATGACTTACTTCCAGGTTTTACTGGAAACAAAGTTTTTGAAGTTACAAGATGCAATCACTAGAAGTTACTTTTGATTCCGCTGAGAGCTGAAGTAATTGTTACTATGTATTGTATATGTGGTGGCATGTAGGCAAGAGCCCCTAGGAAATGTGTCCTCAGATACACTGTTGCTTCTGGGAAAGGGAAATGGGAATGGGAAAGGAACAGCATAAGGCTATAGAGGAGCAGAATTAGGAGCATCTGAAGACAATTGGACGAAAGTTTAGCTGCTTTACCTGTAAGTTATTTGGAGAAGCTTTTAATTTTTTTTAAGTATGGCATGATGAAAGTAAAGTAGAGCTTAGATTGCCTCCCACAGTTGGTCCCAAGTGTTTTTTAATTAGCGCGTGTAGGGGCACCTGGGTGGCTCAGTTGTTAAGCGTCTGCCTTCGGCTCAGGGCCTGATCCCAGGGTCTTGGGATCGAGCCCCGCATTGGGCTCCTTGCTCCGCGAGGAGCCTGCTTCTTCCTCTCCCACTCCCCCTGCTTGTGTTCCCTCTCTCGCTGGCTGTCTCTCTCTGTCAAATAAATCTTTAAAAAAAATTAGCGTATGTATACTCTCTGATTTTTGATCCAGGTATTGCTTACCTATAGATTTCATAACTAGGCATTCTAACAGAAATGGACGTAATGGGCCTAAACTTATCTTCTGAAGGGTGATTAGGTAAAAGGCCGACAGTTTGATGTTACCTCTGTCTGAACATAAATTTATTTCTACACTGCGTTGGGGAGTTGAGTAAACCTCTGCAACTGGAAATACGGAGGAAAGGGAACACATTAGAAGTTTGGTATGACAACGTAAAGGGAGAAGAAGGATATAAACCTCCTAATTGAAGAGAGATTTAACAAGAAATATTATTTGTATTATATTATTTAGATACTGGAATGCTGATATTTAAAAATAATAATGGTAACCACCATTATGTTCCAGGCACTGAGCTAACTCCTTTATACATTATCCCAGAATCATAAAACCACCCTGTAAAGTACATATTAGCTCAGTCTTGCTGGTGAAGGATATAACTTCAAGAGGCTAAAATCTTGCCCCACATCAAAATTAAAATGAAAGAAGAACGAATTAGATGTTAACAATGAAAGACACCATTTATAATAGCAAGAGAAAGATAAAATGACCCATGAATAACCTAAGAAATGTGCAAGACCTATATGAAGAAGACTTGAAAGTACTTCTGAGGGACACAAAAATTTTAGACAGAAACCATGTTTGTTAAGTAGGAATATTAATCTAAGCAGATCTGTCAGTTTTTCTAAAATTAATTTGTTAACATAAGATGATCCTAATAAAAATACCAAGTGGTTTTTTTTGAAGGAACTAGATTAAATGGATTCTCTAGTTCTTATAGAAAGATAAAGAAGCCAGGAAAACTCTGAAAAGTAAGAGCAGAAATATGTAACATTTTATTTCATTTTTTAAAAAGATTTTATTTATTTGAGAAAGAGAGAGCAAGAGAGTGGGATGAGGGGCAGAGGGAGAAGCAGATTCCCTGCTGAGCAGGGAGCCCAGTGTAGGGCTCAATCCTGGGACTCAGATCATGACCTGAGCCAAACAAAGGCAGATAACTTAACTAAGGCACTGAGGCACCCCAATATGTAAAATATTTTAATTTTAAAGTCTTAATAGTTAAAGCTGCCTCACAAATAAACATATTAAACAGAATATAAAGCCCAGACACAGACCTAAATCGCCTCAAATCAATGGGGAAAAATTCAGGTGGGACTGTTAAATGATCTTGGAATGAGTAGGACTATCATGTAGGGAACAAAAAAATTGGATTACTGCCTCACGCCATGTATATATTTGAATAAATTCCAAATGAATCAAATATTTATTTGGGTTTTTTTTTTAAATTTTTATTTATTTATTTGAGAGAGCATGAGCACAAGCAGGGGGGAGGGGCAGAGGGAGAATCAGACTCCCCACTGAGCAGGGAGCCCTATGATGCCGGCAGGGCTCTATCCCAGGACCCTGGGCCCATGACCTGAGCTGAAGGCAGACGGTAAATAGACTGAGCCATGCAGGTGCCCCTGAATCAAATATTTAAATGTAAAGAGTGTAATGATAAATGTGCTCAAAGAAAACATGGACAAATTTGTTTATTATTTTGGAGTCAGGAAAGCCTTTCTGACTGAATTGTGAAGAGGCATAGAAAAGTAAACTACATGAAAAAAAATTTGTTCAGTAGAAGTCACTGTGAACAAGTTACAAGGCAAATGGGAAAATATTTGACTCAATCAGAATGCTAATTTCCCATATATAAAGCACTCCTAGAGATTGACAAGACGAAAACAGTCCAGTAGCAACATGGTGGCAGGATATGAACAAGCAGTTCACAAAAAGGGAAATACGAATGTCTCTTAAATGAATACTCTTCCACTTCATATTAAGAGAAATGCAGAAGACTACACTGAGGTACCATTTTTTTTTACATAACAGGTTAGCAAATACCGTTAACTTTGATAGTAGAATAGTGCCTTCAACCCCAAACCAGAGTTTCACTTTCTGAGGTTTTAGTTACCCACGGTCATCTGCAGGTCCAGAAGCAGGTGGTCCTTCTGATGTTTTCAGGAGGTCAGTAGCCATCTAATGCTGTGTCACAGTGCCTACATCATTCACCTCACTTCATCTCATCAGTAGGCATTTTATCATCTTACATCTTCACAGAAGGGTGAGTGCATTACAATAAGATGTTTTGAGAGAGGGTGAGACCACGTAACTTTTATGAGAGTATAATTATTTTATTATTGTTAATCTTTTTACTGTGCCTAATTTATGAATTAAACATTATCCTATGTATATGTAGAGAAAACAGTATATACAGTATTCATTACTATCCACGGTTTCAAAATGGAATCCACTGGGCCTCGGGATACATCCCCTGGGAATAAGGGGAGGGGACTGCTATATCCTCTATGGTGAGACTGTCAGTAAACAAGTGTTCATAGTAGGTTGTTAGTGTAAATTGGTAAACACTAGGAGGGTATTTTGCAAACATGTTAGAATTGAAAATGTACATATCCTTTCTTCAAGAAGCACAAGAATATAGCTGTTATAGCTCCATTTGTACTCGTACAAGATGACTCTGACATATTACTGCAACATTGTTTATAATTGCAAAACATTAGAAACAACCTTGCAATTGTCTGGTGGGAACTGGTAAAATAAATTGTCATCTGTTGAATGTGATGTAATACTATGTAATTGAGAAAAGATTAAAAGGAGTTTTTTGTGTACTGATATGTAAAGATCTCTAAGATACATCATTAAAACGAGCAAGGTATAGAACATTTTATAGAAAGCTATGTTTTAGGTAAAATAAGAAAAAATATATATTTGTATTTGCTTATAGATCAATTTAAAAAACCCTGGAGGGATACATACATCTAATAATAAGGGATGAGAACTAGGTTGGTAGAGAATAATGGGTGGTAGACCTAGATTTTTACTGCATACCTTTTTTTTTTTTTTAAATAATGTAAATACACTATCTGTATTATTTTTAAATAGTCTCTGGAATTAGAGTGCTTGGATACAAATTCTGACTGTTATTTCTTAGCTGTGTTATCTTCGGCACATTGCTTGGCCTTTCTGTGCCTAAGTATTTCTGTTAGGATAATCATGCCACATTCCTAAGGTGGTTGTAGTGATTAAATGAGATAACACATAAAGTAAAAAGAACAGTGCCTGGCATGTGTTGAATGTTCTAAATGTTTCTTAAAAGAAAACTGCCATTAATATTAGAGTGGAAATTTAATTTTAGGTCTGCCTTACACTGAAGTGGGCTATATGCTGTTTACATAATTTGCCTTTAAATAGACAATGCACATCTTTTCATTTAAACTGAACTTCAGGCATTTATTCCACAAATGTGTCTTCCTACTATGTCCCAGATACTGCATTAAGCATGAAAATACTTCTGTCTTCTATTACCTTGTTGGAGCTCATATTATGACAGATTTTCAAAAAGTATGCCAAAATTTCAAAAAAAATATTTGTGATGTTTAGAGGTGATGCTGTATTGGAGCAAGATATAAAATGAATTGGAATCCTTTATCATCAGACTTCAGAGATGTAATGGATACAGAAAAATAAAAGAATTAAAGGTCCCTTTTTATTTCCTGTAAGAAGCACAAAAATATTAGAAGTTAGATTTATCATTTATTTTCAAAAGTTTATTCAGTGAAGATGTCTTAGTCCATTCAGACTGCTGTAACAAAATTAGTATAGCCTGGGTGACTTAAATAACAGATGCATATTTCTCATGGTTCTTTAGGCTGGGGAGTCCAAGATCAAGGTGCTAGCAGATTTGGTGTCTGGTAAAGACCTACTTCTCAGTTCATAGAGGGCCATTGTCTCACTGTGGCTTCACGTGGCATGAGGGAGCTCTCTGGGAAAGGGCACTAATCTCATTAATGAGGGCACCATCTTCATGACCTAATCACCTACCAAAATCCCTACCTCCTAATACCATCACATTGGGGGTTAGGATTTCAGTATATGAAGTTTAGGGAGATACAAACATTCAGTGTATAACAGAGGTATAGTTTGTGTACTTATATTTTGAGAAACATAAACACTTGAATGAATTCTGCTTATTCACACTTTTTTTTTTTAAAAGATTTTATTTATTTATTTGATAGAGATGGAGACAGCCAGCGAGAGAGGGAACACAAGCAGGGGGAGTGGGAGAGGAAGAAGCAGGCTCACAGCAGAGGAGCCTGATGTGGGGCTCGATCCCATAACGCCGGGATCACGCCCTGAGCTGAAGGCAGACGCTTAACCGCTGTGCCACCCAGGCGCCCCTATTCACACTTTTAAATTCTCCTCCTCCTAGAATGGTAGGCTGACGTTTAAAATAAAGGCATTTGGTTACACCTTTCTACTGTTACTTTGCATTTGTAGTTATTTTAACACCACTGTGCCTAAATTTATTTGCATAGTATATAAAGATGCTGTTAATAAATGGCAAGGAAGAAAAGAAAATATATTATAGACTCTCTCTTTTTTTTTTAAGATTTTATTTATTTGACAGAGTACAAGCAGGGGGAGCAGCAGAGGGAGAGGGAGAAGCAGGCTCCCCACTGAGCAGGGAGCCCAATGCGGGGCTCCATCCCAGGACCCTGGGATCATGACCTGAGCTGAAGGCAGATGCTTAACCGACTGAGCCACCCAGGCACCCCGAAAATTATAGACTCTTAATGAACTTGATGGCCATCAGTGATGTTATAACCGAAATTGTAAAATTTTAAATTGTAAGAATGTACATGTTGGGTATAGTATGGTAAAGTCAGTGTGGCCATAAGGGAAACAAGAATGAGGTTGGAAGAAGTTTATTATATTCAGGTCCCAGAGAGAGGGAGTCATGTGCCACACAGCCATAGGGGAAAACACTAGGTAGTGATGAGGCAGAAGACAAGAGCACAGGGGAGATCTTAGACCATGGCTTTCATTGGGGTTTCCTTGGGAAAGGCATCCTGGGCAGAATAAACAGTTTGGGTGGGCTAATTTGGTTAATTCTTCCTGACTTTGGGCTGTAGGGTTGGTTTTTAAGTTTCCTGGTACCTTGCCCTGGGGTGATTCAGGGTAAGGGAAATATTGGCTTGGTATGTGAGAGTTAGATAAGGAGATACAGACTGGTTGGTATGCATATGAAAGGCATGCTTGTTGGCAAGTTGTTATCTTTAGGAATTAGCTAGCCCTGGGAAGGGCCATTTCTTCTAGGGTCTGTAAGCCTCCTGCTCCCCAAATGTCAGCCTCAAGAATACAGAAAACAAGAAAATATAGTTACTGAAATTGGCTCTTCTATGAATGGATGTCAAATATACAAAGAATCTAAGAAAACAGTAAAAACTCTGGTAGTATATTCTGAGGGTTCATTCTTGCTTGTCTTGAAAACAAAGCAACTATTTGATTGATACTATATTTATGTTCGGGGCTTTATATATCAACTCCTTTTCTCTTCAAAGCATTTAATTTTAGTGGCTCCCAGACATCCAGAAAGGACTTTTCTTTTTTCTCTTTCTTAAAGATATTTATTTACTTATTTATTTATTTATTTAGTGCAGGTGGGGGAGGGAGGGGCCGAGGAAGAGGGAGAGAGAGAATCTCAAGCTGACTGCAGGCTGAGCACTGAGCCCACCATGGGGCTTGATCTCACAACCCTGAGACCATGACCCGAGCCAAAATCAAGAGTTGGACACTCAACCAGCTAATCCACCCAGGCGCCCCCAGAAAGGACTTTTCTAAAGAAAAAATGTTATAAAGCCCTAAATACAAAGTTTTAAGTGTTTTGAAAATAAACTATTAAAACATAACTTTGTTATTTAAATAGTAACAAAAGGATGGCAGTTCAATAAATAGGGAAATGTTTATATCTTAGTGCCTTTATCTGTAAAGTAGGGATGATGGTACACCTACCTGTCTCATGGTGTTATGAGGATTAAATGAGATTAAATAAAGTGCTTGACACAGTGCCAGGCACATAATAAACTCTTTATGTATGCTAACTGTACAGCTGTATGTAATAGAATGCATAGAAGGGGTACAAACTTGTAAACATCTGTTGTAAAGAATTTTATAATTTAATTAGTTCTGTCTCCATAAGAACATTGTTTTATTGTGAGTATCAACTAAGACATGTAAATTACTTCATGTTAACTTTAGATTTTTATCAGGGAACTCATTAAAATGTTTTGGTGACTACCAGTTATACCATTCCAAATTCCTGTTAGTGGTAATTTTAGAGAATAAACATTTTCATTTAATTTTTGTTTTAGTTTTTATTTAGTTCAGATATTTAGTTTTATTCATTTGTTTTATTATCATTATGTGCATTATATTCCAGATCCTTTAAAAAGTGTCAATAAACAGTAATTTCACTTTAGGAATAGAGAAGTATATGCTTTGAGTGAAGTAGCCTTTTGGTTATTATCTCTGTAACAAAATTTGCACTATGGTTACTTAAAGGGGGGAAAAGCACTCTGAATTACTTATTGGTGCCATTCACTAATCCCAAGTAATTAATGTCTTCATCTTTAAAAAGTCAAAATCATAAAATGCATCAACTACACATATAATTCTTTAAACAATTAAAGAACGATAAAAAGAAAAGGCCACTTGTAGATAACCAGTATTGACAATTTCATATTTATTTTTTCAGTATTTTCTCTGCATATATATTGGGGCTGTGTGTGACATATTTTTAAAGAAGAATGAGGTTATACTGTACTTTTTAAATTTCCTATTGTGGTATTGTGTAAACTTCACATTTTTAGAGGTGGATTTTAAGTATACTTTCCATTGCTCTAGTTGAGTAATTTGGAGAGAAGGGAAAAGGAAACATTTATAGCAAATAATGAGGCATGGTAGGACAGGATTTTTGAAATTGAAGCTCTGGCAGGATTAAACTTTTTTTTTTTATAAAGGAATTTTTTTTTAAAAGATTTTATTTATTTATTCGACAGAGATAGAGACAGCCAGCGAGAGAGGGAACACAAGCAGGGGGAGTGGGAGAGGAAGAAGCAGGCTCTTAGCGGAGGAGCCCGATGGGGCTCGATCCCATAACGCCAGGATCACGCCCTGAGCCGAAGGCAGACGCTCAACCGCTGTGCCACCCAGGTGCCCCAGGATTAAACTTTTAGTAAGGAGTTGAAATGGTATTTCTTAAAATTAGCTACTTAACAAAGTTTATTCTTTGAGACCTCAGTTTTTTAATTGTAACCAAATTTCTGTGCTTGTTGCTGTTCATAACAGTATTGTTTTTTAGACCTTGATAAACTTGAACATCAGCAAAGATTTTTGTTCTCTGTATAAAACATTGATAATTGTTCAGCCTTTGTTGGAATTCATTTTATTAAAAATAGCGTAGATCTTCATTAAACTTGTTGACCACATTAAGAGTTAAGATTAATTGTGGACTGGGATCATGGTTGATAATTATACTTTTATACCAGCTGGTCCCTGATTTATATATGAATTATGTGGTGCTCTCTCCTAGCTTCTGTTGATTTGCTGTCAGTCTTAGGCTTTCCTCCACATGGTATTCTCCGCGTGTGACTGTGACCAAAATTCCCCTTTTGAGGATTGGAGGCCTACCTACTCCCATATGACCTCATCTTAACTAATTATATCCTCAGTGACCCTGTTGCCAAGTAAGGTTGCATTCTGAGGTGCTGAGGATTAACACTTAAACATACACATTTTGGGAGAACACAGATCATCCTGTAACAAGATTTTGGGATCTGTAGGTGAAAGAGGGTACAAAGTAACATGATAATGTTTGTGTTTTCCTTCAAATTAGCTGTTTTAGAATTTTGAATATGAAGCAGCTTTTAAGAGATGCTAGTTGTGAATATGTTACTGATGGTGTTTCTGTAGTATGTATTACCTTAGATCCAGAAGGCAATGCATTCTTTTCTTTTTGACAATGCATTCTTTACTGTTAGTATTTTTTATTTATATGATTTTTTATAAGTATTTTTATAAGTATTTATAAGTATTTTTTATTTATAATATTCTCAGTATATTATTGATTATATCCTTTTTTATTTTTTATTTTTTTTTAAAAGATTTTATTTATTTATTTGACAGAGATAGAGACAGCCAGCGAGAGAGGGAACACAAGCAGGGGGAGTGGGAGAGGAAGAAGCAGGCTCATAGCAGAAGAGCCTGATGTGGGGCTCGATCCCAGAACGCTGGGATCACGCCCTGAGCCGAAGGCAGACGCTTAACTGCTGTGCCACCCAGGCGCCCCGATTATATCCTTTTTTAAACATTCATTTATTTGAGAGAGAAAGCGTGCACATGCAAGAAGGGGGGGCAGAGGGAGAGAATCTTCAAGCAGACTCCCTGCTGAGCCAGGCAGCCACCCCTTGATGATTATATCTTAGTATCAGGTTAAAACTCTGGTTAGCAAAAAGACTACTAAGACACCATCTTGTGTATTTTGTGATTGGTTGTCTAAGAAGAAGTATGTGTACTGTTATTAAATCAACCTAGGTCATAGTCAGTTAATACTCGGGGCATTCTGTGGTCATTCTTGGACACACATATGCAGAGCTGAATCATAGTTGAGTCAGGATCCTGATTGTGCACACTCCCAGCTGAGGTTCAGCAAAACAGTGCTCTTCTTTCTTGTTTCAGCTCTCATACTGTAAACAAGTATCCTTTTTGCAGTATATTTAGTCCCACATTTTTTACATTTTTGTACTTCTGTTGGTGCTGTTTAAAATGGCCTCGGAGTGTAGTATTGAAGAGCTATCTGGTGTTCTAAGCACAAGAAGGCTGTGATATGACCTGCTAGATAATACATTGAAGCATGAGTTATAGTGCTGTTGGCTGTGAATTCAACATTAGTGAATCAACTATATATTAGTTATGAGACGTTGTTAAGCAGAAACACACATTAAACAAGATTGTGTGTTGATCAGTTCATGAACATGTGATCAGAGGCTTGTAGGAGCCTAACGCTGTATTTTCCCTGGAGGTAGTGTTTCAGTATTTGCTAAATAAGTATTTGTGGTGACTTTATAAACATAACTGTTGGCTAATAATGAGAATTGATTGTATTCTCAAGTAGACTAAAATAAACAGACTAAAATTGTAAGTAGAACAATGATGAGGTTTCCTAGAAGGATGGTGCCATGAAATAAATCATCAACATTTAACATCCATTTTCTTCATACATTGTGCAGAGTTTTGTACTAGCTTTTAAGAAAATAAAAGACGGAGTTACCATCTTTGTAGCTTTTATTTCTCTTTTTGTAGCTTTTGTTGAGTACAAATGCAAAATTGAGAATGCAAGATTTTGCATTTCTATCCATAATGACAAAATTGACAGAGGAAGGTATTTCACAATTACTAGACAAATCACAAGGTGAATGTAGATCATCACTGTATGAGGATGTGAAATTGATCATTTAAGTGAACTCTTAAACAGTGAGTCTGGAGATGATACTCTACATGAATTCTTTTCACAAATTCAAGAATTGATGAATATATTTCTTAGGTCCCAAAGGAAATAGGATGTTTTTATCCAGTTAGTTATTCAATAGGAAGGGTTTTTTCATGTAATATTTTGCAGCAAGAACCTGGATCTGTCCTATATAGCTAAAAGGATGTGCAGCAGCATTCTTCTTCTACGATATTTCTGCAACAAAATTTATTTGATGCAGTTTGTTTATGAACAGATGTTCACATCCAGAGGTAATTGGGAGGAAATAGATGATGTTGAAAAGCTGTCATTAGGTTGAATATTTTAATTGGCTTTTATAAGTCTAAAAGTGACTGTATTTACATATGTGGAGTAAAGACGATGGACTTTTGCTCCTTACTAAAATGTTGTACCATTCGTTTTCAAAAATAATGCATTCTAACAATGTAAGTATAAGAACAACCAGAAGTAATGATGACCTAGGACTTAATTGAGTTGTATTTAGAATATATCTGCTATCAGTATTTATGAGATAGATACGTTACATCTCTCTTCTTTATCTTTTCTGTTTTTGCTTCTGTGTGTGAATAATGTATTTTTTTCTTTCTCAAGGCAATTTCCATAACTTGTTTTCTTTGCCCTTTGGTGCCTCCCGAAACTAAATGTTCTTGTGAGCCATAAATACTGATATGAACAGTGTTACTTTTCTCAGACTTTTTATGTGAGCATTTGAAGCATAAAAAAGGTGGAAGGAATAACACAATGATCAACAGTTAATACTTACCACGTATTTTATCTGTTTGATATTTTTTTAAAGCGATAACTTATTTTCTGAACTACAATTGACTCTAATGATCAGGTGCCATTATTAAAACTTCAGCATCAAGTTTAGCATCATACGTTCATAATTCCAACATTTTCTTGTAGCCTCTCTTTATCAAAGGAATCAGCTGTTTTATGGCCTTGCTTGGCAAGTTTTTCTTTTGCTTTCTGTCTTCTAATTACATATTTATACTTATCCTAATTGAAGTGAATTTCCCACTTCTTCCTCCTTTTTTCTCTATTAACTTGGCTTTGAAAGGCAATTGTAGCTTGGTGATTAAAACTTAATAGTATAGTACCTGGTACATAGTAAATAATAAATGTTAGCTGTTGGGTTTGATATGAATTCTGTTTTCTTTCTTACACATCATTGAGTTGGGCTTCTCGTGAATTTTCTGTTTGTTTTAATGAGTTCATTTATTCCTCCTTCATTCTTGCTTATCATTGACTTTCTTTTCAGGCCATCTTGTTTTAAGTATTCAACCATCTAATTTCATTAGCTGTGAAATGTCTCAGATACCACTGATCTGACTTTCTAGGATACTGGGGATGGGAGTAGGGTTGAGGCTATTCATTTGGGAAAAACTAAGTAATTTAAAAAATTTGTACAGGGAAGTTTTGAGTTTTGTGTGTTTGTTGACTGAGAAGCCTATATTAAATGCTATTCCCAGGACATATAACTGTTATTATGTTTCTTTAATAATGTATTTCTGAAGTAGTTATCCATTCTCAAAATAGGTATCTCAGTAATTTGATGGGAATGGGACTAAAATTCTGAAAGAACCAAGATTATTTGTCTTGAGTTTTTAGTATGTAGAAAAAAATTAAAGAGTTCATGTCAGTTTTAAAATGAAAACGTTGGTTTTAATACATGGCTTTAACAATTTTCTCTAATGTTGTATCTAAGTTTTATTTTTTTGGGGGGGATAGACAATATATGGACATGGTTCAAAAATCAAGGTAATATAAATATACATTGGGAAGTTTTGCTCTTACATTTGACTACTGTATTTCTCCCTCTGCCTGCATCACCTATAAATATGTTTATTAGTTTGTTGTACATCTCTTAAAAATTTCTGTATGTAGATACTAGCCTAGCCGCAAGTATGAATATACTTATTCTTACCTCTTACACAAAAAGTAACGAATCATATAGAATTCCACATCTTGATATTTTTTTCTCTTTGCTAATATACCCTTGAGGTCTTTCTATATCAGTATGTAGAGTTTCCTCATAATTATTATTTTGTTTGTGGAGCATAGTATTTCCATTGTGTAGATAGAATCCTTTATTGGTGGATATTTGGAATATTTCAAGTCTTTTCTTATTACATACAGTGCTGGAAATATAATACACATGTGTATTTGTACTCTACCTTCCTGGGTTCTCTACCTGGGGCCTGTCTAGACAAAAGGCAGATTAACAAGAGAAAAATAAAATAAGTTTATTAACACATGCATTGAGCTTACACATGGGACCTCAACACGTGGGTAATAGACTCGTGATGAGTAACTCAGGTGATAGAACATGGGCTTACAGAGAACAAAAGAACAGTTAATTTTTAGAGAAGTAATAGCAAAAAGGATTGAGTTTCTGGGGTGGCAAATTGTGGGAAAGTAAATAGGTGGGGAAGCTAATGGAAGATAAGGGCTAGTTAGGAAAGTTTGTTATGTACGTTTTCCTGGTGCCTGTCTCTGAGCTGATAAGGGTTTAGAGTTGTCTCTGGTGATTAACTTCTGTTCTTCCTGGTAGAGGGAAGGGGGGGTGGACACCTTTACATATTTATGTCATGCTTTTAGGCAAATAGAGGGCAGAGAGCTTTTCTTGTATCTTTTTGTGCTTAAGGTCTTTGAGCTCAAAATAATCCTATGCCAAAGTGGCATATTCTGCTACCCTTCAGTACTTAGGTGTATCAGTAGGATATTTTCGTGGAAATGGAATTGGTGGGTCCAGAAGGTAAATGCATATGTTTTGTTAGGTATTGCCGCATTCCCCTCCATAAAGGTGGTTCTGTTTCGCACTTCTATTATCAGTGTATAAGAGTGCTTTTTTCTCCAACAAATTGTCACCAAACTTTTGGATTTTCATGAAAAATAGTATCTTGGTGTGTGAGTTTTATTATAATCATAAACTTTTTAAATTGATAAACTATTTTTTAGAGTGGTTTTACATTCATAGCAAAATTAAGCAGAAAGTACAGAGAGCCCATGTACCCCATCCCCACACTTGCACAATCTCCCCCACTCTCCACAGTGGTACATTTACCACCATTGATGAACCTACATTGACATCTGAAGTCCATGGTTTCATTAGGGTTCACTCTTTGTGTTGTACAATCTATGGGTTTTGACAAATGGATAATGACATGTTGTATTGTACAGAATAGTAGTGGTATCATACAGAATAGTTTTATTTGCTACCCTAAAAATATTCTGTGCTTTGTCTATTCATCCCTCACTTCCCCCTAACCTCCAGTAACCACTAAACTTTTACTGTCTCTGAAGTTTTGCTTTTCCACAGTGTCATGTATTTGGAATCATACAGAATGTAGCTTTTTCAGATAGGCTTCTTTTACTTAGTAATATGCATTTAAGTGTCCTCCATGTCTTTTCATGGCTTGATAGCTTATTCCTTTTTATTGCTGAATAATATTCCATCTGGATGTACCATGGTTTATTCACTATTAAAGAATGTCTTTGTTGCTTCCAAGTTTGAGCAATTATGAATAAAGTTGCTGTAGACATCTTTGTATAGATTTTTGTGTTGACATAAGTTTTTAGCTCCTTTGGGTGAATATCAAGGAGTGTGATTGCTAGATCATACATAAGAGTATGTTTAGTTTTGTAAGAAACTATCAAACTGTCTTCAAAAGTGGTTGTATCCTTCTGCATGTCCATCAGCAGTGAATGAGAGTTTTTGTTGCTCTCTATCCCTCCAGCAAGTTGGGCCATTTTAATAAGGTGGAGTGGTATCTCATTTTAATTTGAAATTCCCTGATGACATATAATGTAGAACATCTTTTCATAGGCTTACTTGCCATCTGTGTATCCTCCTTGGTGAGGTGTCTGTTCAGTTCCTTTGCCTATTTTTTAATTGAGCTGTTTATTTTCTTGTTGAGTTTTAACTTTTTTTTTTTTTTTAATATTTTGGATAGTAGTCCTTTATTAGATCTGTCTTTTGCAAATGTTTTCTCCCATTCCGTGGCTTTTCTTCTCATTCTCTTGATAAATGTAAACTTTGATGCTTAAAGGTTAACCCATATGGAAAACTATAAAGTTATAAGTGTATGGTTTTATAAATTTTCTAAGTGAACATATTACTGGCTTCCAAATGTAGTTTGGATTTGCACTTCTCTCGTCAATGAAGTTGAGCATCTTTTCGTATGATGAAGGGCCATTTCTTTTTTTTTTTTCTGTGAACTGTCAATTGACATCTTTTGTCCATTTTTCATTGAATTCCTGATTTTTTTTTTCTTCTAACTACGTCTTTAGAAATTGGGGAGATTATTTCTTTGAGGTATGAATAACATTTTTCCTGTTTTTTTCCTATTAGTCTTTTCACTTTGTTATTAGTTTGTTTTGCTTTAAGAATTTTCTCAAATGGCTACATGGAATCTCTTCCTCTTTCCTCAGCTCGGGATTTAGTGTTAAGTGTTACTGTCTTCCAAAATTCTTCCTACTATCTTTAAAGGTTTCATAAGTACCTCATGTTCCCAGGTTGCCTTTTATATATCTTTATCTTAGTGTTTAATCACAATCCTTATCTCATCTGTTTTTCTGTAACTGTAAACTCTTTGAGGGCTGGAAATGTTTCATTCTCATTGTGTCTCCAGTGTTCGGAGCATAAGGGTATACAGTAAATACTAGTGTTTGGTATGAATGATTATTGTTTGTTTCTTGGATTTTGGTGCCTTTGATTTTACAGCCGTTACTATCTAATTTAAGTACTCTTCATTTGCTATTCAACTGACCAGTCTTACTCAATTGTCTTGTCATCTTGTCATTTTCTGCTCTTTACTATGTTTCCTTTGAGGATAGTGTTGGAGAGACATTGACTTATTTTTGGGGTCTCTGTGAAAGAGAACAGATCTTTTGAGTGTTTTACTTCTTTCTTCATAATTAAGATTTATGGTAATGTCTTGATGTAAATAAATGATGTCATACTTGTAAGTCCTTTTTCTTGATTTTTTTTTGGGAGACGATGTGTTATATCTTGTTCTGTTTGTTTGTTTTGTATGTTCTTACAATATAATTTCCTTAAAAACATATACACAAAATATATACATATAGCAAAAGATTAGTATAATGAACTTCCACATGCTGTTCACCAGCTTCACGAGTTATTAACTCATAGTACTTTAAGGTAAGTACTTTTAAGTAATAGCTATTAGAGTTGTATAGATTCTTAGAGGCTATCTAGGGCTAACCTCCCATCCCAAAATGAAGGGTAGTAATCTGGATAGAATTTGAATTTCTCTAATCATAGGGATTTAAACTTTCTTAATGCAGTTGGTATCTTTACTGAACAGCTGCATTTCTACACTGAACTAAAGTGTGCTTCAGAAGAAACCCTCACTGATTGTTTAACAACTCTTCAATATGAGTCTTTCGGTTCATTGGAGACAGAAAATATGGCTTTCTTAGTAAGCTAAAAAAAAGGGTTCATTTTAAATGACATCTTAAAAAAAACGTCGTCGTCGTCGTCGTCGTCGTCGTCGTAGTAGTAAACTGATAGACGTTACACGTCCTAAGGAGAATAAGGAAACAATTCCACTTTCTTTACTGGTTTGTCAGTGACTACTGACAGTCTTATAAAGGACAAATATTTTAAATTATTTTCTGGTTTAAAACTTGAATATATTTTAACCATTTTTGGGGTTTTTATAACTTTGATGTTAAAATGGCAGTCCATAAACTAAAACCTGTTACGGTTACATTGCCTTTCAGTTCCCTCCTCAGCATATCTAGTAGATGCTTTATGAGATCTGTAAAGAATTTGCTTTTCTCTCAGAAATTGCCCATTCAAATTATTTCATTAATTTCAGAATCACTCCATAGTAGTATATAGCAATTATGATTTTATTATTAAATAATTTGCCCTAGGATATTTAAATGATTCCCTTTTCAGCTGGACTCTTCTGTCACTGGTATGGCTTTGAATGAAGAGCACTTTCTGAGGGAAAATTCAATTCCAGAATGTTCAAGTCACTTAATATTTTGAGTTGCTTATGCCCTAGGATGTATAGCTGTATTGACCACAATGAGAATTTTATATGGCACATAGTTGTTAAATTTTTCAGAGTAACTAGTGTTAGTCTGTATTTTATCATTTTCTTAAGCTTTTTTTATACAAGATGAAGACTGTTTTATTCTCATTGGTTGTTCAAAACTAGAATGTAATGTCTCTCTTCTTGATTTCTGTAGAGCAGGTTGTTGCCCTGGATGCCCAAAATATCGTAGCTGTTTCATGTGGAGAAGCTCATACATTAGCACTAAATGACAAGGGCCAGGTGTATGCATGGGGTCTCGATTCTGATGGACAGCTTGGCCTGCTAGGATCAGAGGAATGTATCAGAGTACCCAGGTAACAAAGGTGACCAAAAAGAGGTCTTTAACAATCTTTTATAATAAATTTGTTATCTAAATTATTTTGCTTACTGTGGGCAAGTAAGAGTTGACATGTAGTTATTTCTCCCGTTTGAGTTCTTAAGGAAGTTTACTAGGTAGGTTGCCTTTAATTTGGGCTGAGTGCTATTTTTTATGTACTACATATTTTCTCCTAAGTTATTTATGTTTGTAAAGAAAAGGGATGGGGAATATGAAAATTTTTAAGTGGTTTAGGTTAATTTAAAATACTAGTTCTATCTTGAGTACCCCAGCTATTGAAATATTTATTAAATATTGGTTGGTTACATGTTTCTCTATCTTGTTTTTTTAATGTTTTTATTGAATATAGAAGTCGCACATGCTTATTGTAAAAAGAATTTAGTCACCTTTCCACTTTTTTACAAAGTAGTGGCCACGATTTAATTTATATTACTAATTCATCATAGAATTATTTCAAAATTAAAAAATAAATGCCTTGTTAATGTTGTATAGTCTTAGAGATTTACATAAGTCATAGCCATTGTTTTAATGTTAAAAATTCTAAGAGCATGAATATATTTAGGTAAAAATATACAGATTTAAAGAAGAGTATCCAGTTTTTTTAAATTACATAAATAATACAGTAACTCACGCTTTGTTTTTTAAATTATACAAATTCTTGCTTCCTTAAACTCTTGTTCTTTCTTCCTAGTAATAGTTATAGGGACAAAAGAAAACTCTTCAGAGAAACAAAGGTATTAAACTAATTTTAGATATAAATCTAGGTAGCATTATTTTTACACACATTTAGATATTTTGTTTTTAACGTAACATTGATAATGTTTGTTTTGGTTTAAGAAATAGGATGTAACTTACTAGGTTAAGAAAATGGAACACAGGAACTAATAATATATTTCAGAACAGAACTCTTATTGTTAGAAATGAGTTCTTTTTTTTAACTAGGAAAGATAGCCAGTTCCTTTAGTAAGCCTGCAACCTTTCTTCATGTATGTTTATTGAGAACTTAAAAGTATTCGTTTAAAGTATTTGCTTTGTTTTAATTTATGAAAAATTTTTTTTGGTCTTTAACGATTTTTATTTGTTCTAGTAAAACTGTCAGTTGAGACTTTTGGATACCTCATATATATTCACATGTCTCCTTGATTGACCTTGTAACTAAATTGCACAGAACTCCCCAAATTTCTTCCCCTTAATTTCTTTTGTTATAACAATTAAATAACAAACACAACTCCAGTTATGCTTTTAATATCTCTTACTGATGGTGCTCTTGGGAGAAAATTTTTTTTCCTTAAGCTAAGTAAATTGAGTTTTTTAGTTATTTCAGTTTTGATTTATTTCAGGAAATGGTAATTTGCAACCAAATAGCTATTGGCTAGATAGTAATACAAAGCACAAATAATTATTGTAGAATGGGATTTTTATTTTATTTTTTTTAAAGATTTTATTTATTTATTTTGACAGAGATAGAGACCGTCAGCGAGAGAGGGAACACAAGCAGGGGGAGTGGGAGAGGAAGAAGCAGGCTCATAGCAGAGGAGCCTGATGTGGGGCTAGATCCTGTAACGCCGGGATCACGCCCTGAGCCGAAGGCAGACGCTTAACCGCTGTGCCACCCAGGAGCCCCTAGAATGGGATTTTTAATTTAAGAGTCTTAAAATTTTGTGTTTTTATGATTGAAAAGGGGCTTACGTGTGAGATTTTCTAAATCACGATTTATGTCATCATGTCTCAAACCATTATGCCTCAAAACCATGATTTATGTCAAAGCTTTCTAATTTCTTTTATATTTACTCCACTGGTTTCTTAAAATCATACTTATATTTTTGTTGCTCTTCACTTCTAATATAGGGGATTTCAGTCAGTGATCCATAGATACTTCGTAAATGGAAAGAAACGTAATTTTATTTGAACAGTTCCCTATAATAAATTATGTATCTGTGACTTTACTATTTCATGAACCTGGATGGGGACCTGAAAGAGATCTTATTTGAGACATTTGGTTTAAACGTGTGTGTTTTTGTATTTGCTAAGTATGTGTATTAACTTTAAAGCTCTGTGTTAAGGCATTTCTCCTGCTCAACGTACTCCGTTTTCGGTGGACTGATCTGATTTGTTATGACATATATGTAGTTTTTACTGATATTTTCACGTATTAAAGGGCAATTTAGTATTTCAGTATATTTTGTTTGGGGGCAGATCACACTCAGAGACTGAGTTTGTCTTTGCCAGCCGTCTATTTAACACGGGTTTACTGAAGGAATTTCACAAGCCAGTAGCACATGGGATAAATAACGTACTCCAAACGAGTGATAGATTACATGAATCATACTGTTGTTCCAAGCAAGAGATGATAGTAATAAAGATCAAATTTAGTTGAGGTGTACATTTATTTGACTTGATACTAGGGAGAGATGGCTTAGCCAACTGAGAGCTGATGTCCTCCTGCCAGCACAAAAGTAAAATCCCCTGTTCTAGAGCATGTTGGCAAGGAAGGATATCCTAGCAAGTGTTGATGGGCAAGAGGATCTTTTCCCTAGGATTGCACTCGGTTTTTACCACTGAAAGTTAAAGTCTCCTTTACTGTGGCTGGCACTAATTGCCCTGTCTTTGGAGAGCTATTTAGATCAGCTAAGACCTAAGAGTCTGGGATAGTCCTCACAAACTCTTAGTATTTATAGTTTAAATGTCCTGTAGCTGGAGTTTTTCTTCATGTGTTTTTATTGGTAAGCCCCCAGTGGAGCCCCACAGCAACTGAGCCACTGAGTTAATCTAGAATGGATGAGATTATGATGTCCTGACACAACTTACTTCATCTTTATATCCAAACAACTTTACTCTTAAGAACAGTTTCATTTTGTCATAAACAAATATGTTTGAAATTCTATCAAAATAATATATGATATAGAAATATATTTTTATGAAACACTGCCAGTGATTTTTTTTTTCTTTCTGAATTGTGGTACCAAACCATTTTTAGATGCAAGGCTTTTTCTGTATGCTAAGAGATGTCAGCCAGCTTTGTAAATTGTGCATTCATTTTGAACAAAACATGTAGAAGACAGGAGGAAGCTCAATTATATGTTAATAGATTTTTTAAAAAATTAGTGTCATAATGTTTGTAAGAATGGTCAGAAAAGTGAAGATTCACGTTAGGCTGTACTTTTTTGAGAACAAAATCCATTTTTATGCCAGTAGATAAGAGTATTTAAGAATACTTTAAAATGAAAGAAGAGTGTAAAATTAGTAATAGGCTATATTTGAAACTGTTACTACTTTGATGATCTTTTCCTACTTCTAATTTTATTTTGTTTTGAAATCACTACTCCTTGGGGAAAGACAGATTATTCAGTACTAATGCTAGTCTCTGTAGACCTGCATTTCTTTCTTTAAAAACTTTTTTTAAAATTCAAGTTCACATATAGTGTAGCATTAGTTTCAGGAGTAGAATTTAGTGATTCATCAGTTGCATATAACACCCAGCGCTTATTACATCAAGTGCCTTCCTTAATGCCCATCACCCAGTTACCCCATATCCCCATCGAATTCCCCTCCAGCAACCCTCAACTTGTTCCCTATATTTAAGAGTGTCCTATGGTTTGCCTATAGACCTGCATTTCTGCCTAGTTATTTCTTTTTATGTAGGATATATGTTACACCTTTATAAAAAAAAAAAGTTAAGACTAATTTTACCATCTTTTAGTTTGATATAAGTGGAAATACATACTTTTCCATGCAAACTTTAAAAAACCAGTTTTTGGCAATAAAATTTTTTTTAAAATTCCGTTTCTTAGACATATGCAATAAAAACTGTGAGAGGGTAGTATAACATGATCCTTCTGAGAACAGCTATTTCTGGATTATAGAAACTAATTAAATATGTTTGACTTGTCAGCTTGGTCAAAAGTAAAATTTATTTTCTTACACTCAGTTTTGAACGTATATTACGATTTTAGATTAAAAAGAAAAAGTATTTCTTAATGGTAGAGACTTGATTGTTAGCGTTAATTTTTCAAAATTGAAAAAAGAGTTTGTGCTAAGACTTCTCAAATCACTAAGGAAGTTATGGCTTCACTGTTACTGGTAAAATATATTTTTAAAACCACTTTACTGTTGTGTAATTGACTTACAAAAAGGTGTACTTAATGTAAATACCGTGTTGAGTTTGAATTTGGCAAAATATTAAATGTTTTAGTTCTGAAATTTTTAATTATGTAATGTAAAGTTTTTACTAGTCTTTGTTAACAGTTGTTGGAATTTTACCTTCACAAACAACTGGAAGTGCCTGGTTTCTGCCTCTAATGCCTGTGTACATTAAATTGTAAAATGTAACGGTACAGTAGCACCCATATTCAACAATTAATATATTTTGGCAGACTTCCCAAGGGAGGGAGTACAAATCTTATTTCCAAGTTTATTAAATGTTTTCTTACAAATTTCAAACATCTTTCAAAATACAGTAAAGGATTCAGTTCTTTACAGTGAATCATTCAGTGATGTCATAGCCATTTAAAATGTTTGACATAATCTAAACTTTAGGGAGTTATTTCAGATTTATAAGCAGTTAGAAAATGTTGACCCTGGGGCACCTGGGTGGCGCAGTCGTTAGGCGTCTGCCTTCGGCTCGGGGCGTGATCCCGGCGTTCTGGGATCGAATCCCACATCGGGCTCCTCCGCTGGGAAGCCTGCTTCTTCCTCTCCCACTCCACAGTTGTGTTCCCTCTCTCGCTGGCTGTCTCTCTGTCACAGAAATAAATAAAATCTTTAAAAAAAAAAAAAAAAGAAAATGTTGACCCTAGATTTCTAAATTCTGATTTTCTCTTCATAGTTCTGATTAATTAGGAATCTTCAGGTAGTGTGTATGTATAAGTATGTATTTTTATTTACAAAATTAATTCTGGCTTATTTTACTTAACTGCATTTGAATTGTTTAAAAAATTTGAAAACATTTACATTTGCTTTTTTACTTAAAGAGAATTACTTTTGATGAATTAAAAAAAATTCTGTTTCATTTAGAATTTTCTAATTTGTTATCTCTTTAGGAAAAATGGAACATGGGGAACTAATATGGTAACTTATTACCATTCAGTATTTTCTTTCTTTTATTCCTGAAAGCTTAAAAAAAAAAAAAGGGCAAGAAGAAAAACATATTCTCCTTTGGCTCCCCAAACCTTCAGCGAATTAATTTACATGGAGATGAAAGGAGATTTTTTTTTTTTAAATAGTAATGCCACAGAAGAATATATTTCCTTGTGGCTGTAGCAGACATGGCTAAAGAAATTAGCATTTATGTTATATTCCAAGCCTTAAGATAATTTTGGAAATGAGAAAGTCACCGACTATAAATTGCTATGCAAATTTAGAAGTTTTAGGGACAGACTTTATGAATAGTTTAATCCTAAAGCCTCAAAGACTTTATAAACTCATCCTTTAACAGTATATTCATTACATATTTTTTTGCCAGGCACTGTGGTAAGTGCTGGGGAGCCTGTGAGTATAAGACACATTGTCTGTGTCTATAGAGCTAATTGTTTAGCAGAGTACGCTAGTAATAATTAAATGAATAAGTACTCTAGTAATTAACAGTGACAAATGCTGTGAAGGAAAAAAATAAGGTGCTATGAGAGTGTAGTATTTGAAATGTTTTATTTGGATTTGATACCTGAAACAAGTTTTTAAAAATAGTTAATATAGTTAAAAATATTTAATATAGTTCACTGGTCAGTGTATCATGTGCCTAATATGCATAAACAGTAACAGTAAATGTTCAGTTAACTTCAGCACAATTGTACATTCCATGTGTTTTTTTATTTTTTATTTTTGCATTGCTAGAGTTTGGTTTTGCTAATTGCAGAAAAAATGGCATTTTGCTACATTTGAAAATCTGAAGGTGCATTGGATCCTGCTAACTTTTTGGATTCTGTCAAATTATAGCAGTGCAACTTTCAGGTTTTGTAGTTAAGAACATAAATCCACTAAATAAAAATAATTTTTAATACAACAGTATGGAATTAGAGTAACTCTCCTTTCTCCTACTCAAAATTTGATTTGCTGAAGCTGCCTCCCGAAAATCATGGGTATCGACACTCTGGTCAGAACTTGCTCCGGACTCTCAAATGGCAGAATCAGGTCAGGTGGCAGTATCAGGTAAAGGGAAATAAGAAACATATGTTTCCTCCCCCCCTTTTTACCTTGAAAACACTCATTCAGGAAAAACAATGACCAGGAGAAGGGGAACTACATAAGAAACACCTGGGATGATTGATGCACAAAGTTACTTGATTTTTGTAATGCTTTAAAAATTAGCCTTCAGAATTATATTGCAGTTAAGGAAAAATCAGAAAGGGGGGGGGAAGAAACTATAAAAATATAAGGAAAAATTCAAGATGGCAGAAATATGACTGAACATATCAGTGATCATAATACATGTGAATTGATAAATTTCTCTAGTGAAGAATTAAGTTTGCTATCACTGATTTAGATGTAAAGGAAAAGGATAGCTCAAAAGGAATAAGTTTCATAATTTGTGAATTGGTAACACTGCACGATAAGAATCCCTGTTGGTTCTTAAGGAATCTGGTAGAGAACATGTATTAAACTAGACCAAACATCAATTTTTAGACAAATTAGATCATGTACATTTGTTTTACAAATTTGTTTTACAAATATATTGCCAGGTTTGACACTTGGAGCTAAAGATTTCTTTTGATAAAAGAAAGTATCTGAATTACAGAAGCACTGTGAGGAATATTTGAGGTGTGAGCATAGTTTCCCTAAATTCTTTTTTCAACCTGCTTTCTCATTACACCTCTTAATTTTTTTCACATTCGATTTGTTTTTAGCATAAATAGTTGGATAAAATGGACATATAAAAAATAGCATGAACTGCTAGGTCAGTAGGAAACTACTTGGACATAATAAGTGGTCAATAAATGGCATTAATAAATAGTATTCAGGATACATTTAAATGGAATTAACTGATTTTGATCTCTTTTCTTATTTTCTAGAAATATTAAAAGTTTGTCAGATATCCAGATAGTACAGGTTGCTTGCGGTTACTATCATTCACTTGCACTTTCTAAAGGTAAGCATTATTTTTATTTTCTTGCCCCTTTTCGCTTTTATTATTGGATACTTGAATTGAGCAGAAAGTCCTCCAACTTTGTTCTTGAAATTCAAGATTGTCCTGGTTCTTTTCGATCCTTTTCATATCCATATACATTTCAGTACTAGCTTGTCAGTCTTCACAGACACACAGACTACTGGGATTTTGATTGGGATTACATTGTTTCTGTAAGTCAATTTTAGGAAAATCTTTACAATATTGATTTTTTCAATTCTTGAACATGTTATATCCCTCTATTTTAATCTCCTTTTAATTTTTCTCAATAGTATTTTGTTTTCTGTGGAGAGATCTTAAACATCTTTTATTAGATTTTGCCCTAGATATCAAATGATATTTTTTATTATTGAATCATTTTCAAGTTGTTATTGTTAGTATATAGACATGGAATTGATTTTTGTGTCTAATTGTTCTATAGTCTGCTAAATGCTATGCCTTCATAGAGGGGGAAGGTTATAACTTGCCCAATCTCATTTGATGTCAGACTTTTTATGAATAAAAACAAAGAAGGCTAAGCATCCTATTAGGTTTGTTTGCTTTTGTTTCTTATTCATTTAACTTCTTCATCTGCCAGCTAAGGATTGTAGCATGGGTTACTACATTGGTTTTTACCAGTTAAAAAATAAGCTCTAGTGGCTGCAATATTACTGTTATTTAATTCATTAAATGCCTAGGCCTACTGTGAATACAGCACTAGGGTATAGCTATGGGGTAATACAGGTAAGATAATAGAATTATTTTAGGGACTATACCATCTAGTGGAGGGGGCAGACGTACAAATAACTAGTTTGAGACAGAAAAATACTGTTTTGGTCAAGGCCAAAGTAAAGTGCTAGGGGAATGAAGAAAAAAGTGTGAAATCAATAAAATTATTAACAAAAAAGAGGGAATTGGTATTTGATGCAAGTCTTTAAAAGATGAATAAAATTTGTTCAGATTCAGAGAAACGTTGTGAAGTAGCTAGGGGAAGTGTTGAGAATTGGCAAAGGTGACAGTACTAGTAAAGGCATAGAATGAGAAAAGTATTTTGTGTATTTGACTATTAGCATGTGGTTTATGTGGATATTGTGATCACGGGAGACATACTGATACTTCAGTTGAGGTAGTATGTTACAAAGGCCTTAAATGCCTTACTTAAGGCATTTGAATTTCTATAGGCAATGGGGAAGCTGGCATCCCTGTATTTGTTGTTACTTTGTCAGCTCTTCTTTTGATATTTAGGTAGGTAGATCCAAGGTCAATTTAAACCCAGAAGTTTTACTGTTGAGGAGGGCAGTTTTCTGTCTTACAGGGATTCTTTTGCCTTATTGGGCTTCACACTTTAGCAGTATTTTACTCATTTAATGATTTTTTTTTTTGATCCCTCAGTATGAACTAGGCACATTGGAGTGTATAGTATATAGTGGTAAGCAGTATGCTGCTAGCCCTTATGTTGCAGTCATATTCATATAAATAACAATATAATTACATACTATGAAAAAGGACTGTAAAGAAAAAAGTTTAGGATATGTGGAACATATAACGGGGACTGGACTTAATCTGGACAGCCAGGGAAAGCTTCCTGCTGGGAGAGAGTAGAAGTGAACTAGACAAAGATGAGAGGAAGGTGTACACAGAGGGAACTGCAAGTGTGTGAGAAATGGGCATTGGAGAATGTAAAGGAAGACAAGTATCACTAGAGTATAGTGAAGGAATAGACTGGTATGAAATGAGCTTGGAAATGTAGGTAGATGATATAGAATGTTACAGGCCTTGTTAAAAGTGCTTATCCCAGTGTCAGTGGGAAGGCTCTGATACCTTTTCTTCAGGTGAGCCACATTATCAAATCTGTATTTTAATAGTATCTCTGTATATATACAGATGTCTGCTCGTATGTCCATATAATATTTCTGGAAGAACATACCAGTAATTGGTAAGAGTGGTTGTCTCTTGGGAGAGGACCCAAAGTCTAATTTTAGAGGGAAACTTACTTTTAAGTGTGTACTATTTTATAGTATGAATTTTCAAAACAGTGAGCAGTGTGTCAGTTATTAGTGCCATTTATTTAATAAAATAAGAAGATGTCTAAAGTTGCAAAACAGGGTGACGGTTGGGGGAGCAAAAGTGACAAACAGAGATGGTGAGGAGTGGATCTATTTGCCGTATTTTTCTTTAGAAGGAAAACTGTATATTATGTGGTGATATATGATTGATTGATATCAATCTGTGTATAAGGTAAGAGAAGAGTTAAGCATGCCTGTTTATGGCTTGTGCTACTGAATCAGTTATAATATCATTTGTTGAGATGAAGAACACTGAGAATAGGTCCAGATAATGGGAGGTAGGGTGGGGGTCATAAATAGTTTGGAACACGCAGAGCTGGAGGTGCCTTTGTAATATCCAAGTGTAAATGTCAGATACACAATTAGATACATGGGTTTATTGCTCATAAGAGAGGTCTGGTCTAGTGATAAAATTTTGAATGTGATCAGTATATAATAACTGAAGGCTTGAGCCTGGTTGAGTGCCTTTTGGGATAAATCACAGAATAAAAGTGAGACTTCAGGAATATTAAAAAGGAACGGTCCTATCTTAAGAAACATAAGGAAATGAGATTCCCCTCAGTTATGTGACTTACCCATTCATTAGTAAAGTGGGTCAAACTTATAGTGTACTAATATAGAATGTTCTTCTGGGTGGTATTATGTTTCCATATAAGAAACTTAATAAAGGGGAATATATATTTCCATTTGATGAGAGAGGAATGTCCCAAAGTAACTGATGATCTTCAAGTGAAATTTTTGTGTGTGTGAAGAAAATAGTTAATTTTATAATTTCTGTTTTACAGCAAGTGAAGTCTTCTGTTGGGGACAAAATAAATATGGCCAGTTGGGTTTAGGCATTGACTGTAAAAAGCAAGCTTCACCACAGCTGATTAAGTCTTTGCTTGGAATCCCTTTCATGCAAGTTGCAGCAGGAGGAGCCCATAGTTTTGTACTCACCCTTTCTGGAGCTATTTTTGGATGGGGACGCAACAAGTTTGGTCAACTAGGTCTTAATGATGAAAATGGTAGGTTCTCATTATTTATAAATAAATGTACTTAAATGATCTTTTGAGATGGATCAGTGATTCTTAATGTCAGAAAGAAATGTACCCAAGTCTTCCCTGATGTGGAGAAGGGGATGAGATCAGGTTTATTTAAAAATTCCATTTGATAATATTTTTAAGGGATGGTGGGAATGCCAAAAAATACCATTTTATCACAAAATAAACTCTAGAAAATATATCTGGAAAAATCTTTGTTGTTAGATGTTCATTAAAGGAAAGTTGTGAAAAACAGTGATTTAATTGGTAATCACATTATTGGCCACCATTGGTGGAAAGAAGTTGTAAAATTATTCTGGAAAGTAACATGAAGTGTTAATCATTGGAGTTTTTCAAGGAAATATTAAAATAATCTGAGTTATTAAATCTTTATTTTGGGCTTCACTTTTAACATTGATTCTAGAGTCTTGAAAATAAACAATTGGAATTTTAGAAATTATAATTACTTGAAACAAGTCAGTATCTTGGAACTGATTTTTCATAACTGTTAATTCAGATGCCAATATCTGAAATACAGAAACTAATTTCATAAAATTCAGCATTACTGTCATTTAAGTGGACAAAAGTGAGTTGCTGGTCTAGTAACAACTGGTAATGATAAGCAAATAATACTCAGAATTTTAAAATATTTTGTTCTGCATAAGAAAAATGTCCGATTAGGGCATATTTCTTTTCTGCTACAAAATAGCAGAAAGTGTAATTTTCAGGTATTTAAATAGACTCCTGTGAGTTCAGTTATCATGAGGTGAATATAAAGAATGATATTAGAAGCAAATAGCTTTGAAATTCCTTGATTTCTAGTTCTGTGCAGATTGGTGTTAAGGCAGTTTAACACTTAAATTACTCATTAAAACCCTCCTTTATCACAGCAGCATGAATAGAAAGACCTGGGAGCCCATTTAAGTAGGCTTGTACTACAGAATCATTGAATCACAGTTAAAATTATTTATCACTGTCTGCTGAGCTTGGGAAGATGTAGAGGAAACACAGTTTAGAAGAGTTTTAACTTAAAAAATACCGTTAACGTCTCTTGTTGGAATTTTCAGATAGGTATGTTCCTAATTTACTAAAGTCACTAAGAACTCAGAAAATAGTTTATATTTGTTGTGGAGAAGATCATACTGCTGCACTAACCAAGGTATTGTACTCCTATAAAACTTCTTTATTATTACTCATGGTAGTTATTATAATTAGTGAATGTTTTCGTGATATTTACATTAAACTCGAGTGTTACTGATGTCAAAAAAAGTAATTTATCTTGAAGACAAGAACTAGATTATTACTTGTCAAAAAGAATTTACCTTGTTTTCAACTTTATGTTATGAAATGTGAATTATGATCTGTTAAGTATGATTAACTATGTATTGTTGAGTTTCTCAGCTTTATGTGAGATACTGTTTAAATATTTTGAATGAAAAAATTCCTTTTTAGTTTGTCAGACTTGCCATCCTCTATGTATCAATCCCATTTATATTGCATAACTGCCAAATTTTAATTTAACTCCCATTTGGCTTATAAGTATGGTATAACAAGTAATAGAGAAGAATGAATCTGTTAACCGTAGGCTAAGTATCATGCAAACAATTATAATGAGCTTTCATCACAATCTTGTTAATGGTTTTAACTCTGTCCTGTAACTTTCTTGGGTATGTGCCATTTCATTATCAGGACTGTGTAGTTCTGTAGTGATTAGAAGTAAAATGAAAATAAAAACATTATTTATTATAGTCATGTTAACATAAAGGAATGGGCACATTTTTTATTAGCTGAATTAGAAATTAATGTTTTTGCTTTTTTATCTTCATTCTACATAGTAGATAATATTAGCAAGAAAAAATTAACTTCTAATCAGACTTCTACGTACACAAAATTCTACACACTCCCACATTGGGAATTTTTTTTTTATAAGAATTATTCTTTGTCATTATCAAGTATAATGTACTCAGAGTACTTTTAAAAATATGATGACTAATTATAAAAGTTGATTTTTAAAAATTTGTATTACTGCATTTTAGTAAGGAAGTTTTATTACCTGCTAATCTTATCGTATTTTATTTTTATCATTCAAATTACAAATGTAATCACTACAGTTTTATTAACTCATGTTGGCAAGTTATAAATCTAGTCGTTCTCTTCTGTCATGGGTGGTTAGAAGAAATAAAGCTGTTGAAATAATAGTAGAAAATATTTTGTATATTATTCCTTAGGACTAGCTTTGTGGTAGAAAGATTCACAATGTTAATGCTTATCAAATTCAGCCCTTCAGATAACCACTTACCTTATTTTCCCAGGATATGTAACTGTTTATATCTGTTGATTTTTTTTTTAAATTTTAATATTCTGTATTCCTTTCAAGATAGTAGCTGGTGATACTTGCTCACTGGAGTTTTTGGTGTATATTATTTTTAACAAAATCAGATAGTTTTAAATATCCCAACAGGAAAATATTTTATTTTCCCTTGATTTAAGTTAGAATACAGTTCCATGTCCATGTATCTTTTGTTTTTCTGGAAGTACTTTTTGCAAATAAATTAGGATTACTTTATGAAGCAGTTCCCTTGTGCAAAACCTACCTAAGCAATTTAAAAACAGACTTTAAAAAACAGTAAATATAAAGACATGTATGTTAATGGGTGTGAACACACTATCGTAAAGATGTCAGATTTTTTCAAGTTCATTTACAAATTCATTTTGCAAATCACATATACATACATCTTTGACTTAGCAATCCTACTTTAAAGAATCTGTCCCAAAGATAGGAAATTATGTATGCACAAAGCCATTTATTGTGGCATTATTTTAATAGCAAAAGAATGAAAGAATGCAGATGTCCTTCAGTAGCAGCCTAGTTAAATAAACTGTGGTAATCACATAGGACTTGTAAAATAGGTATTTACAGGCCATGTTTATATGACTTATAAAATAGAATGAAGAAGATCTCTATATTATGCTGTGAAATATTTTTAGGATATATTAAGTAAAAAGAAGGTACAGAATAGTTGCCTTTTGTGTAAGTGGGAGGGGTAAAAAATGAACATGTTACATGGTATTTATATTTTTAAAAAATTTAATACCTAGATCATATGTACTTTGCTTTACAGTTTTGCTTTAGAACCTAGAAACTGTTACACATAATTAAAAAGCAAACATACATTTTTTTTTAAAAGATTTTATTTATTTATTCAACAGAGATAGAGACAGCCAGTGAGAGAGGGAACACAAGCAGGGGGAGTGGGAGAGGAAGAAGCAGGCTCATAGCGGAGGAGCCTGATGTGGGGCTCGATACCATAATGCCGGGATCACGCCTTGAGCCGAAGGCAGATGCTTAACCGCTGTGCCACCCAGGCGCCCCACAAACATACATGTTTTAAAGCAATTGTTAAAAATAAAAAAATACTAGTGGCACAACTACAAAAGGAGAATTCTTTTAATTAAGTCCTTATAAAATACAGTATTTTGTTGTATATCACTAGTGGGAAATAGCCTAAAGATAAACTGAATTCACCCAAAATTTTAAACTGCCTTCTGTAGTCTTACTATCAGTAATAAAATTGATAGTAGTATTCTCAATATATTACATACAGGATAGGATAAAGCAAATAAGTAATTTACTGTCATTAGAATCTATGACCTTCAGCTTAAAAGAGATATGAAACATTAGGAATTAAATTAAAATCCTGTGATCTTTACTTTTAATCACTGTTAAGAGTATCATTATGAACTCTTATTCTTTTCCTTCAAAAAAAAATTTTTTTTCTGCCATGACCACTGAATGGTCCTAGAAGTAACTATAAGTAATTAGCCATGTACAATCTGGAAGCAGTGGGCATCCCTTGATTGTTGTAGACTCTCTATGAAAAATAACCAAGGCTTCTTAGAGAAGAGTCTGTTTCCATATCTGGGGGGAAGAAGTCTAAGAATAGCCTTGGGTATTATGTGTTACAAAAAAGAGTACTAAAAAGAGTACTAAGGTCATGTCAGAGGACAACATCCAGGAGTTTTCACAAAAAGAAATAACGATGGCAATAAATGTATGAAATATACCAATTGTATAAAAGTCCGTGATAGTACTTTTCTTCCTCAAGTCAGTACAAAGCAAACTTCATTGTTTATCTTTGAAAGTTGCTAAGACAACAACTCATTTTTTAAAAAATTAGTAAATGAGAAAGAAGCATATTTCCCCTGCCTCCTATTTGCAGATTGTATTTCAGAGTAACTTAATAGCCGATGAGTTAAGTTCTCTAGAGAAGAATGCCAACTAATAAATCTAGAAGAAATAATAAGATTAGAAAATTTCCATTTTATATTCCCTAATAGTGGATCAAGACAAAGATTGAAACATTAAGCTTAATGTGGATGGATTGGGCTGTAAAACTTGTTAACCCACTTACTTTTAACATTACCAACCAGATATATACTTTGGTGTGATGTAATAAAATAATTAGGAAAATTTAAACATGGCCTCAGTATCAGATATTAAGAAATTAAAATTATAGGGGTCAGTTCACGAAGAGGATATAACAACTCTACTTATATGTGCACCCAACATAAGAGCACCTAAATAATATTAAGCAAATATTAACAGAGCTGGAAATAGAAATAGACAGCAGTAATGGTAGGGGACTCCAGTACCCCACTTTCAACAACAGATAGGTCATCTGTATGGAAAGTCAATAAGGAAATATAGGACTTGAACTACACTTTACATCACATGGATCTAACAGATGCAGAGCACTCTATCCAACACCAGCACATACACATTCTTCTCAAGCATACAACAATATTGTGCAGGAGAGATCATGTTAGGTTATAAAACAAGACTCAACAAATTTAAGATTGAAATCATAGCAAGTATCTTTTCCAATGATAATGGTATGAATCAATAATGGAAAGCCGGAAAATTTGCAGATATGTGGAAATTTAAAAGCACACTCCTGAACAATCAGTGGGTCAAAAAATAAGTAAAATAGAAATAAATATCTTGAAACAAGTGAAAATGGAAACACAACATATCAAAACTTAAGGGATGCAGCAAAAACAGCTCTACAGGGGGTAGGTAGTGATAAACTGTATCACTGCATATCCAATAAAGTGTCTATAGCAATAAACAGCTACTTTAAGAAAAAAGAAAAAGAAAGCTCTCAAAGAGACAGCCTTTGTACTTCCAGGAACTAGGGAAAAAAGAAAACCAAACCATGCCCAGGGTTAGGAGAAGGAAGAAAATTGCAAAGGTCAGAGCAGAAATAGAAGCAAAAAATATATTAGAAAAGATCAACAAAACTAAGAACTGTTTTCCTGAAAAGATAACAAAACAAAATACACAAAAAAACCCACGACAGATCTTTAGGGAGACAAGAAAAAAGACTCAAAATCAAAAATAAGAGGGGACATTACCATTGATACTGCACAAATAAAAGGATTATAAGAAACTACTATGAACAATTATATGCTAACAAATTGGATAACATAAATGAAATCGATAAATTCCTGGAAACATCCTAACTACCAAGACTGAATCATAAAGAAATAGCCAATCTAAACAGAGCTTTAACTAGTAAGGAGATTGAATCACTAATCAAAAATCTCCCAGCAACAACAGAAAAAACCCAGGACCAGATGGCTTCACTGGTAAATTCTGCCATTTAATTAATAATGCCAGTCCATCTCAGACTCTTCAAAAAAATAGGAGGAAGCACTTTTAAATGCATTTTATGAGGCCACCATTATGCTCATACCAAAGCCACACAAAGACACTACAAAAAAATAAAATCACAGACCAATATCCCTGATGGACATATTTGCAAAACTCCTTAACAAAATACTAACAAACCAAAATTAACAGTACATTAAAATGACCACATACCATGATCAAGTGAGATTTATCACGGGGATGTAAGAATGGTTCAACATCTGCAAATCAGTCAACACCACATTAATAGAATGAAGGTTAAAAGTCATTAGTCATTCTAATAGATGCAGGAAAAGCATTTCACGAAATTCAACATCCTTTCATGATAAAAATTCTCAGTAAAGTATAGGAGGAATATGCCTCAACATTATGAAGGCTGTAAATGACAAACCCACAGCTAACATCATTCAGTGGTGAAAAGCTGAAAGTTCTTCCTGTAAGATCAAGAATAAGATGGAGATGCCCCCCCTCTTCACCTCTATTGAAGATAGTACTGAATGCCCTAGCCAGAGCGATTTTAGTAAAGAGAAAAATAAAAGACATCCAAATTATAAAGGAAAAACTAAAATTGTCTCTGTTTGCAGATGACATAATATTGTATATAGAAACCCTTAAGACTACCAAAACTCTGTTCTAATAAATGAATTCAGTAAAGTTGCAGGATACAAAGTCAACATACAAAAATCAGTTGCATCTCTATACACTAAGAACAAACTCTGAAAGAGAAATTAAGAAAGCATCCCCATGTACAATATCATCAAAAACAATAAAATACTGAGGGATAAATTTAACCAAGGAGTGAAAGACCTGTACACTGATAACTGTATAAGACATCAATGAAAGAAATTGAAGAAGACACAAATAAATGGAAAGATAGTGCATGTTCTTGGATTAGAAGAGTTAATCTTGTTAAAATGTACTACTGAAAGTGATCCACAGATTCAGTGTAACCCCTATCAAAATTCCAGTGGCATTTTTCACAGAAATAGGACAGACAATCCTGAAATTCATATGGAGCCACAAAAGACCAGGAATAGCCAAAACAATCTTGAGAAAGAACAGCAAAGCTGAGCATCAAGCTCCTGATTTCAGACTATATTACAAAGCTATAGTAATCAATACAGTGTGGTACTGGCATAAACACAAACATGTAGAGCAAGCAATAGATAGCCCAGGAATAAACCTGCATATATATAGCTAACTAATCAGTACAAGACCCCAACAACACACAGTGGGAAAGTTTGGTCTCTTCAATAAATGGTGTTGGGAAAACTGGGTATCTGTATGCAAAAGAAAGAAATTGGACCCCAAATTTTACCATTAACAAAATGTAACTCAAAATGAATTAAAGACATAAATGTTAAGACCTGAAACTAAAACCCTAGAAGAAAACGGGGTGAAAAGCCCTCTGACATTGGTCTTGGTAATCATTTTTTGGATATGACACTAAAAGCACAAGTAACAAAAGCAAAAATAAATAGGTGGAACAACAAATGAAGTTTTTGCACAGCAGAGGACACAGTAAACGAAAAGGCAGCCTATGGAATGAGAGAAAATATTAGCAGACCATTTATCTGATAAGGGGTTAATATCCAAAATATAAAAGGAACTCCGATTACTCAATGGCTAAACCAAATGATCTAGCTTAAAAATGGGCAAAGGATCTTAAATAGGTACTTTTCCAAAGAATATAACAAATGGCCAACAGGTGCATGAAAAGGTGCTTAGTGTTAACCTCACAATCATCAGGAAAATGCAAATCAAAACCACAGTGAAATAACACCTCACACCTGTTAGGATGACTATTACCATAAAAACAAAGGACAAGTATTGGTGAGGATGTGAAGAAAGGGGGAATCCTTGTTCCCACTGCTGATGGGAATGTAAACTGGTGCAAATAGAAAACAATATGGAGGTTCCTCAAAGAATCACAAACGGAACTATATGACCCAGCAAATTCCACTTCTGGGTGTATACCTGAAGGAAATAAAAACAGGTTCTTGAAGAGATAACTGCACTCCCATGCTCG
The DNA here is from genome assembly GCF_002007445.2 of Ailuropoda melanoleuca. Taxonomy (NCBI): domain Eukaryota; kingdom Metazoa; phylum Chordata; class Mammalia; order Carnivora; family Ursidae; genus Ailuropoda; species Ailuropoda melanoleuca. Next base: position 72,289,771 of record NC_048223.1, on the reverse strand, counting down.
TTGTAGCATTTTTCACAGTAGCCAAGAAACAACGTAAGTGTCCATTACCAGATGAATGGATAAAGAAAATGTGTGATGTATACATATATGTATATGCACACACACACAGGAATAATATTCAGCCACAAAAAAAGAGGGAAATACTTGCATTTGCAACAACATGGATGAACCTGGAGGGCATTAATCTAAGTGAAATAAGCTAGAGAAAGACAAATACTATTATCATGTCATTTATATGGGGAATCTTAAAAATAAGTCAAATTTGTAGAAATGGAGAATAGAATGTTGCTTGCCGGGGGTGGGGAAATGGGAAATTGGTCAAGGGTACAAACTTTCTGTTGTAAGAGTAAGTTCTGAAGATCTGATGTACAGCATGGTGACTAGTTAACAATACTGTACTGTGTGCCTGAAATTTGCCAGGAGAGTGGATCTGAAGCATTCTTTAAAAAAAAAAAAAAAAAAAAAAAGAATATATATATATATATATACACACACACACACACATATATATAATATGATGGATGTGTTAACTTCTTTGTGGTAGTCATTTCACAGTGTATATGTGTGTGAAATCACATTGAATGCTTCAAATATATACAGTTTTGTCAGTTCAATCATACCCTAAATAAAACTGGGAAAAAATGATACCAGTTACAAAAACCAGAAGAAATAAAAATGAACACTTTTGCCATTTCTGTCAAAAAGAAATTAATATTAATTTTGTAAATGTGTTGATAGTATTACTGTGTTATGTATTTATATATGTGAGAGGTATATGCTGTTAGAGATACGTACACATTTATAGGTGAAATGATTTGATGTCCACAATTTACTTTAAAGTACTCCAGTACTTTTTTTTGCTTTAAAGTACCCTGAAAAAGGAAAATGGGAGGGGCATTGATGAAACAAGATTATTTAACTTTTGCTGGTTGTTAAAAGCCAAGTGATGGTTATATGATGATGTGTGTATATATGTATTTGTACTTACATTTATATATACATGTCTTTACTTTTGTGTAGTTGTTTGAAATTTTCCATGATAAAAAGTTTTAAAAAGAAAAATCAATTTCCTTACATAGCTGTATATATACTTACGCTATTAAATGATGAAAGCAGAATATAAAATTGTATATACAGCTACAACTCTGAAGAAAAGCAGTTGAATTGAAAAACCAGTTGTGCTTGTGTTAAGCTGTCGTCATAAATTACTTTTTTATATACATAACCTAATCCAGTTGTATATTTTTACCATAAATTTTTTAAAGACTATATATATAGTTTACCTTTGAACAACACAGGTTTGAACTGAATGGGTCCACTTATACACAGATCTTTTTCAACAAATATATTGGTAAAGTTTTTCAAGATTTTCAGCAATTTGAAAAAACTCACAGGTAAACTGTGTAGCCTAGTAATATCAAAAAAATTAAGATTAAGTTAAGTATTGTTTATATTATCAGTAAGGCTTTCAGTCAGTAGGCTATTAGTAAAGTTTTTGGGGAAGCAAAAGTTGCTTGTGGATTTTTTACTGCCCAAGGGGTTGACACCCCTAACCCCTGCATTGTTTGAGGGTCAACTGTATATTGTAGCAATTGTGTGTTAAAAATATCTATATTTATGCACTCTGGTTTAATTACTCTCTTTCTGCAGAGCCTTTATATAAAAGCATAACTAGTTTGAAAACTGAAGGTGATACCATTTTTAGGTTATGTACTTGGGATTCAATAAGATCTTGAATATAATGATTGTGAAAGGCAATGCAAAAAATGATTAGTATCTCTTTAATGATGGCTTCAATTACATATAATGATAAGAACATAAGTACTTTTAAAAATATGTGAAAATAGTTCCTGCAATTCTCTTGTTTAAGATATTCTACCTTGAAAAGTCAGCTGTCGTCTAATTATGAAGACAATAGAAGAGAAAAATTGACTCCATATATTAAAGATGAATCTATTTTCTTGAAGATTATTTTCTTTTATTAGGCCTTCTATTGATAAAGGGTTTTGTCTTTTTTTTTTTTTTTTTTTAAAGGAAGGTGGAGTGTTTACTTTTGGAGCTGGAGGGTATGGTCAGTTGGGTCATAACTCTACCAGTCATGAAATAAACCCAAGGAAAGTTTTTGAACTTATGGGAAGCATTGTCACTCAGATTGCTTGTGGAAGGTAAGCTGTTAGATAAAAGAGTATCTTAGTTTCCGTGACACAATTATTTAGGATTTTTTTTTTTTTAACAGTCCAGAAGTCTTTTATTTTTTTACACCTACCCAGTCATGAATTTAGGAGTGGGTTCCAGCAGCTGAAGCTTCTTTCCATTGGTTCTCACAAAGTGTACTTCTCTGGGTGGAACAGGCTGGCACTTAGTTGAATTCAAGTACTTTTTTGTTTGGCTTCCTTTTTTTCTGATCATTTTCCTTTACATGTTTCAGGAAGATCTGTCTTGGCTCTCAGAGTGCTTAATGTTTTCAGCACACACAAAAATTTTCTAGACAAAAAAAATCTTGCCCTTGTTTATTTACAACAGTGCCAACACCATGCTAGGTAACATTGTAGACTTCATTTTGCCATGGTAATGTTTGTGGGGCATTCCTTTTTGAATAGTGCCCATCCCCTTGATGTCTACACTATAACCTTTGTTGTGGATTTGCATTTATGTGGCCAAAGGAATAATTCCACGTTTTCCAAAAGACCTGGAGAAAATATAGGGGTGTCTCTCCTTTTTCCTTTTGTGTTGGTCATTTTGCAGATTACTGGAAGATAGCAGTTCCTAGCTGAAAGTAGGGTTTTTTGGGGTTTTTTTAAAGGTTTTATTTATTTATTTGACACAGAAAGAGAGAGAGAGCACAAGCAGGGGGAGCAGCAGACAGAGGGAGAAGCAGGAGGCAGGCGCTTAAGTGACTGAGCCACCCAGGCGCCCTGGATTTTTTTTTTTTTTTTTTAACAAACTGTTTAGCAATTTAGGTATCTAAGATGAAAACCATTCTTCCCTAAATGCCTAATTTGCTGCTGAGCAATAATAGTAACAGGAGAAACATCTTTTCTACTGACTGTTTTACTTTTCTCTATTTGAAACAAATTTATCTGGGGCAAGATATTAATAATGAATATATATTTATTATGTATAGCATCACACTTGAAGGGAAAGTACAAATCATCTTGTTTTTCTTTGTCTTTTCCAACTTTTTTTTATTTAAAGAATGAGGAAATTGAGCGATTAATTATTTAACACATAAAATTAGTTATTGGTAAAAGTTGAATTGGAATACTGGTTCTCCCGGTTCTTGGGAGAAGCGTCACAGCTTTGAAATTGAGCTTCACCTTTGGTGGATTAAATTAAGTAGATTCCCAAAGAACAAAATGTACTTTGACTAAGTTTTGACCACTTAGCTTAATTTTTTCTACGTAGTAGTATATCCATATACAATATGGTTCAGTTTTGCCAACTGTTAACTTTAAATACTTGAAATCACACTGTAGGTAGTCTTTGGTGACTTCTTTTTAACATGTTACTTGTATGATTGGTTGTCTGTATGTGTGAAGCTGTGGTTCTCCATTATTAGATCTCATTGCTGTGCTTTATTCAGTTATATGCATATATAATTATTTACTCATTTTATTACTGATGGGTATTTGGGTACTTCTAGTTTTTGGCAATTACAGATAATGTTGCTTTGAGCATTTTTTATATGCTGTACATTAACCTTCATATTTCTAAGTATATGCCTAAAATGGGATTGCTGGGTCGTAGAGGATACTTACCTTGAATTTTGCAGGTTAATGTCACACTGTTTACCAGAATGATTATGCTAGTTTACGTTCCCATTAATATTGCATGAGAATTCCTGACATTCTGTGTCCTTGTCTCCATTTGGTATTGTCAGACTTTGAAATTTCTGCTAATCTCTTGGGTATATATAGTGTCACTTAATCATGATTTGAATTTGCATTTCCATGATTTGATACAGATTGAGTTGAATCTGTAGATCACTTTGGGAGGTATTGACATCTTAAAAATATTAAGTCTTCCAATCCATGAATAGGAGATATCTTTCCATTTATGTCTTTAACTTGTTTCAGTAATTTTTTTGTAGTTTTCATCATATGTCTTTTAAATTTCTTTTTGGATTGTTCATTATTAGTGTATAGAAATGGAAGTCATTTTTGCATGTTGATTCTGTATCCTGCTTCGGTAATTTTTTTTTTTAATTCTGATAGTTTTTGTGTGTGTGAAATCTCTGAGGTTTTCTGCATACAAGATTATATCTGTACACAGAGATAATTTTACTTCTTCCTTTTCAGTTTAGGTGCCTTTTATTTCTTTTTCTTGCTGGAACTTCCAGTACTATGTTTAGTAGAAGTATTCAAGTAGGCATCCTTGCCTCATTCCTGATCTTAGAGGAAAAGCTTTCAGTCTTTTACCATTGACGATGATGTTTGTTGTGGGTTTTTCATATATGGCTTTTATTATGTTAAGATAATTTTCTTCTATTCTTAGTTTTTGAATTTTTTTTTCTTTATCATAAAAGGGTGTTGAGGTATGTTTAGTTTTTTTCCTGCATCAATTGAGATGATGATGTGGGTTTTTTTCTTCACTGTCTTAATGTTGTAAATTACATTGATCAATTTGTGTATGCTGAACCATCCCTGCATCCCATTTGGCTATGCTATATGTTTTTTTCATTATACTACTGAATTCTGTTTGCTAATGTTCTATTGAGAATTTTTGCATCGGTACCCATAACGGATAATGGTCTGTAGTTTTCTTGTAGTGTCCTTGTCTGACTTTGGTATCAGGACAATGCTGACCTCATAGAATGAATTAGAAAGTTGCACCTCTTCAAGTTTTTTTGGAAAAGTGAATAGGATTGGTGTTAGTTCTTTAAATGTTAGGTAGAAGTCACTAATGAAGCCATTTGTTATAGGGCTTTTCTTTGTTGGGAGATTTTTGATTATTGACTCAGTTGTTTTACTATTTATGGATCTGTTGTGGTTTTCTATTTTTTCATGATTTAGTATGAGTAGGTTTTGTATTTCTAGGATTTTGTCTTTTTCTTCTAACTCATCTCATTTTTTGCAAATAACTTTTTAATACTCTCCTACGGTCCTTTTTATTTTGACAGCATTAGTGGCAATATCCCCACTTTTATTCTGATTTTAGTGATTTCTTTTCTTTTTTCTTAGTCAAGTTAGCTAAAGTTTGTAAATTTTGTTGATCTTTGTAAAACCAACTTTTAGTTCCATTGAATTTTGCTGTTTTTCTATTCTCTATTTCATTTATCTCTCTCATCTTTATTATTTCTTTTCTAATGCAAGTTTTGTGTTTAGTTTGTTCCTTTTTTTTTTTTTTTTTAAGGTCCTTAGGTTGTCAGGCTGGGTTGTTCATATGAGATCTTGTGTTTTTTGTTTTGGTTTGGTTTTTTGTTTTTGTTTTTTAGGTAGGCTCCATGGCCAGCATGGAGCCCAAAGCAGGGCTTGAACTCATGATCCTGAGATCAAGACGCTAAGCTGAGATCAAGAGTCAGATGCTTAGGGGCGCCTGGGTGGCGCAGCGGTTAAGCGTCTGCCTTTGGCTCAGGGCGTGATCCCGGCGTTATGGGATCGAGCCCCACATCAGGCTCTTCTGCTGTGAGCCTGCTTCTTCCTCTCCCACTCTCCCTGCTTGTGTTCCCTCTCTCGCTGGCCGTCTCTGTCAACTAAATAAGTAAAATCTTAAAAAAAAAAAAAAAAAAGAGTCAGATGCTTAATTGACTTAGCCGCCAGGCACCCCAAGATCTTTCTTTTTTTTTAATTTAAATTCCCCCCTTAACACTGCTTTCCTGGCATCTCTTGTTTTGATATGTTGTGTTTTCATTTTCATTTATCTCTTAAGTCTTCCTAATTTCTCTTGTGATTTCTTTGATTCATGTTGTTGAATTTCCACAGATTAGTGAATTTTCTGATTTCCTTATGTTACTGATTTCTAAGATCATCCTGTTGTTGGAGAAGATACTTTGTATGGTGTCTATCTTTTAAAATCTACTGAGACTTACTTTCTGGCCTAACATAGGGTCTAACGTGGACAATGTTCCATGTGCATTTGAGAAGAATGTGTATGTTGTTGTTGTTGGGTAGTGTGTGTCCTGTTAGATATAGTTGGCTTAATTGTGATTCAGGTCCTCTGTTTCCTTACTTCTGTGTGGTTTTCTGTTTATTATTGAGAGCAGGGTTATTAAAGTCACCAGCCATTTATTGTAGAATAATCTTCCTTCAGTTCTTTCAATTTTTGCTTCATATATTTTGATGGTCTTTCATTAGATGTGTAAATGTTTTTAATTGTTCTCTTTTTGCTGTACTGAAGCTTTTGTTAAAATATAATGTCCTTTGTCTCCTGTAACCTTTTTTGATTTAAAATCTATTTTGTCTGATAGTAGTATGGCCACCCTGCCCTCCTTTTGTTGTTGGCATGGAATATCTTTTTCCATCTTTTCACTTTCAGCCTATTTGTATCTCTTGTAAATAGCATATAGTTGGATCATGTTTTTTAATCCATTCTGCCAGTGTCTGTCTTTTGAATGGACAGCTTAATCCATTTATACTTAAAGGTAACTACTCAGATGTAGGGACTTTTATCATTTTGCTATTTGCTTTTTGTCCCTCATTTCCTGGATTTACTGTCTCCTTTTGTGTTTAGTTTGTTGTTTTTTTTTTTCAGTGAAATGTTTTAATTTCCTTCTCACTTCCTTTTCTGTATATTCTATAGCTACTTTCTTTGTGGTTACCATGGTGATTATGTTTAATATCCTGAAGTTCTATCACTAATTCAGATTGATACCAGTTTAAATTCAGTAACATACAAAAACTCTGCCCCTATATAACTCTGTCCCCACCCCCTTTTAGTTATCGATTTCACAAGATAACTTATTTATACATTGTGTATTCAAAAACATTGTTTATGCATTAGTCTCTTAAGTTATATAGAAAACAAAATGTGAAGTTAGAAACAGAAGTTACCATACTAGCCTTTATAAACATCCATGTATTTACTTTTACTGGGATCCTTATTTTATCATACAGCTTTGAGTTATTGTCTAATATTCTTTCATTTCAGCCTGTAGGATTCCTTTTAGCATTTCTGACAGGGTAAGTCTAGTGATAACAAACTCCCTCAGCTTTTGTTTATATATAAATGTCTTAATTCCTCTCTCACTTTGAAAGGACAGTTTGCCAGACATTAGATTCTTGGTTGACAGTTTATTTCTTTTTCTTTTTTTTTTAAGATTTTATTTATTTATTTGACAGAGGTAGAGACAGCCAGCCATAGAGGGAACACAAGCAGGGGGAGTGGGAGAGGAAGAAGCAGGCTCATAGCGGAGGAGCCTGATGTGGGGCTCGATCCCGTAACGCCGGGATCACGCCCTGAGCCGAAGGCAGACGCTTAACCGCTGTGCCACCCAGGCACCCTGACAGTTTATTTCTTTAAGCACTTTGACTATGTTAGCCCAGTCCGTTCTAACTTCCAGAGTTCCGTGAGAAATCTCCTTATAATCTTATTAAGGATCCCTTATATGTGACAAGTTATTTCTCTCTTGATGCTATCAGATTTCTTTCTTTATCTTGGGACAGATTGATTGTAATGTTTCTTAGTGTGGGTCTCTTTTAGTTCATCCTGTTGGAGTTCATTGAGTTTCTTGGATGCTTATGTCTTTCATCAAATTTGGGAAGTTTTTGGCCAATATTTCTTTGAATGCACTCTCTTTATCTCTCTTTACATTTTAGAATTCCCATGGTACCTATGTTGGTCTACTTGATATCCCATAGGTCCCCTAGGTTCTCTTCAACTTTTCTTCAGTCTTTTTTCTTTCTGTTCCTGAGACTTATTTCCAATTCTCTCATTGATTTTTCTGCCTGCTCTAATCTGCTTTTGAATCCCTCTAGTGAGTTTTTCCTTTTAGTTAGTTAGTTGTACGTTTCATCTCCCAAATTTCTTTTTGGTTTGTTTTTAGGCTTTCTGTTCCTTTTTATTGATATTTCCACTTTGTTCACATATTGTTTTCTTGACTTTCTTCTTCCTTTAGTTATTTGAACACCTTTAAGATAATTGTTCTAGTTTTTATCTGTTGAAATTTTCCATCTGGTCTTTCTTGGGGACAGTTTCTGTTGGTTTTTTGGTTTTGCTTTTTTAATGATTTTATTTATTTGAGAGAGACAGAGAGTGGGAGCAGGGGCAGAGGGAGAGAGAAAATCTCAAGCAGACTCCTCACTGAGCACAGAGCCCAATGTGGGCCTTGATCTCATTACCCTGAGATTGTGACCTGAGCTGAAACCAAGAGTCGGATGCAACTGACTGAGCCACCCACGTGCCCCAGTTGTTGGTTTTTTTTTAGACTTTATTTTTTATGGAAGTTTTAGGTTCACAACAGAATTAAGTGGAAGGTACAGAGATTTTCATTGTACTTGTACCTACACATGCATAGGCTCTTCCATTACCAACATTCTCCATCAAAGTGCTATATTTTTTCCTATTAATGAATATGCATTGCCAAATCATTATCAGATAAACGTGGTGTACGTTAGGGTTCAATACCATCATAGTATTACATAGAGTAATTTCACTGCCATAAAATTCCTCTGTGATCTGATTGTTTGTCCCTTCCACCTCCCTAACCCGTGGCAGTCACTGATCCTTTTACTCTTAGTTTTGCCTTTTCCAGAATACTGTATAGTTGGAATCATATAGTTTGTAGCCTTCTCAGATTGGCTTCTCAGATTGGCTTCTTTCACTTAGTAATACGCATTTATGTATGGTTTCTCCATTTTTGATGGCTTGATCACTGATGTCTTTTTAGCACTAAATAGTATTTTATTGTCTGAAACAAACTGATACAACATGAAAAACATGTTGTTTGTTTCCGAGGTTTGGCAGTTATGAATAAAGCAGCTAAAAATCTATGTGTAGGTTTTTGTATGGATGCAACTTTTTAACAATTTTGGATAAATAATGCGGAGCATGATTTGCAGATCTTATTGTATACATATTGTAATAGTATGTTTAGTTTTGTAAGAAACCACCAAACTGCATTCTGAAGTGGCTGTATCATTTTGCTTACCCGTGTTGGTTAATTTTGTTTTCCTTTAAATAGGCCCCACATCCCAATTTCTTTGTAAGCCCTATGATTTTTTTTTTAAACTGGACATTTGAGCCTAATAATGTGTAGCTGTGGACATCAGATTCTCTCCCTTTTCTAGCGTTGCTGATTTTGTTTTCTGATTGTCATATGTGCTCTGTGCACACAAGCCTTGAGGTGTAAATGTAAGGTCTTCTCAGGTTCATTTGTTCTTTCTTTCTTTCTCTCTTTCATTCTTTTTTTAAAGGTTTTTTGATTTATTTACTTGACAGAGGGGGGGGGCACAAGCAGGGGGAGTAGGAGAGGGAGAAGCAGGCTGCCCGCTGAGCAGGGAGTCCGACGCGGGGGTCCATCCCAGGACCCCGGATCATGACCTGAGCTGAAGGCAGACCCTTAACCAGCTCAGCCACCCAGGGGCCCCTCACGTCTTTTCTGAGCCTGCATCTCTTCCTGGGCGTTCACAGTGACTTCTGAATTCTCGTGTATACAGGGTTACTTTTGAATGTCCTGGATCTTAAATGTCTGACTCTCAGAAGAGGTAATAGAAATGAAGGAGGAAAAAGAAGAAATTAAAAGGGGAAAAAGGCATCAGCCCTTTAACCTCTGAAAGCCTCTTTAGCTGGAGGGGATGGACTTGGAACAGTGGTGCAACAATGGCTTACCCACCTTTGTGTCTGCACCTCTTGATCAGAAGCAGCAATCAGAGTACCAATCTCAAAAATAAGGACAGGGTCTTTGTTGCCAACTCTGACTCCGTAAGCGATGTACAAGCTACTCCTAGAGTAAAGATGGCTCCCTGTTAACAGGGCTTTGCTGAGAGTTGAAATTGACCAAAATTAATTGCAATTTACAACCTAAGCCTTCCCCTGGATATTTAATAGACACCAGAGTTCCAAAATAGTTACATCAGACAGATTATGCCAGTGCAACTGTTGTCTAGATGGGGAGACAGATTCCTGGTGCTTCCTACTCTGCCATCTTCTTAGAATCATCCTCTCTCTCATTGCTGTCTTTGAAAATTCCTTCACCCTCCTACTCTTTAGTGCCACTGTTGCTGTAAGTTAAGTTTCATATGCACACGCATCTGTTTCTGTGATCTCCATCTTATTCCTTCAACTCCTGTATCCCCGTGCCACTTTCACACTATATAAACTTTCTGACACTGTCATTCTGCTGTTTTGAATAAAACAGGTCCTTTTTGTTCATTGTATCCATCAAGAATGCTTGGGCTGAGAGCAGCTGGGTGGCTCGGTCAGTTAAGCATCTGTCTTCAGCTCAGGTCATGATCTCAGGATCCTGGGATCCAGCCCCACGGTGGGCTCCCTGCTCAGTGGGGAGTCTGCTTCTCCCTCTCCCTTTGCCCACCCCCAGCTCATGTGCACGTGTATGCTCACTCCCTCTCAAATAAATAAAATCTTAAAAAAAAAAAAAAAAAAAAGAATGCTTGGCTGTTTCTGGCCTTTTACTTTCATAGAAATTTTAGTATCAGCCTGTCAGTGTTCTCCAAAAAATTTTTGGGGGATTTTGATTAGTAATGTTTTGAATCTCTAGACTAATTTGTAGAAAAGTTGTCTTTATAATTTTGGCTTTTCTAATCAACTTCCAAACTTCTTTAATGTCTTCTAATTAAATGTTTAAGATTTTTCATCATAAAGGTCTTATACATCTTTTGGTAATTTTATTGCTAGATGCTTCATTTTAATGCTATTATTTTATAAGTTCTACTTTCAAAGGTATCTTTGGCATGTAGAAATAGTTGACATTTATATATTAATTTTAAATCCATCCACTTTGGTAAACTCTTATTAATAACTTATGTACACAGTCATATCATCTGTGAATCAATTTAGTTTTGTTTCTTCATTTCTAATACTTATGCTTAACATATTTCTTGCTAATGTCCTGGCTGGGACGCTAGGATAATGTTCACTAGAAGTGCTGAAGATTGGAGTGCCTGGGAGGCTCCGTTGTTAGGCATCTGATTTTTTATTTCAGCTCAGGTCATGATCTCAGCGTTGGTCTAGCCCTGCATCGGGCTCTGTGCTTAGGACCCTTCCCCCAACCACGTGCTCTCTTGCTCTCAAAAAAAAAAAAAAAAAAATTACTGAAGATCAAGATCCTTGTCCTGTGTTCTCTTTGTGGGAAAACTTTCAATATTTCACAATTAAATACCATGTTTGCCATATATTTTTTGTAGATACCTATATCAGATTAAGAAATTTCTCTTTTTTTTTCCTGTTTAGAGGGATTTTTTTTTAAAAGATTTTATTTATTTATTTGACAGAGATAGAGACAGCCAGCGAGAGAGGGAACACAAGCAGGAGGAGTGGGAGAGGGAAAGAAGCAGGCTCATAGCGGAGGAGCCTGATGTGGGGCTCGATCCCATAATGCCGGGATCACGCCCTGAGCCGAAGGCAGACGCTTAACGACTGCGCCACCCAGGCGCCCCTAGAGTGATTTTTTTTTTTTTTAATGAATGGATGTTAAGATTTTTAAAGTTGGGGGGCGCCTGGGTGGCACAGCGGTTAAGCGTCTGCCTTCGGCTCAGGGCGTGATCCCGGCGTTATGGGATCGAGCCCCATGTCAGGCTCCTCTGCTATGAGCCTGCTTCTTCCTCTCCCACTCCCCCTGCTTGTGTTCCCTCTCTCGCTGGCTGTCTCTGTCTCTGTCAAATAAATAAATAAAATCTTTAAAAAAAAAAAAAGATTTTTAATGTTGGGGCGCCTAGGTGGCACAGCGGTTAAGCGTCTGCCTTCGGCTCAGGGCGTGATCCCAGCGTTGTGGGATCGAGCCCCACATCAGGCTCCTCCGCTATGCCTGCTTCTTCCTCTCCCACTCCCCCGCTTGTGTTCCCTCTCTCGCTGGCTGTCTCTATCTCTGTTGAATAAATAAATAAAATCTTTTAAAAAAAAGATTTTTAATGTTGGTCTTTCTGGATATATTGAGATAATTTATGAATTTCCTCCTTTAATCTGTTAATGTGAATTTTACAAATGGATTTTACTAACTAAAAACAGCCTTATTTTTCTGTAGTAACTCCAATTTAGTCATCATATGTTATCGTTTTATATAGTGCTGCATTTGGTTTGCCAGTATTTTTAAAATATTATTTGTATTTATGTTTATTGCTGAACTTGGTTTATAATTTTCTGTTGTTATTCTGTAGCCAGATTTTGTTAAGGTTATGCTAGTCTAATAATATATATTGGGGATTGTCCCCTTGTTTTCTGTTTATTTGAAATAGAACCACTTTGGAAGTTAGCAGACCTTGTCATTTAAAGCCATCTGGGCCTGGTATTTTCTTTTTTGGAATTTTAAAAAACATTCTTCAATTTCTTTATAAGGGAGCTTTTAAATTTTTTCTTCAGTCAGTTATTTGTAAGTTAAATTTTTCCATTTTTGCCTAAATTTTAAACATATTAATGTAAAGTTTCCAGTGTCTGTATTGGCCTATTGCTGTGTGCAAACAGCTGTGCCAGTGACCTGTAATAATAAATGTTTGTTTCTTACTCTGTGGATCATCTGAGATGGTTCTTCCTTGGTCCATGGGTCAGCCGGAGTGGCTCTTATTTTTGCTGCAAGTTGGGGCAGCTGTTTCAAGATGCATGCCCTTTAGGGAGACTTTGCTCAGTTTGTGGCTAAACAGGGGTGGCTTTGTTATTTGTCTCATTTCAGGCCAGAGGGACAGTGGCTACCTTTGGGTATTTTATTGTCTTGGGAGTAACACCTGTACACATACATCTCAAGCTTCTGCTTATATCACATTTACTAAAATCCTGTTGACCCAAAAGCAAATTATAGTTACATGACCAAACCTAAGGTTAACGTAGGGGGAATACGTGGTGCTTATCTCCCATCATGCTGTAACAAGACTGTGTATATTTAATACTACAGTATAGTAAAGCAGTGGGATTACTGTTTCAGTATACCACAGTATTGTATTAAGGTGTTTTTTTATGTTTGTAGGTTTTGTAGTGATTCTTTTTTTTTTTTTTCTGTTTTGAAGTTAATAAATCACCCTTTCTTTTCTGATCTCTTTTTAAAACCTGTGTTTTCCAGAGAAATCTCTGGAAAATTTATCAGTTTATTAATCTTTTCAAAGTAGCCGCCTTTGTTCTTTATGATCCATATTTTGTGTACATTTTTCATTTCATACCTTTTAGTCTTCATTCAGTGGTGGGATGAAGCTGTATATGCTCATTATGTAAACTTTCTCTAACAATGTTCAGATCTTCTATGTGGCTTTTGTTGTTGTTTGTTTTGCTTGATCATTTTTAATAAGTTAACAAGAAATATTACACTGTCTTGCACTGTTTGACTGTTTTCAGTTACTTTTTGTGAGGTCTGACAATTTTTTATTTTGAGGCTATATTAATTCTTAAGTGCAAAAAATTCCAGTTTTATCTCTCCTTGGTGAATTGAACTTTTCATCACTGTAATCCTAGACCTCTAAATCTCTAGTAATACTTTTGTGGGTTTTTTTTTTTTTTTTAAGTTGGTTGCGTGCCCAACGTGGAGCCCAGTGCAGGGCTTGAACTCATGACCCTGAGATCAAGACCTGAGCTGAGATCAAGAGTCGGATGCTTAACCAACTAAGCCACCCAGGCACCCCAGTACTTTTGTTTTTTTAAAGTCTGTGTGATGTTCATAGAGATATATGTGCTTATATTTTTTTTTCCTATTTTTTCTGTTATATTCATTCTTTACATATTTGTTTGTACATATTCTTTTACTTTGTCTTTCTGCATATTATAGATGAATATCATGTAAACAGTATTAAGTTGGATCTTTAGAAATTTAGTCTGGCAGATTTGCCATTTGCAACATGGATGGATCTAGAGGGTATAATGCTAAGTGAAATAGAGAAAGACAAACACTGTATGATTTCACTCATATGTTGAGAAACAAAACAAATGAACAAAGGAAAAAAGAGACAACAAAAAAGCAGACTCAAACATAGAGAACAAACTGGTGATTGCCAGAGAGGAGGTGGGAGGGGGAATGGTGAAATAAGTGAAGAGGATCTAGAGTACATTTATCATGATAAGCAATGAGTAATGTGTATAATTGGTGAATCACTATATTGTACACCTGAAACTAATATAACACTGTATGTTAACTATACAGGAATTATATAATTTATTTTAGAAACATAAATAAATTTTAAAAAATGGAATTGTTGAATCGTTATATTTTACACCTGAAACTACTGTGACACTGTGTTATTTATACTCGAATTAAAAAAAAAAATCCACTCTGGCAATCTTGTCTTTTAAATGGACCATTCTGTTAGTTTTATAATTACTGATAATTTGCGTTTAAACCTGCCATATTATTTGTACTGTTTTTGCCATCTATTTTTAATGTTTTATTTTATTTTTTTTTGTTTTGTTTTCTATTTCGCTTTTCTTTGGATTGATAATTTTTTAAGTCAGTTTAGTTCCCTTTACTTGTTTGGAAACTATACCTTCCTTTTCGGTTGTTCTGTCAAACATAAACAGAAATAACATGTATCCTTAATTTATGTTAATGAATACCTTTCTCTCTTTCTGGGCAATATAAGGACTTGCATTTACCTTTCCCATCTTTTCATTCTCTGTATGTATTATATTAAACTTCACAAAAACATTGCTTCATATAGTCAAGGTACGTTTAGAAATGCCTATATATTTACTACCTTTCCCCCCCAATCTTCATATTTTCTAATTCCTTTTGTCTGAACACCCTTTGGAATTTTCTTTACGTATCTACAAATGTTTTATTTTACCTTCATTCTTAAATTATATTGTTGGTGGCTATAGAATTCTAGCTTGGTAATTACCTTCAGTTCTGTGAAGATAGCATTCTGTTGTCTTTTGGCTTTGGTTGTTGCGGGGAAGCCAGCTACTAATCAGTATGTTGCTCCTTTGAAGGTGATGTGTTTCTTTTTTCTCTTTCTCCAGTTTTGATTTCATTTGTCAAAGTACAATTTTCTCATTTTCTTATGCACTTCTTGAAAATGAAAAATAATATATTTGATCAGTTATAGGGTATTCTAAGCTATTATCTCTTTAGATATAGCTTCTCCTTTCTTCATGGGACTCTGGATGTGTATTGAATCTTCTCATTCTGCCTTGTAGCCTTATTTATTTTCTACATTTTCGACCCTTTTTGCTGCTTTCTTGATTGTTTTTATGATTTATATTTCAGCCTATTCTTATGCTGTATCTGTTTTTCATTAAACCTACCCTTCAAGACCTTGATTTCAGTTATTTTGACTTCTTAGTATGCATCTTTCTTACTGGTTCTTTTTAAAATTTGAAATTCTTTTTCTTTAGTGTTTCCAGTTGTCTGTCAGTTTTCAAGCTTGGCTTTTATTTCTTGGACACTAAAACACTATTAAACAGTTGTTCTACTTTCTTGTATTTGATAATTCCAATATCTGAAATCTTTAGGATCTATTTCTATTTCCTTTTTTCTGCTAAATTTTGTTCATGGTGCCCTGTTTCTTTGTATGCCCAGTTTTTGTGCTTGACCGTGTATTTGAAAAATTATGGGAATGATTTGACAAAAGCTTTCCTTTCCTTTTCCCATATGTGAACTAGAATTTATCATAAAAAGTAAATAAAAGTTCATTGTATATATGACCCAGGAGTGCTTCTATCAAAATTTTGTTTATACTGTTAAAGTTATACATGAATATATGTTCCCAAAGTTTAGAGAGTTCATCCTTTCTTGTTTATCTGTTTCATGCATAACATTAAAAGACTGTAAAGCATTAAAAGACTGTAAAGCAATATTTTATTTATTTACTTTTTAAAGATTTATTTTTGAGAGAGAGAGAGAGAGAGCTCATGCATGCATATGCTGGGGAGGGGTAGAGGGAGAGATTCTCAAGCAGACTCCCTGCTGAGCGCGTAGCCCAACGTGGGGCTCAGTCTCACACCCTGAGATCATGACCTGAGCAGAAACCAAGAGTTGAATGCTCAACCGACTGAGTTAACCAGGCACCCCTATAAAGCACTATTTTAAAATAATTTTTTCAGGTGAAATACTTCATCAGTCCCTTGTGAAATATCACAAATGATTTAATGTTATCTAATTTTGTAATTCTTAACAGGTAGAATGATTTGGATAGTTATTCTTAGCTTTGTGAACTCAATACTTTGTAGTAATTTATTTAACTGTTGTATTGGGGAAGAATTTTCAGTTATATATTGATTAAGATGTAAGGATTTATCTATAGAGGGAATGTAGGTAGGTGTATGGTATCTTGGCCAGTTTTACTTCCAGGTAGTCAGTACAATAAGATATATTAACTTCTTTATTGAATAATTGCCAAAGCCTCCTGAAGGAAGCAGCTGAGGAACACCAGAAATGTGAATCCATCGAGGAGATGATCCAAAAATAAAAGGTTCAAATTCCAGTGGTATAATATCATAGTGTTTTTGAGTTATTATATCAAATCTAGGACTTAGGATGGTTGTTTGTTTAGTGGCTCTTAACTCTGACTTCATGCTGTTTATCTTTTGGAGAGTTTTTAGAAACGTATGTTATTGCCTAGGTTAACCCCTAGGTGATTCCAGTATGCAGCGAGGTTTAAGAACCACTTCTTTAGGGGTGCCTGGGTGACTCAGTCGTTAAGCGTCTGCCTTCGGCTCAGGGCGTGATCCTGGCGTTCTGGGATCGAGTCCCACATTGGGCTCCTCCACTTGGGAGCCTGCTTCTTCCTCTCCTACTCCCCTGCTATGTTCCCTCTCTCGCTGGCTGTCTCTCTGTCACATAAATAAATAAAATCTTCTTTAAAAAAAAAAAAGAACCACTTCTTTGGTATACTATTTTGAGGAGGAGTTTAATGAACTAGTATTGCAATAATTTTTAAGCTATATGTTCTTTCGAGATAGCACAGTGGTTGCTTCCTGAAGGAGGCAGACTGGGCAATGTTAAATCCTTTTTCAAGCATAGCAGTTTTCCTATTTTATATGCTGGGATTCCATTTAACATCTCATTTGTTAAAAGAGTTTCCTTGGTTAAAAAATTCTGGTTCAAAGGTGAAATGGTTGTTAGATTCTACTTAGATTTTCAGTAATATGGCAGACTAGATAACTTGAAAACCCTTTTGAATCAAAACACCTTTTAAATAACAGGTTAGTTTGCTGGGAACTAAAGGGAATGCCACAGGGCATAAACAAAGAAATCTGAAAACTGTTGGTGATTGTTTGAACTGACTTTGGAAGTGCCCTGAAAGAATTTGCCAGTGTAGGTAATATATTAATTAGCTTATATTGCTTATCAAACCACCCTAAAACTTAGTGGCTTAAAACGGTTTTTTTATTTTGCTAATAGTTCTTTGATTTGGTAATTTGGGTTAGGCTCAGCTGGCCAGTTCTCATCTTAGCTGGACTTAGTTCATCAGCTGATTTTCTGGCTAGGGGCTCAGTAGTTTGGCATGGTCATAGCTGGGACAGTTTGTCTTCGCTCGGTTGTATGTCATCCTTTACACGCTAATTTTGGATGAGTCTCATGATAGTAGAACAGAGTTTCTAAAGAGAGAGAGGGAAAGAGCTTAGAGCCACTTGTAAGGCATAATCTCAGATCAGATACACTGTCATTTCTGCTGCATTCTGTATTCAAAGCAAGCCACAGGTTAGAGCCCAGATTTAAGACATGGAGAAATTGAGTCTCCATCTTTTTTTTTTTTTTAATATTTTATTTATTTATTTGACAGAGCACAAGCTGGGGGCGGGGTGGGGTAGGGAGCAGCAGGCAGAGGGTGAAGGAGAAACTCCCTGCTGAGCAGGGAGCCCAATGCAGGGGCTCTATCCCAGGATACTGGGATCATGACCTGAGCCGAAGGCAGACACTTAACCGACTGAGCCACCCAGGCGCCCCAGTAGATTCCTCATCTTGATGGAAACAGCTGCAGAAGTCATATTATAAGCATAATGGGTATAGAGAGAAGAATGATTTTGGCTCTTTTGATAAACAACATACCATAGAGGGCAAGGAGTTTAGGACAGGAGATGAGACCTAAGAACTGATAGAAGCATTAGTGAGGCCTGAGAAACCATCTCCTCCCAATAAAACCATATCATGGAAAGAGTTCACCATGAAATATTCCCTTGCTAGCATAAGGAGACTTTTCTGTCCTTGGTCTAGTTTCTGGTTTGAACCTCCTCTGAGAATTTGTAACCACAGGACTGCCGTAAGGTGGGTTTAGGACTTGTCAAAGTCACCCTAGGTTGGTGTGTATGTATTAAATTTCACAATGTATTAAATTTCACAATGTATAATGGGTTTTGAATGAAAAACAGGGTGGCAGATTTGGGGTAAAAAAAGAACTTCTAGAAATGGGATAAAACATAATCATTGAAATTTAAAATAAAGTGGGTAATTAAAACAGCAGTTAGGACACTAAAAGGATTGATTTGAAAAACAGATCCAGAGAAATTACCCACAAGGGGCATGGATATAAAAGAGAGATTAGGAGACTGGTAGGATATGTTGGCAAGTTGCAACATTTCAATAATACTATCAAGGAGAAAATAATTGAATAAATGTGAGAGAAACAGTATTTATAGAAATAACACTTAAGAATTTTCCAGACTTGATTGAAGCCATAAAATCTGAGATTGGGGAACACAAGGCCTGAGCCGGATAATCATCTTTAACCCAAACATACAGTGTTCCTGAACATACAGTGGTGAAACATCAGAGGGAGTTGCATAGGTTCACTGATTAGTGGGTTTTTTCAACTTCAGTTCTGCAGTTTCTTAGGTTTGCTTCCACTCTGCTAACCTCCAAAGGAATGTGGGTATATAGGTGGAAGGATCAGTTTCTTTAGAAGAAAGGAAACCTGTTTTGTTCTATATATTTATGCACTGTTTTATTATACACACACACACACACACACACACCCCCCTCAGTCTTCTGATTGGTACTGGATTACTTGCCCCATTCTTACTGTAAAACTTTTGATTAGTGTCCAAAGGTGGGTCCTTGTAGGTGCTTTAGGCTAGAATGTTACAGGGAAGGGAAGGGGAGAACTTGGACAATATAGTTAGATGCTACTTCTTGTGCTGAATCATCTCTTATAAGGGATTCCACTATAGATCTGGGCTTTTTAAAATTTGGACATTTGTGGAAATTTTCTGGGTCATGCTTAGCAGCCTACCTATGTGGTAGAGAATTCATTCAGTGTAGAGTAAGACTTTTAATAACTCGTTTGTACAAAAAATTTTAGAACTATAATGGTTTTGTTAGTGTATTTTTGAAGAGAAATATTTTATCAGTTAATATTTGTGTGCTTTTCTAAATGTAAATTGTTTGGAAGGTAACATTAAGTCTGAGATTTTCTATCATTTTACTCTAGGCAGCACACTTCTGCTTTTGTTCCTTCATCAGGACGAATTTATTCTTTTGGACTTGGTGGTAATGGGCAGCTAGGAACTGGTTCAACAAGCAACAGGAAAAGTCCTTTCACTGTGAAAGGAAATTGGTTCCCTTATACTGGGCAGTGTCCACCAGATATTGGTAAGTTTTGTTATATTAAAGCTTTGCTACACACATTAAAGTTGTTAAAATGTTGCTCTTAAATGATGAAGTTTTCTATGTTTGAAATGAAACAATTCCAAAATACATTGTTTAATGAGAGTAGCAAGATACAGAATAGTGTATACGTTTGCTTAGTTTGTTTAGTTTGTTTATACTTGCTTATTTATGCATAAGGAAACTCATGATAAAGTAGTAAAAATAGTTTCGGAGGGCTGGGCATATGGGAACTGGGTGGTGGCTAGATGCCAGTATTTTTGTTTTGTGTAAAATACACATTACATAAAATTTATGAACTTAACCATTTAAGGTGTACAGTTGAGCAGTGTTCAGTACATTCACATTGCTGTACAACCAGTCTCCAGAACTCTTACATCTTACATCTTACCATCATATAAAACGAGAACTCTGTATTCATTAAACAACTCTGCATTCACTCCTCCCACTGGCTGGCAAACACCATTCCACAATCAGTGTCTATGTATTTGACTTGGCTCTGGTACCTCATGTAATCATACAGTATTTGTCTTTTTGTGACTGACTGACTTCATAAATTTAGTATAATGTCCTTAAGGTTTATCCATGTTGTAGCATCTGTCAGGATTTCCTTCCTTTTTAAGGCTGAATAACATTTTATTGTATGTATATACCACATTTTGTTTATCTGCTCACCTGTTGGTGGACACTTGGATTGTTTCCACCTTTTGTGACTATTGTGAATCATGTAAACATGGGTGTACAGATATCTTTTGAAGACCCCTGCTTTCGATTTATTTGGGTATATACAGGACTTTAAGAAAATGACAATTTCTATTTTTTGAAATTTGCATCATATAAATATGTTATCTATTTAAAGTATTAAATTTTTTAAATTTGCTTTTATATCCCTACTGTTTTAGCCACATCTGTGATTTATTTATTTTTATTTTCTATTATTTTTTCAGTAGATCTCATTATTTTTTCATTGGTATTAATTTACTAAAGAGTTTGAAATATTTGAATGCTGTTTTCTCATTTACTTTTTTAACATGCTACAACTAAAATATGCTTTTTAAGAGTGCCTGGGTGGCTCGGTCAGCTAAGTGTCTGCCTTCGGCTCAGGTCATGACCCTGGAGTCCCAGGATCAAGCCCCGTATCGGGCTCCCTGCTCAGCAGAGAGCCTGCTTCTCCCTCTGCTCCCACCCCACTCGTACTCTCTGTCTCAAAATCTTAAAAAAAAAAAAAAAAAAGATAAAATATGCTTTTAAAAAATATGTATATTTCCTTTATCATCCTAAAGTATTCCTCAGAATTTTCTTCTTGTTCATTTTACTATGTCTGATTTCCTTTGGGATTTTTCTTTGAATTGTGAGACTGGGATCTGTCAAGATTTTATTCAGTGATGAGCATACTATGAAGGTTGATATTTGAAAAGGTCCATAACTTTTTATGAATGACCTTAAAGATTCTTTTTAATTCTTTTTGGTAACTAAAAGGCTATCTCAGTTATACTTTTATTTAGCAAAGTTCTCTTAGGTTTAGAACATGCATTTATTTTAGTAATACTGTTCTTGTGTTCTTAGTGGCATGTTGGTGTTTTACGGTATTTCTTCCATGAAGAGCACTGTTAATAACATAACAGAGATTTTGTAATTTAAAGCAGTGTGAAAATTGTAAGGAATCATGTATTTTTGTTTGTAAAGTTTAGTCACTTAGGGGTGCATTTTGTTACCCTTGAAATTGTACCTTGAGGTTATTTGCATTCAAATGGGAAAGGATATGGAGTTTTAAAATTAGTTGTTTTGCTGCAATTTAGTTTCATCAGAAATTTGTCAGTTCACAGTAGCCATAAAGTGTGAACAACTCAAGTGTCCATCAACAGATGAATGGGTGAAAAAATGCGGTATGTGCATGTAATTGAAAATTAGCCATAAAAAGGAATAAAATCTTGATACATGGTACAACATGGATGAACCTTGCAAATACTGTGCTAAGTCAAAAGAGCCAGACAAAGAAGGACAAGATATCATATGACTGCCTTTATAAGAGGTACCTAGAACAGTCAAGCGTATAGAGACAAAAAGTAGAATAGTGTTTACCAGGGACTTGGGGAAGGGGAGAACAGAGGAGTTGTTTAATGGGTACAGAATTTCTGGTTGGATCTTTAGGTCTAAAATGAGTCTCTTATAGGCAGCATATAGATGGGTCTTGGTTTTTTATCCATTCTCATACCCTCTGTCTTTTGATTAGAGCATTTAGTCCGTTTACATTCAGAGTGATTATTGAAAGATACGAATTTAGTGCCGTTGTGTTACCTGTAAAGTTGGTGTTTCTGGTGACGGTCTCTGTTCCTTTATAGTTTTTGTTGCTTTTGGTTGTTTTTTCCCCATTCAAAGAGTCCCCCTTAATATTTCTTGCAGGGCTGATTTAGTGGTCATGAACTCCTTTAGTTTTTGCTTTTCTGGGAAACTCTTTATCTCTTCTTCTATTCTGAATGACAGCCTTACAGGATAAAGTATTCTTGGCTGTGCATATTTTTCCCATTCAGCACTTTAAATATATCCTGTCATTCTCTTCTGGCCTTCCAAGTTACTGTGGACAGATCTGCTGTGATCCTGATCTGTCTTCCCTTGTAGGTTAAGGACTTTTTTTCCCTTGCTGCTTTCAGGATTATTTCCTCGTATATTTTGAATTTGTGATATCCCGGACGATGGCTGTCTTTTGTTGAATTTAATGGGAGTTCTCCATGCTTCTTGGATTTTGATGTCTGTGTCCTTCCCCAGATTACTTAAGGGGAAGTGTTTGGCTATAATTTGCTCAAATAAACCTTCTGCCCCTTTTTCTCTCCCTTCATCGTTCTGGGACTCCTATGATATGAATGTTACTATGTTTTAATAAGTCACAGAGTTCCATAAGTCTACTTTTGTGGTCCATCATCTTTGTTTCCCTGTTTTCAGTTTCTTTATTTTACATAATTTTATCTTCAGTGTCATTGATTCATTCCTCTGCTTCATCTGTCCTCATTGTTATGGCATCCATTTGGGTTTGCATCTTAGTTATAGCATTTTTAATTTCAGCTTGACTATATTTTAGCTCTTTTTATCTCTGCAGTAAAGGATTCTCTAGTGTCTTCTATGCTTTTTTCAAGTCCAACTAGTATCCTTATAATTGTTGTTTTAAGTTCTAGTTCAGACATCTTACTTATATCTGTATTGATTAAATCCCTGGCCATCATTTCTTTCCATTCTTTCTTCTGGGGTGAATAAATAAATAAAAATAAATATATAAAGCAAAATCAGATAAACATTTTAAATTAAAAAATAAATAAAGGAAGCTAGGTGTGTTTTGAAGCTTGATAGACCAAAAAAAAAAAAAAGAAAAAGAAAGAACATTAAAAATTTTAAAAAATACAGAAAATTTTAAAAATAAAATATAAGAATTTCACTTTCTATATCCAAAAAACCAAAAATAATATCACCTCTACCAAATGCACTCCTAGCAGGGAGAACCATTTCTCACTCTGCAACCCAGGGGATCCTCAGACTGCTCTGCCTGCTCCTGTGGCTCACCCTGCTTCCCTACTGGAGCACTGCCAGGCGCAGCCTTGGCTATGCACTGACTCCAAAACTTCAGACTCTGTGCTCTGCTGTTTATAAAAAACTGGCAGTATTCAAACCCTTTTCTTTTTTCCAGTCAGTGGTTTTGGGGAACAGTTTTCTTGTACAGTCCTCTGTGTGTGTTTTCACTCCTTTCCCACCCGCCCCCAAACTCTTTCTCTCTCCCCTTCTCTCTCACTACCCACTCCACCACTAGGGCTCCCTCCCCTGTGCAGCGCCGGTGGCTCTTTTCTCCCGTGAATCAGCTCTCCACAGTTCCTACCTTCCATTGGTCATTTTTTCTGTTTAGACATGCAGCTTTGTTCTCTAAGGCTTCTCATTGATTTCTTGGGTGTTTGGAATGAATTGATATTTATCTATCTGTGTTCAAGGGAGGAGGCAAGCTTACCATCGTCCTACTCCTCTGCCATCTTAAACCCTCCCTGGAGTTTCTCACTGGGTCAATGAAAACTTTCTGGACATGAATAATGGTGATAGATGCACATTTTGGATGTACTTAATGCCAGTGAATTATACAATTTAAATGGTTAAAATGGGAAATTTCATGTCTTATTTTACCACAAATTACATATGTGTGTATCATATATATAATGGTTGATAATTATTTTATGCAGTACTAAAGCTGTGTAGGTTAAAAACTAGTTAAATATGAATTTAAATTTTTTTAAAGATTTATTTCAGAGAGAGAGTGAGTGAGTGGGGGTTGGGGCAGAGGGAAAGAGTCTTCAAGCAGACTCCCTGCTAAGCACAGAGCCTGACATGGGGCTCGATCTCATGACCCATGAGATGATGACCTGAGCTGAAACCAAGACAGTCAGATGTTCAACTGACTGAGCCACCCACATGCCCCATTAAATGTGGATTTAATTTGCTCAGTCCCTTCAGAGGTGAAGCCCACGGCTCCCACCATAAATCACATTGTTTGTATAAACTATCTAATGTGGCCTCAAGGTCACAGGTAAACAAAAACACTCTTAACAGAATATTCCAGACGTTGGGATTATGCCCTTGGAGCTTGGCATAGGGCAGACCTTTCTTTAGAGTGTGTAAAGTTTGGATGACTGTGTTAGTGTTGTAGGGCTGCTGTAACAAAATATCAGAAACTGGGTAGCTTGAACAACACAAATTTATTGACTCAGTTCTGGAGGCTAGAAATACAAAAAAAGCAGGGTTTCTTCTTTTTTTTTTTTTTTAAGATTTTATTTACTTATTTGAGAGAGCGCATGCACGAGCGGGGTTGTGGGGGTGGGGCAGAGGGAGAGGAAGATGCAGAGAGCCCGACAGGAGATCATGATCTGAGGTAAAAGTACTTGGCCAGCTGAGCCACCCAGACACCCCAAGGTTACTTTCTTCTGAGGGTTATAAGGGAGCCTCTGTTCCATGTGTCTCTCCTAGCCTCTGATTTGCTGGCAGTCTTTGGCATTTCCTGGCTAGATCACTGCCTTCATCCTCACATGGTCTCTCTCTGCATGGATCTGTGTCCAGATTTATACCTTTTGACCCCCTTCACCCATCTTGTCCACCCTCCCACATGCCTTACCTCTGGCAATCACCGATTTGTTCCCTATATCTATGAGCTTTTTATTTCTAAGATTCCACATAGTAAGTGAGATCATACAGTATTTGCCTTTCTCTGACTTACTTCACTTAACCTAATGCCCTCAAGGTTCATACATGTTGTAACAAATGGCAAGATTCCCTTCTTTTTTATGAAAAATAATATTCCTCTGTGTATGTGTGTGTGTCACATTTTCTATAACCATTGATCTATCAGTGGACACTTAGGTTGCTTCATTTCTTGGGTATTGTAAATAATGCTGCAGTGAACATGGGGGTGCTTATATATTTTCAGGTTTGTTTTTTTCATTTTCTTTGGATAAATACACAGAAGTAGAATTGCTGGATCAAATGGTAGTTCTATTTTTAATTTTTTAAAGAATCTTCATACCATTTTCTGTAGTGGCTGTACTAATTTACATTCCCACCAACAGTGCAAAAAGGTTCCCTTTACTCCACATTTTCACTGGCACTTGTTATTTCTTGTGTTTTTGATAGTAGCCAGTCTTACAGGTGATATCTTAGTGTGGTTTTGATTTGCTTTTCTCTGATGATTAGTGATATCGAGCACCTTTGCATATACCTGTTGGTCATCTGTATTTCTTCCTTGGAGAAATGTTTATTCAGAGCCTCTCTCCATTTTCATTCAGATTATTTGCCTTTTTGCTGTTGAGTTTTATGAGTTCTTGATTTATTTTAGATATTAATCCCTTATCAAATATGTCATTTGCAAATATTTTCTTCCATTCCACAGGCTGTCTTTTCATTTTGTTGATGGTTTCCTTTGCTGTGCAGAAGCTTTTTAGTTTTTCTTATCTTTGCTTTTGGTGTCAAACCCAAAAAATCATCTCTAAGACTGATGTCAGCTACTGCCTGTGTTTTCTTCCAGGAGTTTTATGATTTCAGGTCTTCCGTTCAAGTCTTTAATCCATTTTGGGTTTGTTTGTGTTTATGGGGTAAGATAGTTGTCCAGTTCCATTCTTTTGCTTATGGCTGTCCAGGTTTTCCAACACCATCTATTAAAGAGATTGTCCTTTTCCCATTGTATATTCTTGGCTCCTTTGTCATAAATTGACCATGTATGTATGGGTTTATTTCTGGGTTCTCTGTTCTGTTCCATTGATCTAAGTGTCTGTTTTTATGCCAGTACCATACTTTTGATTATTATAGCTTTGTAATATAGTTCAACCCTGCCCTAGCTCTTGGTTGTCTCTCAGGCCTTTGTGATTGTCCAACCAGTCTTTTATTTTTTGTGGCGCCCAGTAATTGAGGGTGTGCCAAGGCCTGTGGGTGTCCCAAATGGGAGGATCTCAGGCAGCACCTAGATTCAGGCTGATTGGAAGCCAGACTCTCAGGCAGCAGCTTTTAAAGTATGCAAATATATACGGTCCTGTGGGACCACAAGTGAAAGTCCCAGTAGCCACTAGAGAACCTAGAGGGATCCCTTGGGCAGCAGCCGTGAAAATCAGGACACTAGACAATGGTCCAAGCTCCATTCCGGGAGATAGCAGTGACTTGTAGTAATGCAGAGGGACAGGGCAAAGATGGCATCTGCCGGCCTTAGTCCCCAGAGATTACTTTAGTAAGTCGCTAGATGTATGCTAAACCAGAAGCCTGCCCCTAAGGTCGAAGCTCCAGGACATGCAAGTGGGCCCTTTTCACAGAAAGACTGGGGATATATTTCAGTCTGCTGTTTGTGCTGTGACTAGGGGCTGGTAGCCAGCCAAGAACTGTCTCTTTGATTATTACAGCCCATGGGACCCCCGTCCTAGGAATGCAAGTCCTGTAGTCCACCTGAGCCAGGCAATCAAGGGGATATCCACTAGGTGGCAGCCACAAAAACCAGGGCACCAGATGTGGATGCAATTCCTCTGTGGGAGATAACTCTCCTGGAGTTTGGCAGAGGGAGAGCACAGAGATAAGGCTCTCCCTCTGAGGTCTCTGGGGTGGATTACAGTAAGCCCTTCCTTTTGTGTTTAATTAGAAGCCTGCCTCTCAGGCCACAGCTACAAAGATAAGCTAATGGGACTCTTTCACAGAAAGATTGGGCATCTTCATCTCTTGTCTCTTGCTGTACCCTAGGGGTAGTTGCTGCTTAAGAACTTTTTCTGTTGATTACAGTCCTGTGAGACCTGTGAGCATAAACCCCTCTGGCCCCCAGAGCCAGGTGACCTAATAAGGTGTTCCCTGGGCAGCAGCCATAAAAACTGGGATGCCTGACCAGGATACAAGCTCCTTTCCAGGAGATACTGGCAAGCTGAAGTGAGGCAGAGGGAAATACCATTTTTAAATGTTTCATTTCAGCTTAACAAAGCAGAATTTACAAAATTGTTATGAATTAGATATCTTTAGAAGAAGGACAGATAGTTTCCTTATATATCCAAAACACAGAACATTAAAACAAAATTAAACATTATTCTAAACAGATAACCACAATAAATCTTTCTTCATCAGTTCATTTATTCCAGTGTAAGGTGTTCTTATTCTGTTGGATTTGGGATTAGCAATTTCATAAAACTACTTAGCAACTTTAAAAAAATTATGAGTAATTCTAATGCAATCCACTGGTATGTTCTGAAAGTCATCTGAGTTATGTTTTCTCAGAAGTCTGTGCCTAAGTGTCTATTCTGTGAAGTATAACTGGTTTCATATACACAGTACAGTCCTTTTTGCATGCCTCCAAGATGTCCTCTTCCTTTTTTTGAAAATGCAAACTCTGGCCTGTACCAGAGTTTATAGGAGAGACTTCAGGTAAGCATCAGAGTAAAATCAATAGATGACAGGAGCTTAAAATGACTGTGACTAGTTTATTGCTGATAATTGTCAAATGGAAAGAACTGATGGTGGGGGGGGGGCCTGGGTGGCTGAGTGGCTGAGTCGTTAAGTGTCTGCCTTCGGCCCAGGGCCTGATCGCAGGGTCCTGGGATCAAGCCCCTCATCAGGCTCACTGCTCCTCTGGAAGCCTGCTTCTTCCTCTCCCACACCTCCTGCTTATGTTACCTGTCTCACTGGCTGTCTCTCTCTCTGTCAAATAAATAAAATCTTAAAAAAAGAGAGAGAGAGAAAGAAAGAACTGATGAGGGTTCAATATAAGAATAATATGGCTGACAGGGATATTTGGTTATGTCTGTGGTGTGCCAAACACATTTCTAAAGATGATGATTAAGCTTGTTCTCAAGATGATGGTTAAGCTTGTTCTCAAAGAAGACAGTGATTCTTAACATCTGACTCATAGAGGACTCTAACTTTTTGTAGATGAAAAAATGTTGAGATATAACATGATAATCCTGAGACCTAATGTACCAGGAATAACACTAAGAATATCAAGTGAAGAGATTCAGTAGGTTAGACATCAGTATTTTTTATAGGGCTTCATGGGTAAGTCTGAAATACATCCCATTTGCAAACCAAGGAGATACTAGATGTGAATTAAAGCAGTAAGAATATACCACAAAATATTTAAAATAACAGTTAAATAATAACTGAAATTAGGACCAGAACTGTGATAAATACAGGAAAATAAGAACAATTTCATAAGAGTTTTGAATAGTGTTTACTTCATATTTAAGCATGTGGAAAACAAGGATATTGACAAATCTCCAGGGACTTCTCACAAGACAAACAATTTTTGAAATGTTTATATTTAATTACATTTTACCATATACATTTAACATCAGGAAGATTAAGTAACCTTTCTGATTTGACAAATCTTCCCATGCAACTCTTGAAATGATAACACATCAAACAAACCTGATTGTTTCTAGCATCTCTTCTTACACAATAAAAGAACAACTTTTGTAATTCTCCAAGGCCTCTTTGGAAAATCTCAAAGATATTTTCAAAAGTGCATAAAAGGTATCTTAGAAGTTTTGTTTTTCTATATTTAGGATATGATTTTGCAAATCATGTTCATTTGCTAGAGCTGCCATAAAAAATACAGACTCGGTGACTTAAAGAGCAGAAATTTATTTTCTCACAGTTCTGGAGGCTAGAAGTCCATGATCAAGGTGTCATGGCAGGAGTTTTGGTTTCTTCTGAGGCCTTTCTCCTTGGCTAGCGATGGCTGCCTTTTTCTTTGTCCTCACATGGCCTTTCTCTGTGTGTATGCATCACTGATGTCTTTACCTCTTATTATGAGGACACCAAGTACCCTAACAGCTTCATTTTACCTTCATCACCTCTTTAAAGGCTTTATCTATAAATACAGTTATATTCTGCATTACTGGGGGTTAAGACTTCAACATATGAATTTTGGGGGAATAATTGAACCCATAACAGGAAGGTAAAAATCAAAGAAATTGTGAGAGGAGATTTGAACACTTTATTAAGGTACAACTGTTGATGCTAGAAACAATACTTGGTTACCTGTTTTATCAAAGTGACAGTAAAAAATTTCAGAATAAATGTAGAGGGTAATGAGATTGAAAAGAACTTTTAGCTCTTTCAAAACTGAGGAACGTTTGGGTTTTTTCCCCCTTAAATAATGAAAGACAATAAAGTCAACATAAAGTATCAAAGATTATTCTAATAAGACACAGAATTTTTGCTGTCTAGCAGATTACACAAAAAAGTAAAGAATAACATTTTATATCATAGGTGAAGGCATTAGTCGTTAAACCATGGGAGCACACCCTTCAAAATTGAATGAGCTTTGCTAAGATGTTAGCACATTTTATGGCTTTTTTCAGAGTCAGATATAAACCAGGGCAAATTCATTTGCTACATTGTCTTCATTTATGTTCTTTCATTTTCTAAAATAAACAGACTTGCTTCAGGATAGCAGTGTTGTCTCAGAGGGTCCGTGAAATCAAAATGACTTTGATATTAATACGAAGATGTTATCTTTGTTAACATGTAGTGCATTCATTATTGCTCATCTTTAAATGAATCAGTATTTTAAAATTTTTGTAGTTTTAGGGGTGCTGGGTGGCTCAGTTGGTCAAGCATCCAACTTTTTTTTTTTTTTTTAAGATTTTATTTATTTATTCGACAGAGATAGAGACAGCCAGCGAGAGAGGGAACACAAGCCAGGGGGAGTGGGAGAGGAAGAAGCAGGCTCATAACAGAGGAGCCTGATGTGGGGCTCGATCCCATAACGCCGGGATCACGCCCTGAGCCGAAGGCAGAGGCTTAACCGCTGTGCCACCCAGGCGCCCCAAGCATCCAACTCTTGATTTCTGCTCAAGTCATGATCTCATGGTCTTGGGATCGAGCCCTGCATTGGGCTCCACGTTGAGCGGGGAATCAGCTTGAGGATTCACTCCTCTACCCCTCCCCCAGCTCTGCACACTTCCTGTCTCTCTAGAATAAATACATCTTTTATAAAGGGGGGGGCACCTGGGTGGCTCAGTTGGTTAAGCATCTGCCTTCAGCTCAGATCATGATCCCAGAGTCCTGGGATCAAGTCCCATATCGGGCTCCTTGCTCAGTGGGAAGCCTGCTTCTCCCTTTGCCTGCTGCTCCCTCTGCTTGTGCACACGCATGCGCGTGCTCTCTATCTGGCAAATATCTTAAAAAAACAAACAAAAAGGTTTTTTTCTTAACTTTAAATTCTAATACAGTATTGGTGCTTTTTACCCCCCTAAACTCTGTTTAAGAAGCTGTTTGGGGTCCTGAATGTCCTAAAAGTATAAAGGAATTCAGAGACCATCAAAAACTGTTCCTTTTCCTTGTAAATCAAAAGTACGTTCAGCGGCACCTGGGTGGCTCAGTTGGTTAAGCTTCTGCCTTCTGCTCAGGTGGTGATCCCGGGGTCCTGGGATTGAACCCGAGTTGGGCTCGCTGCTCCGTAGGGAGCCTGCCTCTCCCTCTGCCACTCCCTCTACTTGTATGTGTGCTCTCTCTCTAATAAATAAATGAAGTCTTAAAAAAAAAAAAAGCACATACATAATTGTATCTCTGTCAGTACTGCTCCTAAATAGAAGTACAATTTACAGAATAGTAAATAGCTCAGTAATACCTTTCAGATGAAGATATTCCTGAAGGGTGCTCTAATCAGGGCTTAGAATTGGTGGGCAGGGAGCCCTGTTTCAAAGTCGTCACAATTTTTTCTGACAGCGTAAGAAGTATTCTGTAAAGAGCAAGGACAATGGGAAAAAGCCCTTCCAGATGTGACAATATGTATTATATAAAACTATAACAAATCAGATTATTGGTATATACATTGATATTCAGATCATTAGAATTTAAGCAAAAGTCTAGGTGGGGGGATTCCATGTAGGTACTGTATAAAAGTTTTATTTCAAGTTCAAACTCTAGTTGCTTGGTAATGGTTCTTAGAGATATATATTGAGAAGGACTTCGAGAGAACACTTTGGTAGAGAAGAGTGGCAGTATTTTTTAGCATCGTGGTGATAAGTGGAAGAGTTAGCGCCTTTTCATACCTTTAAAACAAGGCAACACTAATCTGAGAAAGGAGGAGAATTAACACATGAAAATTGGGGGCGAAAGGTCAGTTTAGATCCTAACAGAACAGTGTATACTAAGTTATAAAGGGCTTAAAGAATTAAATGTTAAGGGGCGCCTGGGTGGCACAGCGGTTAAGCGTCTGCCTTCAGCTCAGGACGTGATCCCGGCGTTATGGGATCGAGCCCCACATCAGGCTCCTCCGCTATGAGCCTTTCTTCTTCTCCCACTCCCCCTGCTGTGTTCCCTCTCTCGCTGGCTGTCTCTATCTCTATCAAATAAATAAATAAAATCTTTAAAAAAAAAAAGAATTAAATGTTAAAAAGTTCTTAAGAAAATAATTCTCTGATTCAAACATGGGAAAAGCCTTGGGGCTCCTGGCTGCCTCAGTCAAAAGAGCATGTGACTCTTGTTAACGGGGTTGTGAGTTCAAGCCCCACGTTGGGTGTAGAGATTACTTTTTTTAAAAAAGACACATACACACATGAACATGGGAAAGCCTTTCTCAGCATTATGGCAATGAAAGTCTTCATAAAGGAAGAGATAAGTACATTTGATTAAGTAGAAAAACAAATCTTCTGTGAGTCAGTATTAAATAATTATGTAAGAAAAATGGCTGTAGCAAATACAGCCTAAGATTAATTAGCCTGAATATCCAACGTGCTCATACATACTGGTGAGAAAAACAGTGAGACACCTGATAAATAAGACAAACATTAACACACCTAATAGATAAAGGAAATTAATGGGAATGCCCAAAGAGGAAATTCATGTTACTAAAACGGATGCAAAAATTATTACCCTCTTGGAGTGCCTGGGTGGCTCAGTCAGTTAGTCTTGATTTGGGCTCAGGTCGTGATCTCAGGGTTGTGAGATCCAGCCCCAGTGGGGCTCCATGCTCAGCAGGAAGTCTGCTTCAGATTCTCTCCCCCTCCCCCTGCTCATGCACTCTCTTTTTCTCTAAAATAAATCTTTAAGAAAAATTATTATGGGGGTCCCTTGGTGGCTCAGTCAGTCAGACGGCTGCCTTCAGCTCACGTCACAATCCCAGGGTTCTGGGATCAAGCCCTGTGTGGGGCTCCCTGCTCAGCCTGCTTCTCTCTCTCCCTCTCCCTGCTGCTTTGCCTAGTTGTGTTCTCTATCTCTCTGTCAAATAAATAAATAAAGTCTTTAAAAAAATTATTCTCTTTAGTATCAAAGAAATGCAAGTTTAAAAAGCAAGAGAAGGGTAAATAAATGGAAAAGATCAAGAGTTAATTTTTTTCTATTACAGGGTGACAAACTATGTAGTAGGTGGGTAAGCTAATGGGCCAGCTACAAGATGAGGAACTAATGTTAGCACATCATTTTTCAACCCACAGTGAGTTAATGGTCTAAGCACTGAGTGTCAGTGATTACGGACATTGCAGAAAGGAATGCAGCCACATGTTATGTGCTTCCTGATGGAAGAACAGCCCCCACTACTACCTTGTAAGAGTTTTGTTGAAACAATCAGACTTTAATTAAAGCCTTTCTAGATCCAACTACTAATTTATAGGAAGTACAGAAGACCAAGAAAAATGTGAGGAGAAACCTTAAGGATACAATTAGCAAAATTCAGTCTGCAAGAAGCTGTATAAGAATGACTAGGTTTTATAAACTTTTTGGAGTAGTGATTAAAAGGAAATTAAGGAAAATAATTTTTGGTACTTTCTTCATATCCCCAAGAAACCCATTCATGTACTGTACTCATCCTTCTTGATTATGTATAGAGAGCAGAATTACATTTTAGGGATAAATGAATAACATCCTGCTAAATCTTTTAAGGAAGCGAACAGTTTCATGTAGATTTGTGAAAATGATGTAGAGAAGAGATTTTAAGTTGAATCATTGGTTTATTTAATATTTTAGACTTACCCTTTTAATCTGTTCTTTAAAGTTATTTTTGACCCAGAGCATTCTTGGTACTTGTGGAAAATGAAGTCGTATTAATGTTTTGAACTCTGAAGTTCTTAGTATGTTCTAAGCTAGGTAAATATTACTTTATGTTATTATATATTGATGTTAACAAATATTTAGTGAGTTCATTTGCAAATAAAACATTGTGCTTGGTAGTAGGGAATAATAAAGGAAGTTAAGATGTGGTCCTTCCTTAAGAATTTATAATTCTGTAGCAGCCATGGTCAACAAATAATACAAGGTAAAGAACTAGTAAGCTAAAAAGTGGTGTGGGGGTCAGGAGTAGGATGACAGAAATGTATGATATTTGGAAATAATGAGCCTTAGGGTACAGTATTGGGCTTTGATGTTTGCTATGTGATACCTCCAAGTACTAGCCCAGCAGTACTTTTCCCCCCCCACAGTACTTTTTTTTTTAAACCAGAATTTAAAAAAAAATTTTTTTTAAAGATTTTATTTATTTATTTGACAGAGAGAGACAGCCAGCAAGAGAGAGGGGACACAAGCAGGGGGAGTGGGAGAGGAAGAAGCAGGCTCCCAGCAGAGCAGGGAGCCCGATGCGGGGCTTGATCCCAGGACCCTGGGATCACGCCCTGAGCCGAAGGCAAATGCTTAACGACTGAGCCACCCAGGTGCCCCAGCCCCCACAATACTTTTGATAATAGATACTCTTTCCATTTTGAGAAGCAAAAAAGAAGAATGGAGAGACATTCAATATCTTTTTGAAAAAGAACTTTATTGTCTTAATTTTACTGCTACTAAATTTGCTTATTAATTTTTTTGGACTGGATTTGGGTTTTTTGTTTTTGTTTTAAGATTTATTATATTGGGGGGGGGCGGTGCGGAGGGAGAGCGAGTCTTAAGCAGACTCCCACTGAGAGTGGAGCCCGGAGCCTGACATAGGGCTCAATTTCACAACCCCGAGATCACAACCTGAACGGAAACCAAGAGTTGGAGCTTAACTTACTGCACCACCCAGGCACCCCTGGCTTTGGGTTTTATTGATAAATGGTTGCCAATGAAGAGCTGTGTGTGTCGTCTTACTTTTGTACAGCTATATTAAAAGAAGATAATTTCTTATTATCAAGTACTCAAGAAGTTTTAATGTTTACTTGTTTTTGTCATTTTTTTAAAAAAAATAGTCTTAATTTTTATTTTCTTCTGAGCTGTCTTTTATACCCTTCATTAAATTTTTATATCATCTTCAGTTTAAACTAAAATATAATGAGATAAAAAAAAGACATAGACTAGAAAACACCAGAAGACTTGCAAACTTACGAAGTGCTGCTTATGCTTGTGGAATCATTCAGTGTATGTCACTTGGTCAGTCTCATTTCCATAGTGATCACAATATTCCAAGTCATTTTATATCATTGAATGCTGAATGGGAGGTCTAACTGAGTTAGATTATTAACAGAAAATCCAGTAGCATATTTGCTGCTCTGAAAATGTCATATAAATCTCAAATTTCTTTACATCTTATTTTTATTACAGATTCTGAAGAATATTTCTGTGTGAAAAGAATTTTCTCAGGGGGAGATCAAAGTTTTTCACATTATTCTAATCGCCAGGTAACAGTAGTCATACAAATAATTACTGAGCTCAAATAATTTTGAAGAATTTTTAAAGCCCATATTAATATTCTTTGTACGTTACAGAGTAATTGCCTTAAGTTTTTTCCCCCCAAGTCTGGAATTTTTCTGATCCAGAAAAATCCAATACTTATCCAGTTGATAAGTATTGTTTCGGGTATTTAGTAGAGATTTACTCTGTTAAAAAAAAACCCAAATACATAGTGGAAACATGTCTTGGTTTAAATTATATATATATATCTTCTCTCTGGCTAATCTACTTATTTTTAATTTAGAACTGTGGGCCACCAGATGACTTTAGATGTCCTGATCCTTCAAAACAGATCTGGACTGTGAATGAAGCTCTAATTCAAAAATGGCTGAGCTACCCCTCTGGAAGGTTACCTGTGGAGATAGCCAAGTAAGAAAAACATTTTACCTACACAACACAAACACAACCTTTTACAAACTCCATGATAGTGTATCTTGTACTTAGAAGTTTTTATTTAAATAAATATTTTATTAATGTCATTCACAAAAAAAAAAAATCACTCAGCAAATGTCTAGAATTTCTATAATGATATTTTAAGAGATCTCATTTGAATTTATATGTTATAATTCTTTCACATACATAATACTAAATGATAACTTAAAATATTAAACACAATCACTTTAGGATTGGGTTTGAAATAATGTTACTTCTAGCTTCCTAGCACTCTCTTTTAACTTTTATACTCCCTAAAAGATTTTAGTATTAAATCTGTCTTGAATATTTTTCTTATAGATGAACTTGTTTAGTACTTTGAGTTTTCTGTTGTCACAGGAGGCATTGGTTTTGGGGATGAGGGACTATATCTGATAAGCTATTTTTTTAATTATAGATTGCTTTCCCAAATTAAAATTTTTCTTAAAAGCCCAAAGAGTGGACTTCAAAAAGAATAACATCCTACATTAGATTTACCATCATGTATAATTAAGAAAATTAAATGTATGTGTTTATGTAAAAAAAAAATTTTTTTTAACAACATCAGATTTGTGTCTGTGATCATACCACCCTGAATGCACCTGATCTCATTTGATTTTGGAAGCTAAACAGGGTTGGGCCTGGTTAGTACTTGGATGGGAGACCGCCTGAGAATACTGGGTGCTGTAGGCTTTTAAAAAAAAAAAAAAAGAAAGACAGACATCAGATTAGTTTGATGAATTTGAGGAAAGTCTAGGGTAAGCAGTATTACTTTAATCTTTTAGTAATTTAGTAATGTATAAAATTCTGGTTTGGGCGCCTGGGTGGCTCAGTCGTTAAGCGTCTGCCTTTGGCTCAGGGCGTGATCCCGGAGTTCTGGGATCGAGTCCCACGTCAGGCTCCTCTGCTGGGAGCCTGCTTCCTCCTCTCCCACTCCCCCTGCTTGTGTTGCCTCTCTCGCTGGCTGTCTCTTATCTCTGTCAAATGAATAAATAAAATCTTTTAAAAAAAAAATTCTGGTTTATACTAGTTGAGTATTGGTTAGAGGAGTGTTCTGTGGCATTAAATATTATATTAAATATTTTGATTTAAAAAAGTGAACAATAGATTTCTCATTTTGTGATTTGGGGATTTTTAACTTTCTTTTTAGTGAAATAGATGGAACGTTTTCTTCCTCTGGTTGTCTCAATGGAAGTTTTCTAGCTGTTAGGTAAGTGGTAATTCTTTGGTATGTGGGATTTTTCAAATTTATTTTATTAAGTAACATATTAAATAAGTGAAATAACTTTAAGGTTTTATTATTTCCCTCTCTCTCTCTCTCTTTTCCTTTTTTGTTTTTTCTTTTATAGCAATGATGATCACTATAGAACAGGCACCAAATTTTCAGGGGTTGATATGAATGCTGCTAGGCTTTTATTCCACAAACTTATACAACCTGATCACCCTCAGATATCTCAACAGGTTTGTTCTTAAAGTATTTTATATTTGTGTTATGTAACCTGTTGAACTTTATATTCCATGTTATTTTGTATATTTATACCCTAATTTATAGTTTCACATGCTTCATTGTGATGTGCTTTCTATGATTTTATTATATAAGCTAATATAAGAATTAAAATAAGGTTTTATTTTAAAGCATTTACAGTTTAGCTCTCAAATATCTGTAAATCTCTCCAGATGTTTGAGTAGACCTTTAATACTTAAAATTACTGTGTTGGTTAAGTCTTTATATAGATATAGTTATAGAGAGTTTAAATTGAGACTTATACACAAGATTTTTTAAAATGCTCTTAGCAATGCTTAGGCATTAATTTTCACTGTGCTTCAAAGTACATTCAGTGATTCATTGTAAGATACATTTTTTTCACCATTTCATGTTTGCTGTGTTTATGATTTTTCTCCTTCTTCTTCTTTTTGGAAAGTACATTCATTTTAAATAAAGTAGGTTTTACTTTTTGTCAAAATATAGGTGGCAGCTAGTTTGGAAAAGAATCTTATTCCCAAACTGACTAGCTCCTTACCTGATGTTGAAGCATTGAGGTTTTATCTTACTCTGCCAGAATGCCCCCTGATGAGTGATTCCAACAATTTCACAACAATAGCAATTCCCTTTGGTACAGCTCTTGTGAACCTAGAAAAGGCACCACTGAAAGTACTTGGTAAGAATTTTAGTATTTTTTTCTTTTGTAACTTTTTCTCTTCAAATGAAAATGCTAATAAGTTTTTAATTTTTTTTTGCTCTCTGAAATTTTGCTACCCTGCTTATTTGAAACTGTCTTACAGAAAAATAAACCTGTTTTTCCTTTTATTGCTTTTTTCTAGTCATGCTAGTTATTAGAGGCAAAGTATGTTAAATATTAAAATTTTAATCAAGCACGACTGCAGAGACAGTATCAGGAAAGATAACAATTATTTTCTGTATTTCCCTCCCTCATCCCCTTGTCCTGCTATTAAAGGAGTAAAGGTGGAGGAACAACTAAAACTGAACAGACATGGGTTTTAAATCCTCTTTGAACTCTGTTAACTCTGCCTTTATATCTCTCATTTGCTAATTTCCCCATGTTTGATTTTATTTCTCTGCATTTAGTTATTCTACCACTAATCTGATCTTATTGTTCTGTCTCTATCTACTGTAATTTTTTGGCCTAAATTTTTCTCACGTTAATTTTTCAATTTGTATGGATTTTATCTCTGTCTCCTGGCCATTATAGTTTGCTTGCTGCATTTAACCCAGTACTTTCCTTCCTGATAGAATTTATCGGTTTGTGAAATTAAGAGATATAGAAGTCATAAAATCAGTTCAAAAAGTTTTAGGCTGAGAGTGAGCAGAGAAAGTAGTAAGTAAAGAGTAGAATCCTCAATTCTGAGATAATTAGTGAATAAGAGTGAAGCAGGGACTCACAAGAGTATTGCTTCCATGTTGTCAAAGTTTTTGTATTTCTGTCTGCTTCATAGATTATGGTATTTGTTTATATTATGGTATTTACTTAATAACTATAAACAGTGATTGTGGGGAAGAACAGACATGTTAATACTTTACATTTCTCTCAGTATCCAATTTTCAGGATCACCTTGCATTTTAAAGGTGGTACTTCACAGTATTTCAACTTTGTTAAATTGAAAGATAAAACTTGGAAAGATCCCTAATATTGGGATTTTAGAGTGTTTAAAAATTAAAATTCTAATTTTCAAAGCATTTTTTTTTTAAAGCTGTGGTGTGGTTTGTTTTTTTTTTTTTGAAGTTTATTTTTAGTAATCTGTACACCTAACTTGTGTCTCAAACTCCTGACCCTGAGATCAAGAGTCGTATGCTCTTCCTGTTGAGCTAGCCAGGTACCCACCCCCAAAGCACTTTTAGAAACTGATTTTAATATTAGGTATAGTAATGAGTTTTTAATATAATTTAGGAAGCCAAGAAATAAATTCAGTAGACCTTTCTTACTTTATTTTTGCTTCTGAGAGTTTTTAGAACAGTATTCTTTCAGAGGAGGATGGTGTCAGTAACCCTAGAAATGCTATAGAAAATACTGTGTTATATGGATCTTCCTGGGATTTTGAAAGGGTTAAGTCTGCTGCTTTTAGAAGAAAAGTCTTGTATGATTTTGAAAATTGTGATTTTTAAAAGAAAAAATTCATTTTATTTGTATGTTCACCCTTTGATAACAGAAAACTGGTGGTCAGTACTTGAACCTCCACTGTTCCTCAAGATTGTAGAACTTTTTAAGGAAGTTGTGCTGCATCTTTTGAAACTCTACAAGATCGGCATTCCCCCTTCTGAAAGAAGAATTTTCAACAGTTTTCTTCATACTGCGTTAAAGGTTTTAGAAATATTGCATAGGGTATGTCCAATAGTTCTTTTATTTTCCTCTTTCCTCATTGCTACCTAAAAGATTGGTGTTTATTTTAACATTAATATTACAGATTTAGGTTAGCATAAGAGATATAGATCACAGATATTTAGAAAAGTTACCTAAATTTTTCTTAAAAAAATAATACATATTTTGGAACTTTGGTCTTACTTGACTTTGTTAGGCATTTGTAGATAACTTGTCTGTAGTTGGGCAGAACAATAGCATACTAATGAATTAGAATTCTCCTTATATTTCCTTGTGAAGAACATAATTTGTTAGTTTAAATATGATTTTTGTCATTTATAAGTGGTTATTATGAGTGAGATTGCATCCTAGTTGTGATTATGAATATTTAAACTCAAGTTCTTTGGTTATTGGGTATTAATGCTTTCGGTCAAAGTAGAACATTCCGTTTGAAACAAAAGACTAACTTGAAATTGGAACCATATATAATTCATTAATTTGCCTATTGTTCTTTCCTGCCCTTCTTCCCAGTGTAAGAAATAGTACCCTTTACACTTGTAGCAGTTCAAAGTTATATGAAGAAGTAAAGTCTCAGCTGTTTCATTAAAGATGGATTTGAGACATCCCTGACAGCTGGTAGGTATATCTCTGTTATGCCATTTGGTATTCTTGAAAAGCGGTTTTGGGAGACATGACCTAAGGGAGAAGCATATGTTTCTTATCTCTAGAATGACTAAAAAACCCATTCGAACCTTTAATCTTTAGTTTCCTCTCCTTAATAGCTTCTTTAGCATTTTCAGACCCTTCTTGCCTAGTACTAAGGTAAATGTTAAGGGATGAGAGAGATAGTCCTTCTTACTCCTTTAGTGAAATTCCTGGATATTTCCTTAGCTAAACTTCTTGAATTTACGTTTTTCTTTGGTATTATGTTCAAGATTTCTAGTTAAATAGACATTTCTCTTACTAGAATTGAAGAGATGATTGTCGTTTCTTTCCGTGGGGAAACAAGTCATTCTTTCTTTTGCCTTTCCCAGAACAAGGCTTTCTTGCAGCGTTTTAGGGTTAATTGGATTCTCCTGTAAACTGCTGTTAACATCCTCCGTCTTCATAGGATGAGTCTCTACTTTTCTGAATGCCTTTTGTGTAGGATTCAAGAGATGAATTAGATTTTTTTTCTTTCCTCTGGACTCTGTTTTCCTGTTACTTCAGTGAACCATCCTTTGTCAGCTAGACCCTATTGCCACATAATTAATCACTCTCTCACTTCTTTATCTGCTTACCTTTATTACTCCCTTAAAAAATAATTGTTTTCCTTAGCTGTGTCTTTTACCACAAGTTAAAGGGAAGGTGGGAGAAGGAGGGGAAATTGAACTTTTTTTTCATAATTAAAGACTGAACTTGAGTAAGTAACTTAAGTTCTTTGCCTTGCTCAGAAGCCTCAACTTTTACTGAGGTAGAACCCTATTGGGCTCCATCTCCAGAGACCTTTTTGATGGAGCCATGCTAGATACTAGGATCCTATGTTCTTGCTGGCTAAAAGGGAAGAGGAAATAATTTTAACAGTGGCCAAGATTAGAGCCTCCCTTGTACATTAATTCATGTGAGCACTTCACATATATTCTTCATTTAACTTTTTAAACTCTGTATGGTTTATATTTTGCCCCTTAATCTAAATGTCAAAGGTCATAAACCAGTAAATAACAGTTGAAATACAAATACAAATCTACTTCTAAAGTCCCTGCCGTTTCTGATGTACTTCTCTATTGGCGGGTATGGTAATAGAACATGTTTAGAAAGGGGTTTGCTTTTATTTTATGCCCCTGGATCTAGAGGTTCATACTTAACATAATTGCAGACAGCATTTTATTGTTAAAAGACCATTTTTGCTGCTTCCTATCAGTGTGATTTTGAACAAGTCTTTCTCTTTATCGTGTATGTAAATTGAGAATTATTTATAAAATAAGGATTAAAACACTGGCCTTGATAGTTTCTCAGGATTAATGTATTATTCAAATTATATCATATGTAATTAGTTTACATTTGTAAGGCACTGATTTTGTTACCACCACTACCACCATTTGGATGGGAAACAGCTACTTTCAATTTGATTTATTGGGTTATGAGGAAGCTGGGTTGTTGTTTAAAGTAGATACATACTCAAAAGCAGAATGATAATGGTATTCATGTCTGAAGCATCTCTTACTAAGAGTCCTTAGGGTAGTCATTTATCTTTCTCCTACTCCTTACTTTGAAGAAAACTTTCCTTAGTTCTGATCTGCCGTAAATAGGTATTTGTGGATAGTAACCATCAGGGATGATTCATTTTCATTTTTAGTGAAACCCAGGTTGCTTATCAGAAACTTGTTTTTTCAAAGACACCTTTTGTCTGACAACTGTGTATATATTCCTTCTCTCTGCTCCATGGTTGAAAATTAGAAGTTTTCTCAAATAGTTGCCTTCTTGACCTACTGGTCAAGGATTAGGAACTAGATTAGGAACTAGAGAATTGGACCATGTGTTTACTAATCATTTCAGGATATGTGGATGACTGGTTCCTCCCTTATGTCATGTCCTTTCAAAAGCTTTGAAGTTAAAAATCGTTCCTGGTATTCCAAATGGTATTATAAGAAAGATGGCTTTGGTACTTGCTGTCAGGAATGGATATATTGCCAGATAAATGAGTTTATTGGCAAGTCGTTCAGTTATTTAGTAGTTTTTGAGTTTAGACACAGTACATTGTAGAGATACTGATATGCCTGAAGAAGACTGACTTGGTCTCTCTAGCCTAATTGCTACATATCATGCTAATCTTCTAAATCAGTGATTTTCAATTTTTTTTGGTAAGGAGCCCTTAAATAAACCAAACAGATAAGGCACACATACATACTTACCATATACCACCTCTGAACTGAAGTTTATAAAACAGAATACTAAACAGTAATGAAAATGTGAAGTGAAAGTGTTATGATCAAACATCTATAGGTTTTATTTTGTATATTTTAGGCAATAATAATGTATAGATTGTTTTGAACTTGTGATTTCTTCTTTTTAATTCATTTCACCAATATTTACTGAGTGCCTACTATGTTCTTATTATTGTATTAGACATTAGGGATGCAGTGATAAAGAAATGATTTCTGCCCTTTTTGAGATTATAAATGTAGAGGAATTATATACATACAAATAAATAAACATTTGTTATAAAGCATGGTAGGTGCTACATTAAAGAAAATTAAGGGTGCTGTGAGAACACATAAGAGGGCTCATAACTCTGAAGAATAAAGGAAGGCTTCCTGAAGAAAATAATGTCAGTGTTATCTACCATACAAATGTTTTTATATATATATTTTTAAAACTTGATTTTATATGTAAATATATGTATGTATACAGGTCTTTTAGATCAGTTGTCTTGTTCAGTGTCTAATTTCCCTGTTTTTAAAAGCACTATTAACTGATTTTTCTCTTTAGTTGTTAAATCATCATGACTGAATTAAGTATCAGCCGTAATTTCCCCCCCTCGTGTAAATTTGATATTTGTCTGTTTTTGAAC
Source organism: Ailuropoda melanoleuca (assembly GCF_002007445.2). NCBI lineage: Eukaryota > Metazoa > Chordata > Mammalia > Carnivora > Ursidae > Ailuropoda > Ailuropoda melanoleuca. The sequence continues at coordinate 72,247,242 of NC_048223.1, read as the reverse complement.
CAAAATTGGTTTCTGAATTATTTTTTATTCTAACATAGCACTTCTTTTCAGAAACATCTATCTGCAGGATATACAAACTGCAAACATAGGTTGCTATTGGTGAAGGAAACTACAGTTTACCTTTTAAAATCTAAAATATTTAAGATAAAAATATATTGGTCAGTGAGATGTGAATCATGATAAAAGTTGGTGTGTATATTTATAAACATAAACATTGGCGAGGGAAAAGCCTAAGAGTTTTTTGTGTAATTATTGTGTATGTTTTATTTTTTAGTAGAAAAAGCTTGGCTAAAGATGCTAGGGCAAGGGCCTGCGAACTTTACCTGTAAAGGATCAGGTAGTCATATTTTACACTTTGCAACCCATATGGTTTCTCTTGAAATTACTCAACTAAAAAAAAAAAAAAAGTTCTCAACTCTGCTGCAGACAGTATGTAAATGGATGGGCGTGGCTACTTTCTAGTAAAACTTTATTATCAAAAACTGTCTGTGGGCAGGATTTGGCTCACAGACTATAGTTTGTTGACCCCTGCTCTAGGATGAGAGTTTTGATCTCCATGTATAAACTAAGTTTTTGTTTGAAAACCAGGAAAGCAGTTTTTCTCTGGTCAGTTTTTCCCAAATGTGTATCCTGACCGCAGATAGAAATTTAATCAAGAGCTCAGAGTGCTTTTGTCCCCAGAGAGTAATAAAAGTATCAACTTTGAAAATGACAGTAGCGTTATTTTTTTTTTTAAGATTTATTTATCTGAGGGAGTGCACATGCTTGTGCTTGTACATGGTGGGAGAAGGGGGGAAGGGAAGGAGAGGGGGAGAGGGAGAAAATCTCAGGCAGACTCCTCACTGAATGTAGAGCCCAATGTGGGGCTTGATCCCATGACCCTGAAATCATGATCTAAGCTGAAATCGAGAGTCGGGTGTGAACACAGCATTATTAACATGTGCTTCTTAAACTAGGTTATTTGTTCCCTTAAGAGTAGGCCACAAGATCAAGCATTGGTTGTACTTGATGACAGTTTTATTTATTTAAAAAATGCTTTTCAAGTTTATTTATTGGGGCACCTGGGTGGCTCATTCAGTTAAGCAGCTGCCTTCGGCTCTGGTCTTGATCACAGGGTCCTGGGATTGAGCTCCTCATTGGGCTTCTTGCTCAGCAGGGAGCCTGCTTCTCCCTCTGCCTGCTGCTCCCCCTGCTTATGCTTGCTCTCCCCACCCCCTGGGTCAAATAAATAAATAAAATATTTTTTAAAAATAATAAAGTTTATTTATTTATTTTTAAGTGATCTCTGCACCCAATATGGGGCTCAGACTCATGACCCCAAGATCAAGAGTCACATACTTTTTTTTTTTTTTAAGACTTTTATTATTTATTTGACAGAGAGAGAGACAGCCAGTGAGAGAGGGAACACAAGCAGGGGGAGTGGGAGAGGAAGAAGCAGGCTCCTAGCGGAGGAGCCTGATGTGGGGCTCGATCCCATAACGCCGGGATCATGCCCTGAGCCGAAGGCAGACGCCTAATGACTGCGCCACCCAGGCGCCCCAAGAGTCACATGCTTTTCTGACTGAGCCAGCTAGGCGCCTCTTGATGACAATTTTAAACGTTAATAGAAAGAAAAAAATGTTTTATATATGTATTCTAAATAAATGTTGCACACATTTATCTGTGCGAATAGTCATATATTCATATGTATTCATATATATGAACATATATTAAGGAATAAAATTGTCATATAGTGAGTTAAGAATGCATGGTTTGTTTGGGTTTTTTTTGAAGATTTTATTTATTTGCGAGAGAGAGTGCATGTGTGTGCCCAGTAGGGGCAGAGGGAGAGAATCTCAAACAAACTCCCCGCTAACCGCGGAGCCCCACATGGGCTCCATCTTACCACCCTGAGATCATGACCTGAGCCAAAATAAGAGTCAGCACTTAACCTACTGAGCCACCTAGGTTTCCCAAAAATGCATGTGTGTTTAAAAAAAAAAAAAAAAAAAGTGCATGTGTATTACAGAGGCCTGTGTTAGATTTCTGGCTCTTAGCTGTGTGACCTTGGTTAAGATTCTTGAACTCTAAGCCTTAGTATATTCATCTATATGATAATAATATCTATTTCATAGGGTTGTTTTAAAGATTAAATGAGGTAATGTACATGATGTCTACTTAGTTAAGCGATCCATAATGATAGCTGTTATTTTATTTGTGGAATGTAACATCTGAGTGTATTTTAAGGTAAAATTTGCATTTCAGTGAAAATGTACTATTAAAAGGACGAACTATATATATATATCTGTTAGTCGTTTTATTTGTCTGTTCGTTCATCTCATGGATATAGAGCACCTGTTTGGACACAAGCACTGTCCTCATAGACTTATACCTCTACTAAATGATTTCTTTTGTTCCTTTTTGAATGCTGCTTAGTTGGTTTAGTTATTTTTTTAATTATAAACAAACAACTACTTTTGTTGTATTTTATTTAGCTAGTTTTAGCTAGTTTTATTTAATTTGTACGTTAGATCAAATTTCTTTGTTTCTTTTGATGTCTTATTTTCTTCTCCTAAATGTGGCATCTTTCTTAGTGGTCTGTATTTGGCGCTTTTTGTTTTATTTTCTACCACTGTCTCACCACCTCCCGCCACAGCTTTGTCTCCTTTAAGGAAAATGTTCTCAGTTACGTGTTTTAGGCAAACCTTTCTCTTACTATCATTTTAAAGTTAAAAATGAGTTTTAATACCAAATTTCTTGTTCTTCCCACCTGTCCTCTCGTACCAAAACTGTCATCTTTTCCTGACTTAAATGTGTTTGTGTTGCCAGCATTTGTTTTTCATTTCCTCATGCTTGAATTTTGAAGTTGGCTTTGACTCTTTTCTGTGTCAGTTAGCTATACCACAGCCTCTGCATTCTTTCTTATTATCTAGAAATCTTGAATCTTTAATATCTTGATTTATTTCCCTACCACTAGCCTCTGTACTTATTTTTGACTATATTTCACATCAACAAAAATTTTTAATAAAATATCACTCTGATTCTATCCTTTATTTTCTCTAAAACCTAATTTCCCTATGAAGTTTTTCTTTTAGCTCATGCCATTCTCTTTGCCTAGAATTTTCTTCCTCAAACTTTCTTTTGAAATCCTTTTCATTCACTTTACTCTTCAATTTTTATTTTGAATATCTTTGTATATGAAGAAACATTGAAAGACAAAGAAGTAGATATATACATGCCTTCCATTCTAGATTCAGTAATTGTCAACATGCTGTCACATTTGCTTTTACATATGTGTGTGTATATACTTTTTTCTTGTTGTTTAAAAGTAAATCCTGATACCACCTCAGCATTCCTCTTCTTGGGCATTTTCCTATATAACAGCAATACTATTATTTTTCTTAAGGAAATTAACTGTAATTCTGTAATATCATTTATCTGACTATCCAGGTATATTCAGATTTCTTCTTTTGTACCAAAAAAATCTTTGTATTGCTGCTTTAAAAAAACTAGAGTCCAGGGGCGCCTGGGTGGCACAGCGGTTAAGCGTCTGCCTTCGGCTCAGGGCGTAATCCCGGCATTATGGGATCGAGCCCCACATCAGGCTCTTCCGCTATGAGCCTGCTTCTTCCTCTCCCACTCCCCCTGCTTGTGTTCCCTCTCTAACTGGCTGTCTCTATCTCTGTCGAATAAATAAATAAAATCTTAAAAAAAAAACACAAAAAACTAGAGTCCAGTCAAATTTCTTTTTTTTTTTTTTGCATTTATTGAGTCTTATTAGTCTTTTACTGTTTGTGAATAAAGTTTATATCATTATATATTTGGGTTTCTATTTTCTATTAGCAATGTTTTGCAGTTCTGAGGTCTTAACAGCCTTTGTTGAATTTATTCCTAGGTATTTTGCTGTTGCTACTGTAAATGAAATTTAATGTTTTTTATTTTCCAATTGTTTATTGCTAGTATGGAGAAATTCAGTTGTGTTTTGTGTATTGGCCTTGTACCCTGTGACCTTGGTAAGTTAATTTATTGGTTTCAGTAATTCTCTTATAGATTCATTTGGATTTTTTATGTACACAGGCATGTTATCTTCTTCCCTTATTGACTAATACTTATAGTACAGTGTTGACTATTAATGGTTGCAGTGGACATCCTTGCCTAGTTCCTAATCTTAGAAAGAAGGCATTCAGTATTTTACCAGTAAGTATGATGGTAGCTTTAAAGTGTTTGTGTTTTTTTAGGTGGGCTTTACCTGTTTGAAGAAGTCCTCTTCTATCCTGTTTTGCTTAGAGTGTTTATTATGAAGAGTTGAATTTTGTTAGATTCTTTTCAGTGCATCTGTTAAGATGAACAAGCCATTTTTTTTCTGCCTTTTTTCTGAAATGTAGTGAAATTCATTGATATTTGAATGTTATACCAACCTTGCATTCCTGGGATTCCACTTGGGCATTATATGTTATACTTCATATATAGTATTGGGCTTAATTTGCTAATATTTTATTGAAGGTTTTATGTCTGTATTCATGAAGGATGTTGATCTGATAATTTTTGTTTCTCATATTGTCATCAACTTTTAGTATCAAGGTTACTCTGACTTCATAAAATGAATTAAGGAATAATCCTTTTCTCTCTTTTCTAAGATTGGTATTATTTCTTCCTCAAATGTTAGATAGAACTCACCAGTGAAACTATCTTAGCCTGGAATTTTCTTTTGGGAAATTTTAAAATGTTATATTAAATTTTTAAAATAAATTGAGTATAATTCATGTTTTCTAGTTCTTGTTGAGTCAGTTTTGGTAAGTCCCTGTGGTGATGTTTATGTATATCTGTATGGTGATGCCCCCATTTTCATTCCTGATAGTGGTGATTTGTGTCTTCTCCCTCTTTCTCAGTCTTAACCAACTTTATTGATATTTTCATTAAAACATGTTTGCTTTCATTGATTTTTCTCATGTTTTTGTTTTCTCTTTCACCAATTTTTGTTCTTTATATCCTTTTCTGTACTTGATTTGTCCTTAATTTGATCATCATTTTTTATATCCTTGAAACAGAGGCTTAGATCATTGGGTTTAGACCTTTCTTTTCTAACATCATTTAATGCTAAGTTTTCTTCTATTCCCTATTTGGCCAGCATTCCACAAATTTTGATATGTTGTGTTTTTATTTTCCTTAAGTTCAAAATATTTTTCTAAAGCCTCTGTCTTCTTGCTCCAACATCTGAATTACCCTTGAGTCTGGCTCTGTCTTTTTTTTTTTCTTTTTAAGATTTTATTTTATTTATTTGACACAGAGAGACAGCCAGCGAGAGAGGGAACACAAGCAGGGGGAGTGGGAGAGGAAGAAGCAGGCTCATAGCGGAGGAGCCTGATGTGGGGCTCGATCCCAGAACGCCAGGATCATGCCCTGAGCCGAAGGCAAACGCTTAACCGCTGTGCCACCCAGGCGCCCCGAGTCTGGCTCTGTTGATTGCTGTGCCTCTAGACTTTTTTTGTGAGGTTTTGTTTGTTTTGTTTTGCTTGTTTGCTTTTTCATATGTCTCATAATTTTTGATTGTCTATAAAATAGTAAAGGCTGAAGGAAAGAGATTTAAAGCCTATAAATGGCTATATCTCTTCTGCGTGGCTGTTAATGTGGGGACTTAAGTCAATCTAGTCAGGAGTTAAACTGGGATTGAGTTTTTATTTTGCTATAGTTATCTTCATTTTACCAGGTGCCTCAGGTTCCTCTAATGCTGCCTGATGCTTACAACAGGGGTGAAGTGTCAGAGTTTTTTCCCTCAGTGTTTGTGTTCTGCTTTCTGTGCCTGCTTGATAGAGGGGTTTCTCTTCTCACTATTGCCCTCTCCTCAGTGGTAAACTGGTCTTGCTTGTTACTCAGTGCTCTCAAGATTAATAGAGGAGTGGACACAGGAAATGTTCTCTGTTGTTACTATATAGCATTAGTCTTAGGTGATTATGTATGCCTGGACCTCAGGGTGGGACTGTCTCAGAGTTTCTGATCCCTCCCTCATCAGGTCCTCTAGTCCTACTGATAGATTCTGGGCTCAGGACTCTTCTTGTCCCCATTCCTCCTGATTGTTGAGGTGAGAGTTTTTTCCCTCCTCCAACAAAGCATGGAATTTGCTTTACCTTCCTCAGTGATTTACGACTGGGTAGGGTGGCAGGCCTTCTTTTTTTTTTTTTTTTTTTTTTTTTTTAATCACGGTGGCAGCCAGTTCCTTGCACCACTGAAAGAGACTTATGATCTTTTGCCCTGTTCCCAGTCATCCTCATGGCTACCCAGTGGTCGTGTGTAGAAAAGAATCTATGAGTGAGTGCAAACTGTCTGGGGCATCTACAGGTTTTATACTGTCAGGCTATCCCATACTCAGCCATAAGCAATTTCTTACAATTTTAACTGACTTCTTCTTTTCTACTTTCTTGACAGTGGTATCTTCTTGCTTTGCCACAGGTGACCCTATTTTTGGCATTCTATTTCTCTTTGGAAGTATCTGTCAATCCTTGGGATTCAGACTACTTGATTGTCTTACGGCTTTAGCTCTGATGGATTCAAGAGACATTTGGGGTAATTTAGAGCTGTTAACAGTTTATTTTTTTATTTTTTTAAAGATTTTATTTATTCATTCGACAGAGATAGAGACAGCCAGCGAGAGAGGGAACACAAGCAGGGGGAGTGGGAGAGGAAGAAGCAGGCTCATAGCGGAAGAGCCTGATGTGGGGCTCGATCCCATAACGCCAGGATCACGCCCTGAGCCGAAGGCGGACACTTAACCGCTGTGCCACCCAGGTGCCCCTGTTAACAGTTTAGATTCCAGTGTGCTAGGATTTTCCAAATATCTTTTAGTTACTTTTCATTTAATTCCACTGTGGTTAGAGAACATACTTCGTTACACCGTAGATTCTTTTAAGTGTATTTATTAAGACTTGTTTTATGGTCCAGGATATTTTATTTTAGTATTTTAGTGAACGTTATATGTACAGTTATTCAGTGGGATATTCTATTATGGTGAATTCAGGTTGGTTGAAATTGTTCAGCTCTTCGGTGCTTGCTGGTTTTGTCTTTTTCTTTTTCTTTTTTTTTTTTAAGATTTTATTTATTTATTTGACAGAGACAGCCAGCAAGAGAGGGAACACAAGTAGGGGGAGTGGGAGAGGAAGAAGCAGGCTTCCAGCGGAGGAGTCTGATGTGGGGCTCGATCCCATAACGCCGGGATCACGCCATGAGCCGGAGGCAGATGCTTAATGACTGCGCTACCCAGGCGCCCCTGTCTGTTTTTTTCTACCAGTTACCAAGAGAGGGGTGTTAAAATCAGCAATAAATTCTTTCAAATCTCCCTTCATGTATTTTGAAGCACTGTTAATTTGGGATTGTTACATGACTTCTTGATAAATTAATCCTTTTATCATTATGCCTACCAAATGTGAATTTTTTTCTCTAGAAATGCTTGTCTTGAAGTCTACCTTTAAGAGTAGCCTCCCAATTGCTGCTTACTGCTGGAATATGTGTGTGTCCCTCCCCCCCCCCCCAGGCCTCCCCTTNCCCAGGTCTCACCTTGTGCACTCATGGTTGAAAGGTTAGCCAAAGCCGGGGCACCTGGGTGGCTCAGTCAGGTAAGCAGCTGCCTTCGGCTCCAGTCATCCCAGGGTCCTGGGATCAAGCCCCAAGCAGAGTAGGGCTCCCGCTCCCTCTACCCCTTCCCCTGCTGGTGCTTAACTTCTCCCTTGCTCGCTCGCTCTCAAATAAGTTTTAAAAAATGCATTAAAAAAAAAAAAGAGCTAAAGATGAGGGGGGACATTGCATGCTGGTTTTGTGGCTTTACCCTCTGGATTCCTTTCTGGAATTTTTCTTCCTCATTGTCTGCCACATTGGCTGCCTCACTTTGTGACATTTGCCTCTTCTACCTCGTAAATCTGCTTCTTTGTGCTTGAGCTCTTACCCCCTAGCCCTGATGCTGATTTGTTAACACTCCCTTGGAGTATCACACATGCTTCTTTCAAAGATAGTGTCCTTTCCTGTTTCTGCTTACTTTTGGTTGCTCTCCAGTGTTTTCAAATTGTTAGGGTTTTATATATTGTCCAGAGTTTATAATTGTTATTGTCAGGAGGTTAGTCTGACATAAGGAGCTCTGCTATATCCAGAACTGGAACACTTCTGTGTCTCTTTTAATTTACAACAACCCCCACTTTTTTTATCCCATTCCCTTAACTGTTTGGAGATTCCTGGCCAGTCTTCTTATGAAAGTCTTACAATCAGAGTATTTTATTGTTTTCTTGTGGTGATGTTTAATTTGTTCCTCTATTCCTTGTACTACCCATGAACTGGAATTTAGATGAAGAGACTTGGTTAAATTCAGGTTAAACATTCTTCTGCTTCGTAGATGATGCCTGTACCTCCTTTTACATTATATCAGCAGGAACATTATATTTGTCTCAGTATTAGTGGTGACTGGTTTGATCACTCGGTTAAGGTAGCGCTCTTCACTGCAAAGATTTTTTTCCTTTGTAATTGGTAAGTAATTTCTAGGGTGGTAATTTGCACTGTTCATTTTTTGTGTCCTACACAAATGTCACCTCTTAGTTTTATTCAGATGCCAGTACACTTAACAAGTATTAGCTATTGTTATTATTACTTAATTCCTGTTCCCCAAGCAGAAGTTCATATAGATTCTAGTTTTTATGTACCATATATATTTTAATGATACATATCTCATATTATGTGGTGGTTACAGAAATATCTTTCTTTTTTTAGTAGATTTTGAGGTACTAAATGCAGATATTCCCTCTTAGACATCTTTATGTTTCACATAGCACTCTACTGTAGCATTTTGCATATAGTAAGTACTCAGTAAATTTTTTTTTTTTTTTTACAGAAAGAGAAAATTGGCTAAGAAATCTCAAGTCTTTCTATTTAAACATTTTTTTAATCTCTGTATTAGGTACTGATTAAACTTAATGTTAATTATACTTTTTTTGTAGGTAAATGAGAAAACGGGACAGATTATACAGTATGATAAATTTTATATACATGAAGTACAAGAATTGATAGACATAAGGAATGATTATATCAACTGGGTCCAACAGCAGGCCTATGGAATGGTATGTTTCATATTACAGTGTATGATTTCATTTTTATGTATCTTTTATTGTCATAGAAAAGAAACAATTGCTTGTTTTTGAAACACCAAAGTTTTTTCAGAGCTTTTATTCAAAGCTTATTTTTGAAATAAAAACACTTTGGGAAGGAGTAGCTACTTATTATGCAGTATTTATAAGTAGACATTCCACTCTTACACCAGAGCCCAGCCAAACTAAAGAAAAATGCAAATGTGACATGGATTTTTAACTCTCACTTATTTTCCTTGAGGTTGCCTCTTAATTTTCTCATGTTGAGAATACTGGAGTCCCTGATACTGGAACTCTAGGAATGTATTACTATTGTGAGATTAGTGCCTCAGAATTATCAGAAGAGAGTTGTAGGGCCATTGATTCCAGTTTCCCCCCTTCATGTTTTTTAATTTTATTTCAGAGTTTTGACGTAAATCCCCATGTGTACATACTTCTTCCTGTGTCGTCAAGTCTCTGATAACTAGACACTTAATGTCCCATTAAAATAATAGCAGTCTTATAAAGCTTCATTTAGACACACAAAATTTTAATATAGAAATGGGTAAGCAGTTAGATCTAAAACAGTTTTGCTAACCATTGTAGTATACTTGAGGCCAACTTTTTTCCCCATGAAGTAGATAATTTAAGCAGATGTATGTAGCAGTTATAGAAGGGCAGGTAGCCTTTCACTGCTTGCTAGGCACCAGCTGCAAACTCCTTGTGCATAGGCACTCTATAATTTTATTCACCAGTACTTCTAATAGTGTCTGGAATATGTGTAGTAGGCACCAGACACATACAGTAGTTTTTGAATGGCAGTGTGATTAGTGCATGCTAATTTTAGAATACTCTCATCTGTAGAAATCAGGTCACTTCTGAACATATTTTGCTTCCCTAGGTATATGCATTTTGATTGGGAGAGACTTGTTGATTTTTTTTTCCCCCAGAATCATTGGGAGTCTAGGTCAGATTTGTAGCCTTTGTGTAGATTTGGGTCTACTCCTTTGCTCATTCAACAAATACTGAGAATATTGAGAATCTCTAGTGACAGGCATCAATTTAGGTATTGGAAATACAGTGAGGAACCAGACAGATAAGGGCCATGTTCTTAGGCAGTTTATAATCTGGTGGGCAAGATGGAAATTAATCCAGTAAAAGCAAAAAAATATTAGCTAATAATGTATACTTTTTAAAGAATTAAAATAAAAGACTATAAGACAGACTGTGGTTGATTTCTTGCATTTGGGTAATCTGAAAAGTCCTGCCTGATGAAATATGGGCTATAATCTAAGTGATAAGAAGCAACCACGTAAGATCAAACCAAAGAGGATTTCAAGAAAAATGAATATCCGGTAAAAGACCTTCGGTGAGAACAAGCTTGACATGTAAGGATAGGAAAAGGTCAGTGTGGCTAAAATATGGGAGTGGAGGGTTTAGTAAATTAGGAACAAGAACTTAGATTTTTATCTGAAGTGTTATGGTAAGCCATTGGAGGGTGAGAATCCTGACTTTGCATATAAGCCCAGACACAGCAGTGTAGGGTGCCCTAGATCCTTGAGCAGTGTTTTGGAAACTGGAGTGATATATGGACCCCTTTTAAAGTAAAACAATTTCTAAGAAGTCCAGTATTCATTTACGTTATTTATTATTGTCTTATTTAAATATGTACAAACACTAAACTAGTTCTAAACTCCTGGTGGTTAGATTTTAAAAGAACTCAAAAGCCATAACAAATTTATAAATTAATTATAAATAACACTATAAATTTAAAAATCAAGTTAATATTAGTGTGGAGGATAATTGTTTTGATGATCAGGACTCTCACCTGACAGCCTAAATATGATGAGAAAGTAGTATAATGTAAGAGCACCTGGGTTCAGATCCCAGCTTAGCATTTCCTCACTCTGTGTCCTTGGAGAAGTGACTTAATTCTTTTTCTGTAAATTAGGGATAACAGTACCTACCTTTTATAGTTACTGAGAAGATTAATTGGTATGATCCATATAAAGTGCTTAGGGCAGTTCTTGGCACATAGTTAAGTCTTGGTAAAATGATTGTTATTGCTGGCTGCCTATACACAGGCTTTGTTTGGCAGTAGCCTCTATTCTGAGGTGTCTAGTAACTCTGTTATCTTGCTGTCTTTCTCTATTTGAACTACAATGAAACATTTGCAATTAGAATGAGATGTTGTACTCATTTGGCCTTCACTCATCAATCACATCATTTATGTATGAAGTCCTAGATATAGCGATCCTTCCTGTTTGGCGCCAGTGTGATTACATTCACAACCATTGCAACTCTAGGAGTTTCATGGTAATACTGGGATTATAAAATGGATTATCCTAATTTTAGATTCTTTGAATCAATTTTTTAAAATTCTGGTATAAAAACTCTAAAATTGCAAATTCTCTCAGAGCACTCATAGAGCCCTAAAATTATATCCTCTGGGGATCTACAAGCCTAGTTTGAGAAACATTATCGTAGAGAATCATATCCTCCAGTATCACTATGAATTAGTTACCTTTGTCATCTGAATTTGTTTAGTTTGTAGGTCATAAACTACTTGTATTCTGAGCAAGTAGGACAAATGCTAGTCTAATAGGATTTTTTAGTTTGTAGTAGTCTTGGTACTATGTGGAAAAGCTGTGGTTTGAATGTTTACTTTTAAGTTTGGCAGGCCCGATCCAAGCTCCTCTTGGTATATAGCTGTAGTGATATCAAATTAAATTTCCTTAGGAGTTATTACAGTGCTACTGTTTTCTGCTAAGGGGGAGGCAGAAGAGGAGTATCTTCCTATTTCTAGGCTTTTTCTCTTTGCTTCTCATTCTCTCCAGATTGTATGTTTGCTATGCTTGATAATTGTCCTCTATTACTGTACTCTTTCAACCACAGGCTTTTCCTTTCTCTTCATTTGTAGACAGAATGAGTGAAAGCTTGTTCTTTAATTTGCATAGTGGGTTTAATATCACATCTTAGAAATCAAAATGTAGAACCCATGATTTACGTTCTTCTAATCTACCTCTGGGGATAGAAAGCTGGCATTTACTTTGAAGGTCTTTGTGCAACTCTTATATAGTTCATTAATTTATATTATGACATTGGATTTCACAAAGCTTCTTTCACATTTCACATTTACACATAACTCTAAAAACTTTTTTTCCCGGGGCTTTTTAATAAAATTCATACTTGTATTACTAGTCTTAATGCTAGGCTGAACTATCACATTAACACTCTAAGTAAGATTTTAAAGAATCTATCCTAAAGATAATTACATGCTATTTTGTGATGATATGGATGTGTATGTATGTGTATTTGTGTACGTATATACATATGTATATACACATATATACAAACGTATATGTATGTGTACATACATGTATACCACTATTGAATAAGAGTTATAGTCTTGAAATAATTCCATTGGTTCAGTGTGGAAGCTTAAAATATTCTTTGGTAAAACATAATTACTATGAGTTGTAAGGTATATATAAGTATTATATACACACACGCATGTGTGTGTGTATGAAAACTTTACTTTGTTCTAAATACTGCAAGGAAATTAATTTACATTTATTATATTTGTCTTCATGCTATAATTTTTTGAGATCTTTTTTTTTCCTCCATTCTTTTCTTTCCCAGTCAAGGATTTTAAGAATCCAGCAGGTATACACTTCCCTGATCCCTAAACAATAAAAACTAATTCTGTGAAGTTCTTTGCTTTTCTTATAATATCCTTTTGTACTGCTGAGACTTCTAACTTTACCTCATCCCTTCATTTTCCCATCCCTTTTTACCTCTTTCTTTTTACATGATTTTATAAAAATTTTTGCTTGATCCTATATAAGCTTCTCTGTTGTTTTTTTTTTAAAGACTCTGATCTTGGTGTATGAAACTTTTTTTCAGTTGAATTCCTTTTGCTTTTTCTCTGTTTTTCTCCCTCTACAGTTAATCTCTTGGCAAAATAAAATGGCACCTGGGTTCTCTTTCTCTTCTGCTATTTGCTTTTTCCCCACTTTATAGGTACTATTCCCAGTTGTATATTTAACTCTTTTAACTTTGCTTCTAAGTTGAAAATACTTTAGTGGTTGCTACTAAACTCTGCTCTTTTTTCTTCCCTTGCTTATACTTCTAGTTACTGTACATACATATCATAAATATTTATTTAGTAAAAATTGACTAATGTAGAATGATGTATAGAAAGGTATGTGCTGGGTCTGCTTGTTTGAATTACTATATGATTCATGTTATGCATTTTTAAAAATACTCATTTATTTCAAGAGCTGTAAAGCTATGTAAGGCATGTCAGATACAAGTAGATACTAATGAAAATACTTGGTGAAATTTTTACAGTCTTTGATGCTACATTACATATATATTTTTTTAAGTCACAAGTCTTTATTTATTTGATATTAGTTGTGCTGTATATATAAATAATCACTGCATTTGTTCTGTGGTGTTGAAGTTGTACTTTAACTATGGACAGTGCTGAGCTAGCAACGTGATGTGTTCACCAGCAAACTAGATAGACTGATATGACAGTTGGGGAGACCAGCTTGGGAAAGATACATCAGTACTTTCTAGGTTTGAGTTTTGTTCTCATTTAATAAAAAGAAGAAAAGTACATTTGTGCTCCCTTGCAACTGTAATATTTCCTAGAAAAGTTCACCCTTGCTTTTTAAAGCCCTCTTATCATTTTTAATGGCATTAATGTTTAGCTGACTAAATTCTTCAACTAGCTCCTTATGCATTAGATTACCAAATTATGTTTGCATATTTCCATTTCCTTCATGTTTTAGAAGTTACTGTATTTCTATCTAGTTACCAAGACCTTTCATATTTACTGGAATTACTTCATTAACTTTAGTATCCCCTCTTCATGCCTTCTTAGAGTAATCCTGTGTTATGTCATTATATCAAGATGACACCAGCAATGGTATAATGTTTGCCATAAGTAATTAGTTGAAACTAAAAGGTGCCAAGGAGCTCCATCTTTTTGTCTATAACCAGCCATCATTAGTCATTGGTGTTAAAAGCATCCTTAGTGAAGTCTGTTTTAAACCATGAGAACCTGAGTTTTGAACATTGCTTCAAGCCTTTCTCACTCCAGCTTCTAGGACATTGAGTAACTAAAATTAGGCATGATTTGACCCATATTTAGGACTCCCATCTAAAAACAGCCAACAACTGGTGCTTGAGTATGTGGATTTGGAGCCAGTAGTAGGTCACATATTGAATGATATGTTGAATTTTTAGCAATAGAACTTTAATTGACCTCACATGTTTTATGATAGCCTTCTCTCCAACCCCACTTGACTTTGTTTTCCTTTTAAAATTCTCTCGGAAATACTACTTTGACTGAATCAGGTTTGCAACTAATATAACAACTACCTTGCAACTCTAATATTTCCCAGAAGAGTTAATCCATGTTCTTTTAAGCATTTACCTTTTTTCTTTTTGCATTTACCTTTTTTATAAATGTTTGAGCTTTTGTCTAAGATCCTTAACCCTTACATTGAAAGTTCTAATAATGATCTTAATCTGGTTTACCCTTTGATTCTACCCTTCCAGATAATCATTCTATTTGGTATCTAAAAGCCTCTCTTTTCTCAAGTTTTCTGTAATGTCCCATTATTTTCTATATCCCTTTCAGCTTACAGTAAAACTTAGGTTCTGCTTTAGTATGGTTTAGTCATACCATAAATTCTAACAATCTTAGTGACTTCCCCAGTGCATAATGATGTGCATAGCACCTTTATCTATTTAATGGAGCAATAAAAAAAATAGTGCCTATATATTATTTTATTATTTACTTAAGAAAAATTTAATCTCCCGTGATATAAACTGTCTTGGTATCTAGTATGTTATCAAGCAGGCTCTATAGGTAGTCAGAAAATATTGAAAGGGTTTCTTTGCTTGTTTAGACTTTCATTGTAATAATAGCATGTTTAAAATGTCCCACAAGGTATACTATAAAAGAATGTCAGTGTGCCTGTTAAGTTGGTCTCAAATTAAACTGAGCGTCATCTGAAAGGCTTTCTCTACAGTACAGCTTCTAAATATGTTCTTGTTTAACCCTGCCAGGAAGGGCACTTACCTAGTGATAATGTGGTACTCTGAATTTTAAAATATTAATCAGTAATTTCCTTTCTCTGAATTGGATTTGTATGGAGTCTTATTTTGCGTATGCTCATACTGCTTTGGTTTTATTTAGCACAATATAGTGAGAGAACCCTGTCTTTGCTCGTATCTTAAAGTCTCCAAAGGTACCTGAAAGGTGTGCGAGCATTTAGCAAACTACGAGGTTAGAAGGAATAGTCCGCACAAGACTGCCCTCACTTCTTCCACCAGTTGCAGTTTTGGGGAGTTTCCCACACCCATCCTTAGGTTCAATAATTGGCTGCAAGTTCTCACAAAACTCACTGACAGCTGTTATACTGATGTTTACAGTTTATTATAGGGGAAGCACACAAATTAAAATGAATCAGTTAAAACAACTAATAGCTTAGTTTTCTTCACTTTATTTACATATAGCATTTTAATCTACTAAAGACTTTTCAAACATTTTTTCAAAATTAATCAAGTCCTGAAGTCTGAGGGATATTTTCTCCATTTTCCAGGTGGTGAAACTGGGACATAAAATTGTATCTTCAAGACCAAGTTTAGGTTTAGTTTCCCTATTCTTCCTAAGTTCTACAAATGGGGTACATAGTTGCTAAAGCCAAATTTCATTATGTTCAAGCCTTGATAATTTTATGACCACAAGATACATGAGACAAAGTTCTTATTTTTATAGCTACAGCTACATAAGGTGCACATGCGATGGGTAAGTTTTGCTGTAGGTGTATTTTGGTCTACTTCATTAATTCAATATTCTGTAGCAAAATACATGAAATGCTACTTTGAATAGAAATAGTTGAATTTGGACACTAACATTGCTCTTTCCTCATTACTGTTACATTCTGCACTGCTGTCTTAGGATGTCAACCATGGATTAACTGAGGTAAGTTTGGTGTAATGAAGCCTCTTGTTCAGAGTAAGATATACTCTGTTTTGTCTTAAGCGATAGGAGAGCAAAAGGTTTCTGTTTTGTGTGACTTTTATTTTTTTATTAAGTATTTGGGAATTTCCTATATAACATTTCAGAGGAATTTTCTGAAGAAAAGTGAAACCTCTGTTTTAGTTAACACTACACCTATATGATGCCTTTCAACGATATTTGTGTTAAAATAGTTTCATCCGTCCTAAAGTCTTTCAGTATAAAATTAATGTGTGTCCTTTGTAATAAGGAAGGCAACTTTTAAAATCTGACAAATGCTTACCCAGTAAGGTAGAAAATATTTTATATTACAGAACTAAAATGATTTTCAGTTTTCAAACTAATTGATACTCAAAATGATCATAAAGTTAAACTCATTATGGTCATCTTCCTCACTTTGTGTAATATACTATCTTAACATAGAAAGTTCTAGCATTTTAGTTTAACATTATCAACAAACCTAAACCACCTTTTTAACACTTGGGATCATTCTAGTACTTCTTTCATACTTCTGTTATAGACTTTAGGTTTTATTGTTTTGTTTTGTTTTGTTTTCCAGCAGTTGAACCAGGGAAACATTTAGAGTTAACTTTATATCATGGGCCTAATATTGTGTGCTTCCTCATCTTCACATAGAAGTAGCACATAAAATTATGAAATCATAGACATTTAGAACCAGAAGGGACCTTGGAAATCATCTTGGTAGTTTTGAGTTTCAGAGTAGTGAAATCACTTTCTGCCAGGTAGTGGCACAAATATAAGATCAAGGCAAAAATTGTCATATGAAAAATAGTAAAGAATGAGGATTTAAGGTTAATATAACTCAGCCTGCTGTCTTATATGTTGACAACAGAGAGTTGATAGTCTCATTTGGGCCCTGTTGGATTATTTTGTTTGTTTTTGTTAAGGGAGACTTAGATAAAATACACTTAAAAGAAGGCATTTAGGATGGAGAAGGGCTGGAAACCATATTATTTTCAGAATGTCTGGAAAAACTGGGAATGTTTACTGTGAAAGAAAGACAATTTAGAGAGAACATGGGGACTTGAAATACATTAAACCGTATATGCTTCCCTGCAATGAAGACTGAAATACAGAATGAAGTAATGCATAGTGATGTATAGAAATGTGAATTCACATTTAATAAAGAGAACTTTCCTAAGCACTTAAGTGGGTTGTTTCGTGTTGTATTGTCTTCACAGAAACCTTATAGCAGGGGCTCTGTTTCAGAGCTGACACAAAAACATTGCCTTGTTGGCTACATGGTAGGAATACATCCTTTTCCAACTGCAAGAATCTATGGCTGGAAATTCGTAGCTCTTTGTATTTTTCTGCATTGTTAAAATACTTAGCAATCAATCACTGTATTACTTGCTAGGATAAATAATTGTAAAGTGATTAATGTGTGATAATGGTAATAATAGGTCAGTTTTCTCAACTTTAGAGGATGACAGAAAAGAATACTCATGCTAATTTTGTAGGTTAAACAAATGTTGATTTATAATAATGTTGGCACTCTAATGGCATACGGTAAATATCTGTTAAATGAATGAATAATTGGTTTGCTTATTATTGGCCTCAGCTACTAGAGTAGCCCTAAAATATAAGAACTGAGTAATGTATTTAACATAGGAGCCCCCAATTTTATTTTATTTTTATTTTTAGAGGGAGGCGGAAAGAGAGAGAGGAAAATAGGGAGAGAGAGAGAATCTTAAGCAGGCTCCAGTTGTATGGACTTTGAAGTATACAGTTCCCTCCTAAAATTGGGGTTATTGGGGATTGGGGTTATTCCAGTGCCTCATCTGATTATCAGTAAAAATTCCATATTTGGAAGTAAGCAATATGTTTTATTCATAATTCCTGAAGAGCAGATAAGTGAATAAACCAAGAATGTGATCAGCTTTAAAAGAAATGACGTTACTTACAAAAAAATACATCACAAATCAATTTGTACTAATACATTAATTTTTTATTTCCAGTTGGCAGATATCCCTGTTACAATCTGCACATATCCATTTGTATTTGATGCCCAAGCAAAAACTACTCTGTTACAAACAGATGCAGTCTTACAGATGCAGGTAAAATATAGTTTAATACTAATCTGATTTGAGAATGGTTTTTGAATTGTTTCTGAAAGGTTTTTTAAAAAGTAAATACTTGAAGTTTGCCTATAATCAGTAATCCTTGGGAACATTCTGTACCTCAGTGATCTGGCTTTTGCAAAGTACCTTTGGTATCTTATAAAGAGGACTGTTGCATGTGACATGTATATTCTTATGAGGGCTACTTATATATATTTAAATGAAAATAGAATAGTTTAGCCCTTAATCATTTTATATCTAAAAAAAAGTAAAAGCCTTTTTTGTTACAGAAATATGCAATTTTTGTAAACAGTTTTACTAGTTTACTTGATAAACATTGGTTTGTTTCAGATCTTGCTTCATTATATATTTATATTCTTGGTAAAAAATGGAAGTAACTAGAGATGAGATGATGTAAAGAAAGGCATTTGGTCACTTGTTAGGGGAAGGATATGAAGTTTTCCTTGAAGAAAGTTTTTAGTAATAAAAAGGTGTTTTCCTAAGATTGGTCATCTCCTGCACTTCCCTCTCCTTTCTCCCCCAACTTGCTCTGTTTTATGTTGAACATTTTTTCATTAAAATGATTTTTAAAAATATTTTATTTATTTATTTGACAGAGAGGGGGCATAAGCAGGCAGAGCAGCAAGCAGAGGGAGAGGGAGAAGCAGACCCCCCGCTGAGCAGGGAGCATCCTGATGGGCTCAATCCCAGGATCCTGGGATCATGATCTGACCCAAAGGCAGATGCTTACCCAACTGAGCCACCCAGGCACCGTTATTATGAGTCCTTTTTAAACTGATTTATATTATGACTTTGAGAGCTACAGATTTGCTTTATCTTTTGAGCCTGTAAATTAAAAAGTTTTTGCATTCTGTTTTCTAGTATAGTGTATCAGACGGTAGAAGCTAAGGACTAAGAGAAGGATGAGAAGAAACCTTGAGCACTAAATGCTTTAAAAAATTATCCCCCCCACCCAATTTTGATAGTTAGTTTCATTCCTTTAAAATAAATGCATTTAGTATTTTAAGTGCCTCCCCGTACTTAAATCATAAATACTAGGGGAGGGGCGCCTGGGTGGCACAGAGGTTAAGCGTCTGCCTTCGGCTCAGGGCGTGATCCTGGCGTTATGGGATCGAGCCCCACATCCAGGCTCTTCCGCTATGAGCCTGCTTCTTCCTCTCCCACTCCCCCTGCTTGTGTTCCCTCTCTCGCTGGCTGTCTCTATCTCTGTCGAATAAAAAAAAAAAAATCTTTAAAAAAAATAAATAAATACTAGGGGAGTTTTAGAGATGTGCTTATATCCATTTTCATCAACAGAAGAAATAAATATTTTTATAGGGTTTATACTAATAGCTGGCAGACCAGTTTTTTGATGGTCATTGTTAAAACAATAATTGCCTCATGCTTTTAATATATAGTATATTCCATTTTAGAACAAGAACACAGGAAAAACCATAGGAAAAAAACAAAGCTTTTAGATGGTGAAGGCCAAATGCTTGGTTTGTGAGCACACGTTGGTCACTCTACTAGATGAATTTCTATAATACTACTTAGCCAGGCTGTTCCTTATTCTCATTAGAGGTGGTTTTAGTGCTGCTTTCTTTTTCTTCTCTTCATCCCAGTTATTTTTTGAGAAATAGCAGTGTTCAGATTTACCATATTACAGTTGCATGCTTGCTTAATGGTATCATTAGTTATACTTCAGTATAAAAACATTCAAAAGGACACTCTATATCAGTTTTTTAAGCTCTTGGCTCTACTAGATAACTGTGTTAGGTGCTCTGTGAATTTAGTAGTATAGGTACTATTACAGGAATTATAAATATAGGATTATAATCAATAGGTAGAAGTTAGCTTACCCAGTCACATTAGTTTCTTTATAGCATTGCTATTAAAATTTTAATCTTTTGTTTTCTAGATGGCTATTGACCAGGCCCACAGACAGAATGTCTCCTCTCTTTTTCTCCCAGTGATTGAATCTGTGAATCCCTGCTTAATTCTAGTTGTGCGTAGAGAAAATATTGTAGGAGATGCAATGGAAGTCCTTAGGAAAACAAAGAATATAGACTACAAAAAGCCACTTAAGGTAATTTGACATTTTTTATTATATATATTACAATACGTGGTCAGCAATTAATAGTTTAAAAAATTTAAGATTTTTATATGTATCTTTGAAACTTAATAAGTAAAACTATATAAAACTTCTTAATTTTTTTAAACTATTAATTGCTGAGCATTTATTGGTACTAAATTACATGTTATGGGCTCTCGGCTCTCCAGAATATACTTCCATTTCTTTACATTCAGTGTTTGCATTATGCTGTTTTAGGTTATATTTGTTGGAGAAGATGCTGTTGATGCAGGAGGAGTACGCAAAGAATTTTTCTTACTCATCATGAGAGAATTGTTGGATCCTAAATATGGCATGTTTAGGTATTACGAAGATTCCAGGCTCATTTGGTTTTCTGATAAGGTGAGGTCCAACTGTCTAAATTATTTCTATGTATATAGCTATGTATGTATACCTACATGTGTCAGGTTGACTCAGTAAATAAAAGTTATTACTGGATTCCTAACATATTCAGAGATTTGCTTTATTACAGTTTGAAAAATTATAAACTTTTGGACTCAGAGTCATCAGAACACCTTCGTGCTTCTCACACATTTCAAATTAGCAGAATAAATTAAAGGAATGGTCAGCCTGAGAATGATGTTGACCTTTCTTTCTGCTGATTTAGATTTGAGGATTAAATAATAATTACCAGGTTAACTTTTTCTTCTGGGAAGAATTAATTTATCATTAGCAGTCATTGATTTCTCTATCTTATCATTTAGGGCATAGGTAACTACTCAGCAAATTTTAGTCCATAAGTTCTTCTCTACACATGTTCTTGTAAATAAAGTCACGTCCTCTCATTTACCTGTTCATGCTTGCTTTCTAGCTACAACTGGGAGAGGCAGAGTTGAGTAGTTAAGACAAAGACCCTGTGATCAACAAAGCCTAAACTATTTGCCATCTGTCACCTTGCAGAAAAAGTTTGCTGACCCTTGATTTAGACTATAAATGAAATAGGGATGGTTCAGGTATAGAATGAAATTTGAATAGAATATTTACTGTTGGTTTTAAAAACCTCGATGTGTTATTTATTCATTGTTTTAGGAGGCTCGCCTCCTTTGTGATGTTAGCAGTCATTGATGATTAGTCCCTAGGCTCATTAATTTATTAGGTTGCAAAACCAGTGCTACTCTTAAATTTCTTTTTCATTTTATTGGCTTGGATACTTCTATACAGAGAAATTTCCCTACATCTACTATTTGGTTCCTTAGTAGTATAATTCATATGGGAAAGGATTCACTTTCTTCAGTTACCAGTTTTGCAAAAGAGTGAATCTGTTCATTGACATACTCCAGTGGTGACAATTTGTTTTTTAGTTTTGTTTTCAAATATTATTAGTTCATGGATTTAAATATATTTGATGTTTTCAGTCCGTTGTAGTTATTATCTTTATTGATGCTCATATTATCCCATCTTTGTCTAGGGAGAGCTTTACAGGTTGGAGAGTTTGTTTTGCTTTGCTTTAAGATTTTATTTGATAGAGAGACAGAGGACAAGCAGGGGGAGGGGCAGAGGGAGAGGGAGAAGCAGACTCCCCATTGAGCAGGGAGCCCCATGAGGGGCTTGATCCCAGAACCCTGAGATCATGACCAGAGCCAAAGGCAGATGCTTAACTGACTGAGCCACCCAGGCGCACCCCTTGATACCTCTGATTCTATGCAAACATCACAGAGTTTACTGTAGCCTCCTTTTCCATTTTATGTGACTTAAATCAGTAGTGAGAAAGTTCACAGCTAGCATCTTCAAGATACTTACTCAATTACCCTGCATGTAGTCAGTCTTTTTCCTACACTGGCTAAAATCTCAGCCCTAGACATACTGGACCATTACCTCAGAGTAGTTGTATTAGCTAAAAGCTCAGTCCTGACAAGGAGAGGGAGAAGGCACAGGGCCATATGTTCTTTATGAATATTTTTTAAAGAGGTAAATAAAATTCATATAACAAAATTGGCCATTTTAGGAATTTTTTTAATGTACAATTCAGTGGCATTTAGTACATTCACAGTGTTATGCAACCATCACCACAGATAGTTCCAGAACATTTCATCACCTAAACAGGAAACCTGTACACATTAAGCAGTCACTCCCCATTTCCTTCTCCCTCCAACCCCTGACAACCACTAATCTACTGTTTGTCTTATGGACTTGTCTATTCTTGATATTTGCTATAAATGGAGTCATACGTTATGTGGCCTTTTGTGGCTAGCTTCTTTCACTTAGCATGTTTTCAAGGTTCATCCATGTATCAATATTTCATTCCATTTTGTACCTGAATAATACTGATTTGTATAGATACATACCATATTTTGTTTATCCTTCATTAATCGATAAACATTTGGGTCGTTTAACTCTTTTGGTAAAATGTTATGAATAATGCTGCTATGAACATTTATATACAAGTTTTTGTTTGCAAATTGTTTACAGTTTGGGGGTATGCGTAGGAGTGGAATTGCTAGGTCATGTTATAATTCAGTTTGACTTTTTAAGGAACCACCAAACTGTTTTCCAACATTTGCTGTTTTCCTTTTTATTAAATTATATATTTCAAAAACATATTTACTTTTATCTTATTAGTATAGTGAATATGAAGTGGCATATCATTGTGGTGTTGAATTGCATTTCCCTAATGACTAGTGATGTGCTTGTTTGGCCATTTGTTATATTCTTCAGCAAAATGTCTTTTTAAGTCCTTTGCTCATTTGTAAATTAGATTGTCGTTTTGCTGTTGAGCTTTAAGAGTTATTTATATATTCTGGATGCTAGATTCTTATCAAATGTATGATTTGCAAATATTCTCTCCCATTTTATGGGTTGTCTTTTCACTTTCTTGGTAATATCTTTTGACACACAAAGTTTTAAATTTTGTTGAAGTCTTATTTATCTATTTTTTTCTTTTGTTGTGCTTTTGATGTCATAACTCAGAAACCATTGACTATAACCCCTGAATTTTCTTCTAAGAGTTCTGTAGTTTTAGCTGTTAACAGATCTTTGATCTATTTTGAGTTAATTTTTGTCTATGGTGTAAGAGTTCAGCTTCATTCTTTGCATGTAACTAGTTGTCCCACCATTGTTTATTAAAGAGAGTATTCTTAGTACCCTTGTTGAAAATTAATTGACTACAGAGGTATGGATTTATTTCTGGAGTCTCAGTTTTATTCCAGTGATATAAATGTCTGTCCTTATGCCAGTACCACACTGTTTTGTTTACTGTAGCTTTGTAGTAGGTTTTGAAATTAGAATGTATGAGTCCTCCCACTTTGTTCATCTCATTCAAGATTGTTTTGATTATTAGGGGTCCCTTGCAAATTTGTATGAATTTTATGGTTAGCTTGTCCATTTCTGCAGAAAAGGCCATTAAGGATTTGATGGAGAAGGTGTTGAGTAAACATTTTGTTCTTTTTGATGCTGTCATAATTTGAACTTTTTCATATATTTTTTTTTTGGTTGGTTCATTGCTAGGGTATAGAAATACAACTGCTTTTTGTATGTTTATCTTTCATCATGCAACTTTGCTGAATTCATTTATCAGCACTAATAGGTGGTTTTATGGATTCTTTAGGATTTTCTTTATATGGGATTATGGCATCCACAAATGCAATAGATTTAATTTTACTTCTTTCCCTCCAATTTAGATACCTTTATTTCTTTTTCTTGCCTAATTGCCTGGCTAGAACTTCCAGTACACTGTCAAACACAAGTGGTAAGAGTGGACATGCTTTTCTTGTTCCTGATCTGAGTTGGATGTTAGCTGTGGATTTTTCGTAAATTCTTTTTCTCGTGTTAAGTAATTTCTCTTCTATGTCTAGTTTGTTGAGTATTTTTATCATGAAAGACAGTGGGATTTTGTCAGATGCTTTTTCTGCTTCAAGATGATCGTGTGGTTTCCTTCCTTCATTCCATTAATGTGATATATTACATTGGTGCATTTTCTTATGTTGAGCCACCTTGTATTCTTGAGATAAAGCCCACTTGGTCATGGTGTATAATCTGTTTAGTTTACTTGTATTCTGTTGATGATTTTTCCATCCTTATTTGTTAAGGATACTGGCCTATAGTTTT
Organism: Ailuropoda melanoleuca; assembly: GCF_002007445.2. NCBI lineage: Eukaryota > Metazoa > Chordata > Mammalia > Carnivora > Ursidae > Ailuropoda > Ailuropoda melanoleuca. The sequence continues at coordinate 72,222,870 of NC_048223.1, read as the reverse complement.
CTTTTTCATGTTTGTGATGCCTTTGTCTGTCTTTGGTGTCATGGTAGTTTGACCTCACAGATGAGTTAGAAAATGTTCCCGCATCTTCCATTCCTTGTGTTCCTTCTTCCATTTGTTGAAAGAGGAAGAATTGGCATTAATTATTCTTTAAATGTTTGGTAGAATCTGATCCTAGGCTTTTCTTTATTGGAAGGTTTTTTGTTTCGTAAGGTTTTATTTATTTATTTGAAACACAGAGAGAGTGTGTGCTCAGGGGGAGGGGTAGAGGAAGAGGAGAGAGAATCCCAAGCAGACTCCCCACTGAGCACGGAGACCCACATGGGGCTCAGTCCCACAACCCTGAGATCATGACCTGACCTGAAACCAAGAGTTGGACACTTAACCACCTGAGCTACCCAGGTGCCCCTTCTTTTTTTTTTTTTTTTAAAGATTTTATTTATTTGACAGAGAATAGAGACAGCCAGTGAGAGAGGGAACACACAAGCAGGGGGAGTGGGAGAGGAAGAAGCAAGCTCATAGCAGAGGAGCCCGATGTGGGGCTCGATCCCAGAATGCCAGGACCACGCCCTGAGCTGAAGGCAGACGCTTAACCGCTGTGCCACCCAGGCCCCCCCCAGGTGCCCCTTCTGGAAGGTTTTTTATTTTGAGGGGTTTTTAAAAGATTTTACTTGAGAGGGAGCCTGAGCGTGGGGAGGGGCAGAGGGACCCCAAGATCATGACCCGAGCCGAAGGCAGGCTTTTAACTGACTGAGCCACCCAGGTGCCCCTGAAAGTTTTTTGATTAGTGATTCAGTTTCTTGTTATAGGTTGTTGGGGGGGGGTGTTGTTTGTTTGTTTTAGATTTTCTAGTTCTTCTGGTGTCAGTTTGGTAGTTTGTATGTTTCTAGGAATTTGTCCTTTTCATCTAGATTATCTATTTTGTTGTCATAAAATTGTTCACAGTATTCTCTTACAATCCTTTTTATTTCTGTAAGGATGATGGTAATATCCCCACTTTCAATCCTGATTTTAGTAATGTGAGTCTTTCTTTTTTTCTTGGTCATTCTAGCTAAAGGTTTGTCAGTTTTGTTGATCTTTTAAAAGAATCAACTTTTGGTTTTGTTGCTTCTGTGTATTGTTTTTCTATTCTATATTTTATGTATCTCCACTTTAATCTTCATCGATAATCTCCCTCTGCTAGCTTTAGGTTTAGTTTGCCCTTCTTTTTGTAGTTCCTTAGGATATAAAGTTTGGTTATTGATTTGAGATATTTTTTCTTTTTTAATATATATGTTTATAACTGTAAATTTCCCTGTGAATACTGCTTTCACTGTATCGTATAAGTTTTTGTATTGTGATACCTTCTTTGTGTGCTAATTTTCACATCTTTGAATTCTCCATATTTCCCTTTTTTTTTTTTTTGAGAATTTATTTTTAAGTAATCTCTACACCCTATGTGAGGCTCAAACCCACAACCCCAAGATCAAGAATTGCATACACCACCAAATAAGCCAGACACGTACCCTATCTCCATAGTTCCTTCTGTTGATTTCTAGTTTTATTCCATTGTAGTCTGAAAATATGTTTTTTTATTTTAGTCTTTTTAAATTTATTGAGGCTTAATTTTTGACCTAACATGTGGTCTCTCCTGGAAAAAGTTCCACGTGCACTTGAGAATTATGTATTCTGTTGTGGAATGGAATGTTCTGTAGCTATGTTAGGTCTGGTTGTTTTATAATTTTTTCAAGTTCTCTATTTCCTTATTGATCTTCTGTCTGATTGTTGTCTGTTATTGAAAGTGGGATATTGAAGCTTCCAATTATTATTTTAGAACTGTATTTCTCCCTTCAATTGTGTCAGTTTTTACTTCATATATCCTGAAAAGCTGTATTGTTAGGTATATAGATATTTGTAAATGTTTGATCTTCTTGATGAATTGATGTTTTTTGATTTAAAGTTTATTTCATCTCATATTAGTATAGCCACTCTCAGCTCTCCTTTGGTTATTATTTACATGGCATATCATTTTTTCAAACTTTCTCTTTCAATCTGGTGTCTTTGGTTTTGGAGTAAGGTTTATAGACAGCATATGCAGATCTTCCTAGACTTACGATGGGGTTATATTCCCATAACCCCATTGTAAGTTGGAAATTTTATAGATCGACATGCATTGAATACACCTAACCTGTTGAACATTATAGCTTAGCCTAGCCTACATTAAACATGCTCAGAACAGGGGCACGTGGGTGGCTCAGTTGGTTAAATGTCTGCCTTCGGCTCAGGTCATGATCCTAGGATCCTGGGATCAAGTACCACATGGGCTTCCTGCTCAGCAGAGATTCTTGTTTCTCCCTCTCCCTCTGCCCCTTCCCCCCTATTAATGCTCTTTCTGTCTCTCTCAAATAAATAAATCTTTTTAAAAAAATGTTCAGAATATTTATATTAGCCTACAGTTGAGCAAAATCATCTAACACTAAGCCTATTTAATAACCAAGTATTGAATATCACAGTTTATTGAATACTGTACTGAAAGTGAAAAATAAAATGGTTGTTATGTGCACAAGGATTATAAGCATTGTTTGTTTACCCTTATGACTGCATGGCTGACTGGGAGCTGCGGCTTACTGTCGCTGCTCAACACCACAAGAATATCATGCTATATATTGCTAGCCCAGGAAAAGAGCAAAATTTACAATTTGAAGTATGGTTTCTACTGGTATAGTATCACTTTTGCACCACTGTAAAATCAAAAACTCATGTCAAACATTGTAAATTAGGGACCAGCTATCGTTGAATAATGGTTTGTTTTTTAAAAATCCTTTCTGCCAGTCTCTGCCTTTGATTACAGAATTTAGTTCATTTACATTTAAAGCTGGGATTTTTTTTTTTAAGATTTTGTTTATTTGAGAGAGAGCACACGCACGAGAGAGATCTGTTATTTCCTTCATTCTTCCCCTGGGGGTTAAAATTAACACCTTAAATTTCCAACAGTCTAGTTTGAATTAATATCAACTTCAGTAGTATACAGATACGCTGCTCCTAGAACAACTCTGTTCCTTTCTCTTTGTTGTCACACCTTACAGCTTTATACATTGGTACATTATGTAGATAATGTAGATTTATAATTATTTTATACATTTGAGTTTTAAACCATATAGAGAAAAAAAGTTACAAAAGTACAATAATTTTAACTTTTATATTTACCTGTGTAGCTACCTTTAGCAGAGTTCTTAACTTCTTTGTATGACTTTGAGTTACTGTGTAGTGTCCTTTTCTTTCAGCTGATGGACTTAGCATTTCTACTCTCTCAGTTTTTCTTTATCTGAGATTTCCTAGATGTAAAATTCTTGATTGACAGTTTTTTCTTTCAGCCCTTTAAATATCTCATCCCGCTACCTTTTGGCATGCATGGTTTCAAATTAGAAATCAGCTGTTAGTCTCATTGAGGAGCCTTTCTATGTGATGACTTGCTTCTCTTTTGCTGCTTTCAGTACTTTTTATAATTAACTTTCAACACTTAGATTAAAATGTGTCTGAATGTGGATCTCAAGTTTGTCATAGTTGGAGTTTGTGGAGCTGCTTGGGTGTTAGATTTATGTCTTTTATCAAATTTAGAAAGTTTTCAACCATTTCTTCAAATATTCTTTCTGTCTCATTTCCTCCTCTCCTTGTGGCACTCTGCTACTTGTATGATGGTACTCATAGGCTCTCTTCATATTTCTTCATTCTTTTTTCTTGCTGTTGTCCCACAAAGTAGATAATCTCAGCTGACCTCTTTTCAAGTTTGTGGATTCTTTTTTCTGCCTGCTCAAATATCTTATACCCCTCTGGTGAATTTTTTGTTTCAGTTATTGTACTTTTCACCTCCAGAATTTTTGCTTCCTTTCCATAATTTCTCTTTATTGATATTCTCTATTTGATGAGACATTATTATTCTGTTCTCTCCCCCACCCCCTGCCCCCATGGTTTCCTTTAGCTATTTGAGCATATTTGAAACAGTTGATTTAGGGGCACCTGGGTGGCTCAGTCAGTTAAGCATCTGCCTTCAGTTCAGGTCATGATCTCAGGGTCCTGGGATCGAGCCCCACATCACGGCTCCCTGATCAGTAGGGAGCTTGCTTCTCTCTCTTCCTCTGCAGCTCCCCCTGCTTGTGCTGTCTCCTTCTTTCTCAAATAAATAAAATCTTAAACAAAACAAATAAATAAATAAAATGAAATAGTTGATTTAAATTCTTCATCTAGTAAATCCAGTGTCAGGTTTCTCAACAGTTTATGTGACTTCTTTTTTTTTCCTATGAATGGGCCATATTTCTTCTTTTTTGCATGCCTCATAAATTTTTGTTGGATACTGGGCACTTTTTTTGTTGTTTGACAGTTTTTTGTTTTTCCCCCCACAGTACCGATTATTCCTCCAGGTTTATTTCCTTTGTCTTTTTCCTCTGATCTTTGACTTTTTATTCACATTTAAGAATGTAACACTAAAAAGCTACTTAGTTTGGGCATACATATTTTTTTCTAATTTTTTTTTCCACAGTAGGCTCCATGCCCAGCGTGGAACCCAACACAGTGGTTGAACTCAGAATCCTGAGGTCAAGAGTCAGATGCTTAATTGACTGAGCCACCCAAGTGCCCCTGGGCACACAATTTATGATTAGAGTCCCCATTCATAAGAGTGATTATATGGGCATTTCAAGGGGGAAAGCTCAAATGTCAACATATATAGTTTTTCACTCTTTGGGTTTTTTAACTCTTTGGCTGCCAGTGTTCTTGTAGTGTTCTGAACGCTGGAAAGGGAAGCTAGGATTCTCATTGTTAACTATACATACATTCATTCGACTGTCTTGTTTTTTTGTGTGTATTTTCTGTTTTAAGTTTTTAAATTATGTTTTTAATTGAGTGTAGTTGACCTGTAGTATATTAGTTTCAGGTGTATAACATAGTGATTTAGCATGTATATACATAGTACTCAGTGCTTACCATGGTAAGTGTAGTTACCATATGTCACTATCCAAAGTTATTAAAACGTTATTGACTATATTCCCCATGCTGCAGTTTATATCCCCATGTCTTATTTATTTTATAACCGGAGGTTTGTACCTCTTAATCCCCCTGAATCCTTTGATCCCTTTGTTTTTAATGTATCACCTGTTTGAGAATCCAGAGCCACTTTGACTCATCCTTTCCAGAAAGGCAAGGGACTTTCTACCACTCATCCTCTTTTCAGCCCTGCTTGAGTACTTGTGACTTTAAGAGTCTTACATTTTACCAACTGAGCTAGCTTAGCTACTTGACTTTAAAGGTATTTTTTGGTACTTCCAGTTCCTCAGCCTAAAGTACAAATTAGCTTCTCATTGGCTTTTCTCTTAACAAGCTCCTGTTTTCAGGTTCTTCTGCTTTACTGAATCAGGTACCAGCCATCCATCTATGTTTCAGATTTTAAAATATTAACATCTCTTTAGTGATATTAAAACCATCACCTATTCTCTTTTTTCTGGTGGGTTTATATCATTTTTATTCCTTTATTCTCATTTAGAAGGATTTCAGGAGGAAGAGAGATTAATACATTATTCAGTGTGTCCTATTTAAGGACTTTCTAAACTTAAATACAATATAGGACCTCACAAAGGAGAAAGATTAATTCGACCACTGGGGGAAAAAATGACATTTATCCATAACAAAAGCAAGATTATTAAAAAGCATATAGCAGACTGGGATATGTGTAACAAATATGATGGTAATATTAACTCCTGGTATATGAAGAATTCAAATATAAATATATAAGAAAACACTAGTAGCAGCAACTCTTTCTGCCCATGGGTCCTGCCCCTGTGCTTTAATAAAATCATCTTTTTGCACCAAAGAAAAAAAACACTAACCGCTGAAAGGTAAATGGGCCAAAAATACAGAGAGACATTTCACAAATACACACAAATCCCTAATCTTCAGTGTCACTAATCGACAAAAGTACATACTAAAACAAGTTTTCTTGTCTTCTTCTTTGGGGGTGGGGGAGAGAGAGAATCTTAAGCAGTCTTCCCACCCAGCATGGAGCCCAATAGGGGCCTCAGTGTTGCAGCCCTGAGATCATGACCTGAACTGAAATCAAGAGTCGGATGCATAACTGACTGAGCCACCCAGGCACCCCAAATTTTCATTTTTTAACTCAGAAATGTGTGTTTATGTGTATACAGATGAAAACGTGGAAAGATAGACATTCTGGACTACAAATGTCAGGGTAAATTGGAATAGGTGTGAACAAAAACAGTTTCAGGGTATGCTTAACTGTCATTTGACTTCAAAATTCTTCTTACAAAGCAAAATTTCTCCTAAGCAAATATTCCAAACTATGGACAACAATATATGGAGAAATGATGGGGGCGCATGGGTATCTTAGTCGGTTAAGCATCTGACTCTTGGTTTTATGGCTCAGGTCATGATCTCAGGGTTGTGAGATCCAGCCCCGCTGGGGGCTCCAGGCTCAGCACTGAGTCTGCTTGAGAGTCTCTCCCTCTCCCCTCCCTCCGCCTCTGCCCCTTCCCCCACTCCATTCACACATGCATCCACTTGTGCACACTCACTCATTCTAAAATAATAAAATATTAAAATATATATATATGCAGAAATGATACCATCTTACTTTGAATATTACTAGCTAGTTGGAAAAACTAACATTTATTGTGTCTTTACCATATGCCATAGGAACTGGGCTAAAAGTATTTTACATACATTAATCCCATTTCTCCTCACAACAACCTTGTGAGATACTGTTTTTCTCTTTAAAAACACTGAAGCTAGTTAGTGAATGAACTAGGTCTGGAGCCCCAAATCTGATAAAAAATGTTTTTCTCTTACTGTAACCATATATTGCTTCTTTAAAGATAGGGGGAAATAAGCATTGTTTTCAATGATTTAATAATCTAAATGTCCAACTATAGTAAAATAGCTAATTTGGCAGACCTTGGTACTTTTATAAGAGTGATATGCAACCATTAAAAATCATGTTCTGTGGGGCCGCTGGGTGACTCAGTCAATTGAGCGTCCAACTCTTGATCTCGCTCAGGTCTCGATCTCAAGGTCGTGAGTTCAAGCCCCACGTTGGGCTCCAATGCTGGCTGTGGAGCCTACTTTAAGAAATAGTACAATAAAATTACATAAATAAAAATCATATTCAAGAAGAATATTTAATGATATAAGAAAACACTTGTGATGGGGCGCCTAGGTGGCGCAGTCGTTAAGCATCTGCCTTCTACTCAGGGCGTGATCCCAGCATTCTGGGATCGAGCCCCACATCAGGTTCCTCTGCTAGGAGCCTGCTTCTTCCTCTCCCACTCCCCCTGCTTGTGTTCCCTCTCTCACTGGCTGTCTCTGTCAAATAAATAAATAAAATCTTTAAAAAAAAAAAAAAGAAAGAAAACACTTGTGATTTAGGCAAAGGAGAAAACCTTAACTATGTTTTTGAATTCTTTTTTGAACTTACAGTGGATGGAAATACATAAAAATATTTTTTAAATCATCATTTCTGAGTGAGTGGATTACAGGCATTTATTCATTTTCTTTATGCTTTTTGTTTTCTAAATTTTGAATGTGTATTAATTATTTAAATCAGATTAAATGGTCTAGTAGTCATTTCATTTATTATTTTAATGCTTAGTGATGTGGAAATGCTTATATTTCTGGGGACAGGAGCCACTTGTGAAGTTATACATGTAGTCTGATTTTAGGTAGGTCTTTATTTTGTCTTAGAGAATATATATTGGATGGAAATGTGCAGAAATACTAATAGTGATACTATCCCAGGGAGACATGATTGAGAATGAGCTTTTTCCTTGTTATTCATTATTTCCATATCTTCAACATTTTCTACTACAAGTATGTGTTTTTGTCATCAGAAAAATTTATTATTTTAAAACTTGGAGAACATGTCTTTCCGTTTTTTTCTGTTGTTTTTAGACATTTGAAGACAGTGATTTGTTCCATCTGATTGGTGTTATCTGTGGATTAGCAATTTATAATTTTACTATTGTGGACCTCCATTTTCCTTTGGCTTTATATAAGAAACTGCTAAAAAAGAAGCCATCCTTGGATGATTTGAAGGAACTAGTACCTGATGTTGGGAGGTTAGTAACAAAAAGTGACAAGGGTTTTAATAGGGAATGGGAAATGTACAGAAAGCTTTCCTTTTAGGAATAATTGTATTTTGTTCTTGCTGAATTTCTAAAATAAAAGCCCTTCTGATATTGGAGAACCCTTTGTGTCACCCAAATCCAAAATTTTCTACTGAAATACTTACATGTATAAAACCATTTGCTAAATTTTTAGTAATTTAACAATATTTTGCAAATATCAGATAATAAATTTAGGAAGGTAATGTTTTCTGAGAGTAGTTAAATGATTTATTTGGACTTCTGATGACCTTCATTCCTAGCTGGAATATGTAAAGTTTCTTTTTATTACATAAAATGGAATAAAAATTGTATATAAGTAAGAACAAATGTTGAAAATGGGTGGATACATGGCCTTTGTATTCAGAAGAAGAGATATAAACCTCAGAGTGATTTTTTTTTTCTTCAGAATTGTTCATTAGCTAACCATTGTATGTCTACCATTCTGAAACAAAAATAAAAGTACAGATTAATTAAAGGATTTTTTATCAGGAATGAATGAGAAATACATATTTATTCATAGCCAAAATAGTCAAAATACCCAGTAGTGTTTTACCTCAAAGAAACATGTATATTGTTTTGCAGAAGCATGCAACAATTACTGGATTATCCAGAAGATGATGTTGAGGAAACATTTTGTCTTAATTTTACGGTAAGATGGAAAGACAGAATAGCCTGATTATTCATCATCCCTTTTATTTAACAGCTGTGCCTTATGGATTTCGGGTTTTTGTTTGTTTGTTTGTTTGTTTTATGGGTGGGATTCTTAACCCTTTAGCTAACATTTATTGAGCATTAACTATATGCTAGTCACGGTATGTACATTATTTCATTTAATCCTCATAACAGTCCTGTGAGATTAGTAGTATTATCCTTATTTTACAGATGAAGAAAGCTGAAAACAGTCATTACATGTCAGAAATAATATTTATACCCAGGCCTGTGACTTCAGAGCCTAGTGCTCTGTCACTATGCTAAAGATCCTTTACAAATACAAGAGGACCTCTTTATTCAAGTATTCATTTTTGAGTCTGCAGTTACAAGAATGTTTAGAAGCAAAGGTTATTGTACATTAGAATATTCAGTAATGAACTTACCACTTAAAAGATTAATTCCTACTCAGACATGCCTTTCTGCTTCACACTAATATTTGTCCTTGCCCATTTGTCTTACTTTTGAAATGACATACCACAGTGAAAATGCAAATATGTTGGAATGTTATTTGGAAAATGAAATTGCAAATCTTGTCAAAGATACAGAATTTTGTTAATTCAGTGAAAGGGATGTTGAATAACTACCCATCCAAATGCAAAGCCATTGACAAACAAGGATCTGGCAGAAGTAGACAGTTGACAAAGAAGAGAAGATCAGCAAGGATTATGAGAAAAGGCACTTCAGAATGTAATGATTTGAATATTATAAATTAAACCCTTGGGAAAATGGTTAAACCTTTGGCTTTCTCTTTTCTTTTTAAAAACTTTGTATATTTGTTTGTCCCCCTCCCCAAATGTCCTCTTTATGATCTAGAAGTGAAATCTGACAGATACCATAGTCTGCTATCCCACAATTTGCCAAAAATATTATGTGCCCCCTCAAAAAAGTTTATCCATTTTTTATCATTTTAAGAATTGGCACATAGCACAGATGTAGGAAAATTTGGTAGATTTAAGATGAAATAAATGAATTTGTTTTAACAATTTTTTTTTTTCTAGAACAGAGGTCCTCCTTGGACATCTTCTATTTACTCTGAAATTTTTAGTTCCCCATTTCAACTGAATGGTTGGTTTTCCAATGGTTTAATTCTTCAATTCAGTTTCATTTACAGCAGTATCGGTAATCTTTGAATCTTTATTGATTGTCTCAATGGACTGAAACATTGGGTTCCAAACAATATAATTTCTAATTTATCAATCAAGTTTGTGAATGCTTAGTATATTCAAGAACTATGGTAGTTTAAACATTCCTTCCTATTGCCATTTCTTTCCCTGAAATTTTTAGTGGCTCTTTATTGCTTGCATAGTAATAGCTCTATGACGGGCTTCAAAAACATTTGTAATATGACTTTCTTACCAACCTTTATTGTATCCCTCCATTCATACCAAGTTTTATCATGTCACACAGTATTCTCTCACATACCTTATCTTCTGTTTTTTAGGGCCATACAATTTCAGCACTTGATATTTACTCTCGTGTCTATCCTGTACAACCTCTGTGCTCAGTCAGAAATCCTGTCCCCTCTCAATCTTTTGAGAGTCTACTCATCCTTCTAGGTGCTTTTCAAATGACATTTCTTCCTTGAGGTCTTTCATACTTCTCCACTTAGAAGTGAATGTTCGTTCTTTTGTGGTCTGATAGCGTTTTGTTCATGTTTCTATTATAGAATTTATTTGAATATAAGTTGTTTACATAACACATTTCTCCTTCTTAATTAGATAGTAAACTCCACAGCAGGGATTTATTCATCTCTTATTATCCCACTGCCACCGCGATGTTTCATAGGTACCAGGTACTAAAAGAAATGGTTTTAGTAGAAGAAGATAATATTCCAAGAAGAGGGACTAGAAAGAGGAAAGATACAAAGGTGGGAATGGTAATATTAATAGGAAAATTAACAGACTAGTAAGGGAAATAAAAAGCTTCAAAATAATTGACTGTCTTTATAAATCCAGTTAATAGCATACTGGAAAAACCACGTGTGATCAAGAATGCAAACAAGGCAGATAGTAGTAGCTGTCATGTGAGAAGACTGCATAGCTGGTCTGGGCTGCATACATTTTGACACTTAGATTCTGTCATGTGTACAAGGAAAACATCCTTTCTAATATTTTACTCCTGTAGTGATTATTCTAAAAAAGTTTTACACATAATAAATACTCTGTTTCCTGTTCTTAATTACCCAAACACTTGGTAATTTGTAATTAGTCATGGTAGAATTTCAACCAACTACAGAGGATGGAAATTTTTAGTTGTGGCTTTATGCAGAATTCACAAATAAGCTTATGGTAGTAGCAGAATTTTACTTCAACTTTATTTTTATATTTAATGAGAGAAAGGTAGAATATAATAATAGGTTATTAAAATCTAATAAGTTTTGAGTCTGACATTGACCTTTTTTAAAAATTTAAATTAATAGATCACAGTTGAAAACTTTGGTGCAACAGAAGTGAAAGAGCTGGTTCTAAATGGTGCAGACACAGCTGTTAACAAACAAAATCGGTAAGTGAATTATAGCAGCATCAGTGGTAGTAATAAGATTCTGTAGGCATTTTTCTTCTGTATATAGAAACTTGTCACAACCTTAAGTTTTTACTCATTTTTTGATATGGTCAGTAAGGAAGTAACCACCTTTTGCTTCTGAAATCCCTTTAAAACATTACTAAAGTTTGTGATAAAAAGATCATAAACAAGCAAAACAAAGTGATGGGAGAGGGGACAACTGCAAATTCATTTTTGGAAACTAGAAAACAGGGGTAACTAATGTTAGCCAACCAGAGAAAGCTGCTACGTAAGATGGACTAGGGGAAGCCAGGAAGGCGCCAGTTTATATTGCTGAGCAAAGTCTTGGGCATTGAGAATATAAAATGTTAGAAAGTGTGTGGAATTTAGGGGAATGCTGGAAACAGAAGGATTGCTGTTATGAAAAGCAGTTAGAAACCCATTTGAATTTGCATCGTAGCCTGGCAACTTCCCCTTTCCAGCCTGGGCAGATGATTGGATGTTTATCTTCTGGGAAGATTGAACTAAAGGGACTTTGGATATGCTGGGAAGTGGGGGGGAAGTACAGTTAGGGCTTGAGTACAGTTAGGCACAGCCAGGGTGTAAGAGGCAGAACTGAAAACAAGCAGATTGAGTCTACAACCCCTTCTCCCCCTTGACACTGTATATTGGAGGATTCTTTGGATAAACTGCCTCACTTTTAAAATGAATGGATAGCCAAAGATTGATAGCCCTTTAAGGAAAAACCAAAACAGTTGAGAAGAATGTCAAGGAAAGAGAAACAGTGCAGGATGAAGAACAAAACTTCAAAAGAAACTGAAATCAGTATTCTCATCTGTATGGATTAAAAATTATTTGCTAAAAAATTCAATTAAATATTGAAAAAAAAATTCACTGAAATTTCTTGAAGAAATGGTACCAAAAAACTTGCCAGAATTGATTGACATGCCTTAAAAGACATGCCTTTAAAATTGAAAGCATGGAAAGTAAAAAAAAAAAAAAAGACATACCAAGGCAAAATAGAATTTCAAAATCCCATGGGAAAAAAGGATCCTAAAACCTTCCAGGAAAATAAAAAAGCATACCATATACAAAGAATTAAGAATCGGAATAACATCAGACTTCTAAAGAGTGACACTGAAGCTAGGAGATCAAAATTCTGAGAAAAAATTATTTTTTAACTTTGAATTCTGTATCAAAACTATCAAGTATGTGAGTGTATATAAAAACATCTTCATGCATCCAGAGTCTCAGAGAAATCTACTTCCAGTGCAGTTTTCTCAGGAAGTTACAGGAGGATGTGTTCTACTAAACAAGGAATTAAACCAAGAAAGAGAAAGACACAGGATCCCCAAAAAATAGGATCCAGTATAGAAGAGAGGCAGAGGATTCCTTCTGCAGGAACAGCAGTGTGGAGGTGTAGGGAGAATAACCAAAGTGGGTGAAATCAAGAGGATGGAAGGCTCCAGGAGAAAAATACAGTTGATGATCCCTTATATGATGCTCCCTAGAGTTGAATGAGTCTAAAGGAGATTGACATTTCTGTTGAAGCTAGGGATGAAGTAGCAAATTAGGGAAGCAGAAGTTCTTTTTAAGAAAAGGCAGGCAACCATAAAATATTCTGAATAGTATTTATAATCATAAAAATGTTAACGTTAGTGAATAGTGAACCAGAATTGTTATAATGGGAGCTTTTGGGCAAAGTGAGAATGGGGCAATTAAATAAAAGGGAAATCCTCACCTTCCACAATAGTTATTCAGTTCATTAGCTTATATTTTAAGTTGAAAATTAAGGAATAACAATATAATTAGGTTGTTGAAGTTTGAAGGTAAATATCAGAAGGAATAGCAAAAAGTTAAGAATTTGCCTTCGAATATTTGGAATTTCTAAAGGTGCAAGACAGAACTGTTTCGTTCTCTACTGTGGTACAGTTCCTTAGAGCTAGTTGATTGGCTGTTGCCAGGGACTTTATCCAAATTGTTATAATCTTGGTTCTGCTACTTAGAAGCTGTGTAACTGTAGGAATGTCTCCATGCCTCATTCTCCTTTTCTGTGAAATGGGGTGATAAATTGTACCTATTTCATGGGGTTATTTTGAGGATTAAATGAGGCAATAGTTCTAAGATGCTTAGAATAGTACCTAGCACATGTACGTGCTCAGTAAATGTTGGCTGTTAGGAGTATTACTGTTTGACATTTCAAACTATGCATATGTCTTACTTTGAAAAAGCTGTTTTAAAAATAATGGGAAAAAATTTAGGTCTTTCTAACTATCCTTTCTTGTAAAAAAAAAAAAATCTTGGTTTAGAAAATCTTTGTGATTTAGAAAGGTTTTTTTCCCTGCTGTTAAAGTCTCTTACTTAGTTTTTTATCTAGTTTAGAAATACTTTAAAGAATTTTTATCTTTGTATTACCAATCCTAGTTAGATAATGGAAGTATTGAAGATAAAAATGTTAGCCCATGAAACACTTTAGCCTTTTGTGTTTAAGGCACTTTACCAGTACAGATAAATTTCACTTTCCAATTAGATGAATCATAAAATTATGCATTACAAAATTATCTGCTGCTTTTCATCAGAGCCTAATAGCATATACTATTGATTTTTCCTTAGGCCTTCCCAATTTTATATTACAGTGTCCTCCTTTAACCTTTTTGTCTCTGTAAACTCACTTGGGAATTATTTTATAATTTGCTAAGAAGATTATCTGTAGATAACTAAATTTGCTGGTATTCCATTTGTAGAATTATCCTTTTTTAATTGGGAAGACAGGAGCATAAAATATTGAAATCCTCTGGTACCCATTCTCATTATTTGTTTGACTAGAGAGCTGCATAAAATATTTGCGGCTAACAGAACAAATTGAATAAACCCGTAGTGCTAATTACTGGGGACTTTTTTTTTTTTCCAGTTTCCTTTTCTATAGTAACAGGCAGGAAAAAGGATCAGAAGTGTTTGTGTATGGGTACATATATGTATACGTGCATACTTGTGAAAACTGTACTTGTAATCTTTAATGAATATCCTAAAAGAGTGCTTAATAACCCTTTTGGGTATTTAGTTTTTAAAATAAATTTTAAATGACATGGCATGCTTAGTCGGTAGAGCATGTGACTCTTAATCCTAGGGTCATGAGTTCAAGCCCCACGTTAGGCATAGAGTCTACTTAAAAAAAAATAAAAACAAAATAAATCTCAATAGTTTACGAGTTTTGAAGAATTATTTCGATAGACACTTGTGTCATCATTCTTCCCATTAGGAAATGATGTTTCACCTCAGAATAGCCTCATTTACATTAGGCTATGAATGGGAGATTAAGTCTACATGCCTCCTAGATAATACCAGATTTTTGTATGGAAAGAATAGTAAACTTCTCCGTAAAGACTTTGTCCCCTTAGAATCCTGGGCATGTTTTCTCAGTTTTAAAGATAAATAGCAAAAAACACAGGAGCACTCAAACTTTTAATGAGACTACATATCTGTTCTCCATAAAAAAAAGATTTTTATATTCTGTGCCATGTGTGCTTTTTCATTTCTAGGCAGGAGTTTGTTGATGCTTATGTGGATTACATATTCAATAAATCAGTGGCTTCCTTGTTTGATGCTTTTCATGCGGGCTTTCATAAGGTCTGTGGAGGAAAGGTCCTTCAACTCTTCCAGCCAAATGAACTACAAGCAATGGTTATTGGAAATACAAATTATGATTGGAAGGAACTGGAAAAGGTAGGGGAAAACAAATCTATGAAATTGTTTTAATGGAAAGGTGAAAGGAAAATACGGTTTATTGATGGAAAAATTGCCCTCTCACTTACTGTTTTCCATTTTACAGTATTACTGTCCTATTTACAGGAAAACACTGTACCCATCTTACTCCACAATGAATGAATTTTAGTTGTATATGAATTAGATAGCATTTTTGTATTTGTGGTAGTGATGGTTTTTGTATAGAAAAATGCCATTTATGACAGAGGTCAGATAGAAGTCCCAGCTAGGGGCGCCTGGGTGGCACAGCGGTTAAGCATCTGCCTTCGGCTCAGGGGAGTGATCCCGGCGTTCTGGGATCGAGCCCCACCCACATCAGGCTCCTCCGCTGTGAGCCTGCTTCTTCCTCTCCCACTCCCCCTGCTTGTGTTCCCTCTCTTTGGCTGTCTCTATCTCTGTCGAATAAATAAATAAAATCTTTAAAAAAAAAAAAAAAAGAAGTCCCAGCTAAAACTGAGTTTTCATTCTGCCCGATCATAGGGAAACCATTATGAAAAGCACTCACATTGCTTAAGATCATTTCTTTTTTTCCTGATTACTCTCAATGTTAAATTTTTTAGCAGAGAGTAAATAATATTCATGATCTTCATCACTAGTGCCTTAGCCAATAAAGGGGTCTTTAGGAAGAAGATTGGGAATTTTTTCAAATAACTTTTTTCTTTTCCTTCTCTATACAAAGAGTTCTCAGATACTTCTTCAGATAAACATTGAATAGAAAGTGCTAGGTTATATCAGCTTTGAGAAAGATGTATGCAAGTTCGACTTATAAGTTTCTCCATCTTTGTCCTGTACCCCTGAAATAAATAATGCATTATATGTTAATTAAAAAAAAATTCAACACACACACAAGAATAAGTTTTTCCATTTAAGAGTTTGATACAGGGGTGCCTGGGTGGCTCAGTCGGTTAAGTGTCTGCCTTCAGCTTAGGTCATGATCCCAGGGTCCACGTCGGGCTCCCTGCTGAACAGGGGAGTCTGCTTCTCTCACTCCCTCTCCCTCTGCTGCTGTGCTCTTTCTCTCTCTTTCTCTCTCAGATAGATAGATAGATAGATAGATAGATAGATAGATATTGTTAAGTTAGCTAACATTACAAAATATAATAAGTCTAACAAGGGTACAAAGCATTGGAAACTTTCATACATTGCTGGTGGGAATACAAATGGTATGGCCACTTTGGAAACAGTTTGGCATTTTCTTATAGAGTTAAATATGCACTTACTACCTGAACTAGAAATTCCACTCTAAGGTATTAAATTACATTCACACAAAAATCTGTAAACAAGGGGGTATGGGACATTATTGTTTAATGGGTACGGAGTTTCAGTGTAGCCAGATGAAGAGTTCTGGAGGTGGATGGTGGTGATAGTTGTATAACAGTGTGAATGTACTTAATGCCACCAAACTGTACACTTAAAAAGGGTTAAGATGGGGGCGCCTGGGTGGTACAGCGGTTAAGCGTCTGCCTTCGGCTCAGGGGGTGATCCCGGTGTTACGGGATCGAGCCCCACATCGGGCTCCTCCGCTATGGGCCTGCTTCTTCCTCTCCCACTCCCCCTGCTTGTGTTCCCTCTCTCGCTGGCTGTCTCTATCTCTGTCAAATAAATAAATAAAATCTTTAAAAAAATAATAATAAAAAAATAAAAAGGGTTAAGATGGTAAACTTTGTTATAGGTATTTTGCCACAATTTTTTTTAATTGTGTTTTTAAAATTATTCAAACATGTCAAAAACTGGAAACAACCGAGATGTCCTTTAGTGGGTGAATGGATAAACCAGCCTAGGGTATATCCATACAGTAGAATACTACTGAGCAATAAAAAGGGATACACTCCTGATACATGGAACAGCTGGGATGATTTAGAGTCCTTAAGGAGCGTGAAGAAGCCAGTCTCAAAGGATTATATACTGTATGATTCCATGTATATGACATTTTTGAAAAGACAAACTATAGTGAACTGGGGCTAGGGTTGGAGGGGAGTATGTGATGGGAGAGGGTAGCACAAGGGTTCTTTGGAGTGGTAGAAGTGTTCAGTATCCTGATTGTGGTGGTAGGTACCAATACATGTGCTTAAAACTCATAGAACTATGAGCCAATTTTACTATGTAATAATTAGGGAATACATTTTTTGATTTAAAAATAATTAGGACTTCTAGTTAAACATACTAGAATAGAAATGTTTATCTCTACTCCTTTCCAGAATCTCACTAGAGTGACAATAAAGGAATAAAAATGGGAATACACAGACAAAATATAAAAATACTGTGAACAAGAGAAAAAAATAGTTTTGGAAGACAGAAAATACAGGGATGAATTGATGAGTGACTAGACCCAAGAAAATTGAATTCTAAGCCTCCCAAGGGACAGGGTTTTTAAGAGGCAGCCCATTTCACACCCTAGAATCTCGGAAAGTCTCAGGAATTGGTACATCATATTACTGTGGTGGCAGGATCATGGTTAGGCTAAAAGCGGTAGAACTACTTCAAAGCTAATTCAAGGGATTGTTAGACTCCTCAGGTTCTCTCTGTTCCCCAGAAAAAGACAAATCTAGGGAGAGCCACAGAATCTGGGAAACCAAAGAAGTGAGGAAAGCTGATAGGCAACCTTAAATCCTCTGGGAAAGAGATTGAAGATTTCGTTTTTTGGTTAACTTGATCTGCTAAAGGGAAGAAAGCTGTAATGACGTTAAGACCTCAGTGGGAATGGATTCCATCTCCAGTCACCCTAAATTGAAAATGATAACAGTGGCCTCTCATCACACTTTACATCCTACACAGTTTGTCCTTTTTGCCTCCTCTCCTATCATTCTTCTTGCTTACACTGCTTTAGCCTTAATGGCCTCTTTGCTGAGCCCAGTCGTGGGGCCTTTCTATTTGCTATTCCCTGTGCCTGGAACTCCTTTCACCTTGATAATTCCAAAAGGGTTCTTGCTCTTACATCCTTTCATGTCTTTATACTTCCTCAAAGACCTTTATTAGCTAACATCTAAAATTGAGCGTGAATACACCCCCCCACACACACTCATACCCTGTCTCCTCAAAGACCTTTATTAGCTAACATCTAAAATTGAGCGTGAATACACACACCCCCACACTCATACCCTGTCTCCCTTCCCTGCTTTACTTTCTCTGAATTTGACTTAGTATAAATTTTACTTAATTGTCTTCACTGTCTGTTGCTTCTTCCCCCCACTACAATGTAAGCACCATGAAGTTAGGATTTTTGTCTCTTTGTTCACTGCTATATTCCCAGAGCCTAGAAGAGCACTCAGTAAGTACTTAAAACCTCTCTTGAAGATATAATTGATAGAAACATTCATTTAGTAAGATGGTTGTTTAGTATATTTTAGTGTACTTACTATACTTTGGTTTCTTCCACTGTATATGTGATTCATTATAATTTCACTGATTATGATTCCTGAGTTTTAATGCTCTTTCTTTCATCAGGACTGTAAACACATTTCCCCAGAACCATTTTGAGGTTTTTAAAAAAAAGAAAAAAAGAAAGAACTTTAGCTATCCTCCTTTCATTCCCCACCAACATGCTCACAGAGTATAATTCATACTCATTAATCTGTTAATTGATTGCTAGAATTTCAGCCATTTTTCTCCAAGCCTATTTACAAATAAATAGCAAATATTTTGTAGATTTCAAGAGATCAGTCATTGAGATAATCATGGCTACAAATGGAGCCCAAAGTTTTAAGAAGCCCATTAGCAAATACTTATTGAGCCCCCGTGGGTACCTAGTACTATGCAAGAGATTAGGGAGACATCAGTAAATAAGATTGAAACATGGTCTTTGCCTTGTAATAAGGAAGGTAGACATTAAATAATTTAACTCTGATGAATACAAAGGAAGAGTGTTCAGTGAATAGTATATAAAGAGGAACTTCACCTAGGCTGCACAAATCTGGGAAAGCATCTCAGTAGATGGTAGTCTCTACGAGGTAAGTTAAGGACTTTGTTCATTGCAATTTCCCCCGGGGCTCCAAATTTCGACTAAAACTCTCTATATCTGTTGAATGAATCAATGAGTGAATTTGGTGACATTTAGTCTGAGTCCTAAAGGGCTAATGAACAAAGGAAGGGGAGGATATGTCTAAGAGGTCTAGGCTGAGGGAACAGTGAGTGTGTCCAAAGGCCCTGATGCTGGAAGGCTCTTCTAAGAACTAAAATTTAAGGCCAACTGTGGCTAGATTTTAAAGAATACTTTACAGTGTTAAGATTTACTCCCTCTCTCCTGTCTGCTCACCTTTTCTAAGTGCTAGTATTTTTTCTATAGAAGTACACTAGCTCCATTGCTGCAGATTACCCCAAAATTTAGTGGCTTAAAAGTAACAGTGAACATTTATTTTCTCACTTTCTGTGGGTTTGGATTTCAGGAATGGCTTTAGCTGGGTGGTTTTAACTTAGGGGTCTCTCCTGAGATTGCAGTTAAGATACTGATGGGTGCTTTAGTCATCTGAAGACTTGATGAAGGATAGATTTCCTTCCAAGATGGCTCATTCACGAGACTGTTGGCTAAAAGCTTCATGTCTCATCGTGAGGACCTCTCCATAGGGCTCTTTGAGCGTCCTCTTGAAATGGCACCCAGCTCTCCCCAGAGTGAATGGTCAAAGAAGTTGAAGCCACAGAGTTTTTTATGATTTAGCCTCAGAAGTCATGTATTTCTCATACGTGCCATATCCTAATGATTACAGAGTCAGGCCTGGACACTGGGAGGGGCTACACAAGGGCATGAGCAGCAGGAGGCAGAGATCATCGTGGAAACGGACTGCCACAGAAAATTTGTCAGATTGAAGACAAAACTAACATCACTTAATATTAATGAAAGATTATGTTGTTTTTAGAATACAGAATACAAAGGGGAGTATTGGGCAGAACATCCAACGATAAAAATTTTTTGGGAAGTATTTCATGAATTACCATTGGAAAAGAAAAAACAGTTTCTATGTAAGTATTTCTAACTAGTCCTGTGTTTTATGGGAAATGGAATTAAACTTATTTTCGTAGGAGATTGATTTACTTTGTTGGATAAGGTTTTTTCCTTATAGTATTATTCCAAGGTACTGTTTTTAATTTTCAATTAGAGTAAGTTTTTTATCTGCATTCTTATTTTGAAAGCTACATTCAATGTGCCTCAAATAGAATTGGTTCTTTCAAATGAAAACAAACTCTTAACACCGATTACAATCAACTAGGGTTTTAGTTCCTTTTAGAATTTCTGAAAAGATTTCTGGATGGTAGCTTTTTTCCTTGTTCAGTCTTCATTTTTTTTTCTTTTGACTTATGCATCAAAACTTTGGGAACTTCTGTAGGAAATAGAACTTTTGTAGGATTTTGTACTTATTTATAACCTAGTTTGTGTGTCTTTCATCTGTTAAATATGTATTGAAATGACACTCCCTGGTTTTTTGTTGTTTTTTTATTTAAGTTTTGTTAACATACAACACAATATTGGTTTCTGGCCTAGAATTCAGTGATTTTGACACTTAAATTAAACAACAGCCAGTGCTCATCATAACAGGTGCCCTCCTTCTTACCCCTCACCCATCTAGCCCATCCCCCACCCACTTCCCTTCCAACCCTCAGTTTGTTCTCTATTATTTAGACTCACCTATGGCTTATTTCCATGTCTCCTTTTTTTTCTTTTCCTCCTTCCCATACGTTCATCTGTTTTCTTTCTTAAATTCCACATATGTGT
Source organism: Ailuropoda melanoleuca (assembly GCF_002007445.2). Classification (NCBI taxonomy): domain Eukaryota; kingdom Metazoa; phylum Chordata; class Mammalia; order Carnivora; family Ursidae; genus Ailuropoda; species Ailuropoda melanoleuca. The sequence goes on along the minus strand of NC_048223.1, from coordinate 72,202,047 downwards.
GGGATCATGTGGTATTTGTCTTTCTCTGACTGACTTATTTTGCTTAGCATAATACATTCCAGCTCTACCCACATCTTTGCAAATGGCAAGATTTCACTCTTTTTGATGGCTGAATAATATTTCATTGTGTGTGTGTGTGTATATATATATATATATATATATATATATATATACACACACACCCCACATCCTCTTTCATCAGGAAATGACGCTCCCTTTGATATTCCTACTATTGCCAAGAATATTTTTGTTAATCTCTTTTTGACAGTTGAAATAAGAATCTTGGCTAAATTATTTTGTATATTGTAAGGATGACAAGTCTTTTGTAAGTGATTTGAGTTTTAGCTGTCCATTATAAATTTTTGTTCATAAATGTTAGAAACAAAATATTGAAAAAGGAATCATAATCAAAACTGCATTTTTTTATTTGATCTATAGACTGAATGGCTGTTCCCAAAAGAATGGCTCTCAAATGTTTTGTCAGGGACAGTAGTCACTTATTCATCAAACATTTATTAAGCATCTCTTGTGTGCTAACATTAAGATTACACTTTTTAAGGAAAAAATGATATATGGATGTGTAGTTAGTGTATCTCCAAAATCATGCTTCCATAAATCTGGAGATAGGCTTCCACATTAGAATAAACGTTAATATAAAGGTCTGCCATGGTGAGTGTACTAAATTACTTGGTACTCTGTATTGTTTTGATAAAAGTGGTTGGCTGAATAATTTTTTTTTCTTGGTAGTATTTTTGACAGGTAGTGATCGCATTCCTATTCTTGGTATGAAGAGTCTAAAACTAGTCATCCAGTCAACAGGAGGTGGCGAGGAATATCTCCCAGTTTCCCATACCTGTTTTAATCTTCTGGATCTTCCAAAATACACAGAAAAAGAAACTCTACGCTCTAAACTGATTCAAGCAATTGATCATAATGAAGGCTTCAGTTTAATATAACTTTGGAAATAATAACTAATCAGTTTATTGCAAAAGCATTAAACTAACTATTTGTGTTTTTCTTGTGGTGATGAATTCAGCAAGGTGACAGAGGTACTATTATAATTCTTACTTGCAAAATGTTCAATGCTATGAGTATTCATGAAAGCCAAAAAATATTAAAGGAAAATGAACAAACTGTGTTAATATTAAACTTATTGTACAGAACCATGGATTTTTTTTTTGCCATCTTCCAATAAACATACAAGTATTGTGAATACATTGAAGTTTTACTAACATGAATTTTAAGAGTTTGCATATTTCACAAATGATCTGGTGTGTGAGTGCATGGAAATGTTGCTTAATTTTCAATCACTGAGTGAAAAACCTTTATCTTTGGCCTGCAATAGTCATTCGATTATTTTTTCATTTTGTAAATAATGTTAAGTTTTGTAATAAAATAGTTATGTTCTGATACCAGTACAGTTTCTATGGTTGTAATTGAACTGAGCTAAAAGGATTAATAATTATGATTAAATCTTATTCTGAGAATCTATAAAGGCAAAAAATTAGCATAATGAAAGTCTTTGCTTTTTTACTAGAATAAATATCCTTTTGCAAATCTAAATTACAAATAGGAGTTACCTAAATAACTTGTAGTTCTTTCCTTTTGTGAACCTGGAGATGCTACGGATAAATGGGAGGTTATTAGAAAGTTTAATATTTAGTACTGGAAGAACTTTGTCCTACAGCTGCCAGGAATAGAAACTGGCTACTGTGAGAACCAACCAACCACTGGTGTATAGCTTCCAAAACTACTGATGCTGCAGGTTGGTAATGAGTCAGATTTTTCAATGCTTTAGAACTATTTCCTTGAACTTTTAGAAACAAATCTTAACACAGTTTTTATGGTGCTGATGCTTAGTTATCTCCTGTGATTGAGTTGATGCAACACGTGACTTTCTGCTATAATGCAAATATTTATTTTTTAAATTTATTTTTTAAAATGCCGTGAAAATTGTTTAAGTAATAAAGATTTATTGGTTTAATATTTACCCTTTCAGTGGTTCTCATGTAAGATTCAAAATTCCTGTGTCTCAGGGAAGGTCTTTTACATTTTGGATTGAGTATTACCATTGCCATACAAAATTGTCTGTTTTACAGAGTCTCCAGTTTTCTTAGCTTTAATTCCAAAATCCAAAACAAGTCTGAAAAAAATTTGTGTATTTCATTTTGCAGCAAAACTTGAATTGTTGAGGCTATTATTTATGGTATTAAATGGGACTAATTATACATTTTACTGTGGTGATGTTAATAGGTTTGATTTATTTAGTGTGTTTGATCTTAGGTGCTGCCGCAGACCCCTGTGGGGTGCTTTAAAAAATTCATTAACCTTCGTAATTCCAAAATGCAAATGAGCCCAAGGGTTTTGGAGACGGGATTGTGGACCTGTACTTTTCAGCTTAACTTAAAAACTTCCACTGGTAAGCTGTAGATGTCTTTTTTATATAGATGGAAGCCCTTAAACAGTATTCTCACATACTGGTAATTTAGCTCAAAGTAGCACTCTCCCTCTGAAAACTCTCTGTACTGTTTCCCTGTGCATCCGTTTCTTGAGGGTAGTGATTGTTCACATTGAAAACACGTGTATGTGTCAAGTGATTTTTTTAGTAACCTCTATGTTATGTAGCTCATCTGTGAAATAGCAGCCACTCTGGATTAATACAGATGGATTTCATTGAACAAACGTTTTAACAAGGACCTGGCATCTTATCTGGGAGCACAACAGTACAAGGCTTAATTTGGGTAAGTCTTATACTCCTCTCCCTCTGTTGCTGCAGACATACAGTAGTAGTATTAACAGCAAGGAGATTAATGGTAGAAAATTAAAATGCCATTGAAGATTTTTCAAATTGCTACTTGCTTTTTTAAAAATAGCAAGGGGGCGCCTGGTGGCTCATTAAGCATCAGACTCTTGATCTCAGCTCAGGTCTTGTTCTCAGGGTCGTGAGTTCGAGCTCTGCATTGGGCTCCACGCTGGGCATGGAGCCTATTTAAAAAAAAAATAGCAAGAAAAATATCTCGAGCTTTTAGATTAGTGTAGAAAGTAAGCAAATGCTAAGTTCACTAAATTGTAAGGACTCTTGATTATGCAGTGGACTAAACGTGAAAATATTTGGTTTCCGTACAGATCTACCAGTAAGAGCGATTATATGTTGGTAGCTCTGGTCTGGTTCAGTTGTGATTTTAACCAATAGCCATTGTTCAGACTGACCAAAGTGGTAGAACCAAGACACACATTGCATGAAACAAAACCAGAATGCAGTTTTTTAAAACTGGAGCCTTACAATAAAGTCCTAGCCTTTCTTGAATTTGGTTTTTACTGCATTTAGTTTAACAAAAAGTCCTCAAAGTGTAATAGGGCAATCGTCCCCTGAAGGAGTGTATGGCGAACTGAGAACAAGGGCACATGTTCCTGTTCTCAGCCACTTGCCCACTCCCCAGCTTTTGAGTTTTGGCCATCCATACTCCTTATGGGTTTCCTTTGCTAAGGAGTTCACCCTATTTCAGTAACTCCCTATTTTTTTTTTTTTTTAAGATTTTACTTATTTAACAGCACAAGCAGGGGGAGCTGCAGGGAGCTCGACTCAATCCCAGGATCCTAAGAACATGACCTGAGCTGAAGGCAGCCGCTTAACCAGCTGAGCCACCAAGCACCCCAATAGCCCCGTTCTTGCCACTGTTTGCCAATTGGTGAACTACTTCCACAGATAAATTGAGAATAGTCCCCTTGTTTCATGAAGTCTACCTTCTCTGTGAGGCCAGCCCCCCTGGAATGGAGTGTTACATGCAGAAGGGAACTCCCCTATTTTTTTCCTTTCTCAACCCTTGCTATACTTATGAATCACCTGGAGAGGTACCTTTTTTAATACTATGCACAGTCTTCTTATGCCAATTAAATGTTCTAAGGAGTGATGCCCAGGTTGTACTTTTCAAAAAAAAAGTTTCCCGGGCAATTTAATAGTCACAGTTGAGAGGCACTCAAAGCAGGGAGGAGAGGTCATTAGACCATTTCTCCATACTACTGGTAACATCCTAGCTTAAGTCTTTAGACTTTGTTCATTTCTGAAGAGAAGTTATGGTGTGCATACACCCTGCCTTTCTATGGTACAAGTCTAGGAGTTGAGACTTCTTTCAAATAGAACTTACCAAATAATGCTTCATAAAACACCACTGATTGAAACCACATCATTATTTTCAATACCACAAAGAGCAATGCTAACTAAACCATCGTGTTTAGTTAATTAGGGTTTTACAACCAGTGAAATACATACTGCATTAACCAAGGAGACTTGGAATAGTACTGAATATAAGCCTTAAAATTAGCTGTTGTCAGAACATGTACTTAACTACTTAAAATGACCAAACACCACCTTTTTAAGGTGTGATTTTCTAGTGAAAACAGGACATACCAGGGCAGAGTACTATTTTAAAATTCACTTCCAAAGCTGCTGGTGAGGAAGGCAAGAGTCCTGAGAGCAGGGAACTACCAGTCAAGGCTTTATTCATTACATACACTTTCTAAGGGGCCTGTTCCTGGCTTCTTGACAGTACACTTTGTCCCTCAAGAACTTGAATGGACTAAGGGTTTGCATGTCAGCCTTGCAAAGTTCATTCATACCACAGTCATTTTTTGTCCACACCTTCCTGTGTTTTAAGACTTGTGTTATCTGTGAAGCACTATGCTTTTATAGCACATATACTCGAGTTTACTATATTTCCACTTTTGTCAGTCTGAGCCTATGTCAGGTCTTCCGTATGTCAAGTTCTTAGGCCCTGCCTTGCCTTTCCCCCACTTTTCACCTACAAAGGTTCCTGGGCCTAGAACTGAAATGTTAGTTTTGAAGCACCAGCTGCTACAACCAGCAGTATCAGTGTTTGCTTACTATTGTGGCTAGACTCATAAGTTGAATGAAGAAATGTGAGAAGAAAGCATCTTAATATGGCCCTCAAAGCTGTACAGATTATCTACGAATACAATTTTATACCTTGAACAATGTGATTTAACAGAAAAAAGTCAAATGACAATTTTAATAGACTTTAAAACAGTGTACAAGTATAAAACACTGGTTTTGTATTTCAAAAGTTGGAGGAAGATATCCAGTCATTAAACAGTCTACAAAACATATGCCAGTAGATTACATAAAAGACTATGTACAATATAAAAAGAGCTGAAAACAGTCTTCACTGTAAAAATAATTTAAAACAAATTTTTCAATTTAAAATATCATCTATAGCACAAACACACATCATGCAAATGGAAAACTAAATATACTGCATTCTTTAGCCAAATAAATTCAGATTGAAACATCTTTTAGGTAGGGAAATGGCCATTCAATAAAATTTTTTTTCTCTGGCAGTAATGGTCATAGCTGAGTATTTTATGCTTAAAGAACAGCTATATTTCAAACCCTTTTTAAAAATTGTAATAAATACTAAAGCAACATAGGAATACTTTATAATTTGGGAGTAATGTGGGGTAAAGGTCTGGAAAATAAATTGCTCTGTGCAATTTTATAAAGTATGAACTTTTTTTTTGAAAGGCTAAGAAGCTTCTGCAGCTGAAAAGGTTTGATCTCTAGTTTTAAGGCAGGCTAAGCTTTTAAATAAAGATGTTGTAAGAACTAATTTCATTCATTAACTATTCTGCTATTGCAAGTTACATCATGTTCATCTCCATAATACTTGGCTAGCAGTTTGGTGTCTATTACACCAAATCCTCCCAACAGGAGACATGTACTTACTGGCTGAGTTATAATTAACATCTTAGTACTTTGGAACCGTAATCAGGGGCCTGTTGCTCTCCTCATTAATGGAAAAGAAAAGCAGCGGTCCAAAATATTACACTCTCCCCAGATGAAGTACCATTATTATAGATTCATAAAGGCTTTGCATATGCACATCTTGGCAGTTTAATACTTGTGGGAAAGAATGGATGCAAGCTCTACCACAGTGATAGGTATTTAAATAACAAGGGCAAATATTCTTGAAACTAAGAGTACCCAGGCAGGCACTATCGTTTCTAAAGCAATTGAAACATATTTCCAAAGCATTTATTTTTTTCAGGTTAGTTTTAGGAGCCAATATAGACATTACTACATGTCCACAGGAAGTACAAAAGCCATCTTCATTTCAACAATACAATATTCCTGAAACTCTTAGCACCAAGTCTTACTTTAAAAAGCAAGACAACGGAGTGCTCTCCCACATATTGTTGACTTCCTTCTACACACTGCACGTAATGAGATTTTTAAAAAGTTAGCTGCCACAAGTTTTGGAAAATGCCAGTGTTTAAAAATAGGTAATTGTGCTAATAATCAAAAGTTTAGCAGAACAGACATTTAAGGAGTTCAAACCATTCAATGTTACAAAGAAAAGTGTGAAAATACCATTCTTTGGTCTAGATAAGCTGTTCCCTTTACATTAATTTAACATTCCAATGGCTTTTGAAAACTTTAAAATGTTGAAACTCACTAGGCAAGAACAAAATTATATATACATATGGATATATCATACAAATGAACCTTTAAAAGAAAAGTTCTGACCAACAGGTGATTAAAGATACTTAGTACCCTTCTTTTAAAAAAAGTTAGTGTTGAGTGTACAAGTACAGAAATAAGAAGTTAAAAATTACCCATGGAAAAAAAAAATCTATTTTACCAGTCTATAAATATTACACCTTTCTGGTTTCCTTGCTCTGCTGAATTCACAAGTAAACATTCATTTTGACATGCTAAAGTTCCTAATGCTGGTGGAACAATTCCTGTACCTGGACAATTATTACATTATGATTTGTTTGATGGATAGTTAATGTCTGTTACTTCCTGTTTCATGGATATAGCTTCACTGACTGCCTCATGATCACCTCCAGCAATTCCAAATCCAGTTCCTCCAGCTCTCTCATTAACATCAGCTTCATCTTCCAAACCATTGTAAAATTCTTCAATCTCACTTTCATCCTCCAAGTGTTCTTCTACACTTGGACTCTGGCACGTTCCACTATCACTGTTACTACCACAAGAACTAGAGGATAAGACGTCATCTTCAGAGTCTGAATATACCTCAGCGCCATGGAAAATGTAACGATTTGGTGGTAAGAACAGATACTGGTTACCTGAAATATAGGAATAAAAGAGAAATAAGTTATTCCCAGTTTTCTAAGACTAACTTGGTCTGATTGTAGCTTTTACCTGAATATCGTTACCTAGAAACTATTACTGTAGTGTTCTTCAAAAACAAAGTGCTCGCTCACTCCTAACTGCCAATGTTAGTTCTGCCACCAACCAGTTTTGTATATTTGGGGAGTTAATTTCTATGCTTCAATTTCCTCCTCTGGAAAATTAAGTAATTTTCACAACTATCAACTAAGTATGAATAAATGTAGAGAACCACGTTCAATAAAGGTTAACTAACTCCTTTGAACAGGACTCATGACATGAAATACCCAGGCCTGCCTACATTACTCATGTTCACTGAATAGATGTTCTCTAAAGCACATACTATGCCTTCAAAGCACCTTCATTATTTTCAAATAGTTTTAATTCCATAATGGCTTCACCATCTATTCAGAAGTATAGTGTGCAGGCAATGGCATCACCTGAGAGTTTATTAGAAGTTTAGATTCTCAGGCCCCACCACCCACCTACTGAATCTGAATCTTCTTACAGAAGTCCTAGACACATTAAAGTATGAGAAACACTGATGTAGCATTGGACATTAACCTTTCTTCTCCAATCCCCTCCCAAATTTGCATTCATAGTTTGAGATGTGACCTGATGGTAAGGACAATTCCCTCTCTCCTCTAAGCTATGGGTTCCCAGTGAAGGGCACCTCTTGATGGGAACTTTAAATTTTAATGATGAAATAAATTTTCTACCCTTGAATTCATTAAGAACAAGTAACTTCTAACTTAAGCCTGTTTCTACACATAATAAACGTCATATTTATTGCACCATACCCCAGACTGATTCACAAAAGCCTGGCGCTAACAGTTAATCTGAAGTGACGCGCCATCTGCCATGCATATCTAGGTTTCTCTTCAAAATGGGTTTCAAACTTTATATCCCATCATGACTGAGGTTCTCACTTTGAAACAACGTAGTATGTACATAACAATTCTGATCTGAACCCACACAATTGATTTCACATTCCACTAACAGATCACAAATTGCAGTGTGAAAACCATGTACTTCCTTCTATTTTGGGAGGGTACACAGTATTCTTCAGTTTTCTAAGCTACTAGTATTAATTTCCATGATTCAAAGAGGGAGTACCTGTATTCTAGCTGCTAAAAGAAAAGCCCATCTGCTACTTCATTTCTCCTGTGAGGGGTCCCAGCACGTGGCTGTTATGCGTTTTTACTATAGTTTTGGTCCATGCTTTTAAAAAATACTTCCCTCTACGTTAGCCCCCGATGAACAGAATAATATATTTCTCAGCCCAAGAATCCTGTACCTGTTTGGTTTTTGTCTCTTCTTGGGAACCATCAAGACAGACTCAAAGTTTGCCTCATATATCCTCCCACATTCTCCTTTTCAACCTTCATCTCACCAACAGAAATCATGGTAAAAAAAAATAAGACTAGTGTGGTACTTTGTTTTTAACAGCTACAATTTTACAGTCTACATCAATTATCTTTTTAAAATCTCACAGTGCTGAAGTATATGTTATTTTATTTCCCATTTTTCAGATTAAGAAACAAATTAAATAACTTTGCCCAAGGTAGATCTGAGACAACTCAGGAGTAATTCCAAAGCCTGTCCCTTTAAGGCCTAAATAGGTATCTAAAAACTGCTCCAGGTTTAATCTTTGTTTCCTGGGGCCAGCAAAGAGTTTTCTGTTTGACCCATCTGTCAAAAAGATACTCAAAAGAAATCTCCAGTGCAAAAGTCTTCCAGTACATAGGCAGACTGTGTATATAGTAGATACCAGTGTTTACCTGACTACACAGGTTTAAATAGGCTTCATGCCCAATTTGGGGCTTGAACTCAAGACCCCGAGATCAAGAGTCACATGCTCTACCAACTGAGTCAGCCAGGTGCCCCTAAACGGCAATTTTTCTACTTCTGGCTCTTGCCACATTTGCAAACATAAGCATTCTTCTATGCTTTTCCTAGTTTCTCCTGGGAAGATGTCCCCCCTACTTACTGTTCAAGACCAAAGTCAGAAGTTGGGTTTTTGGAAAGCCTTCTATACCTAATCCCCTCCAAGCAGCATCTACATTTCTTAATATCACCTGTTTTGTTTAATCAGCTATTTTTATAATTATACACAAATATCGACAGATTGATCACTGTGTATGCAGAACTTACCTACAGTATCCCTGGTATAGAAAAGGTGCTTGCAAAGGCTTATTCAAATGAACTAGAATTCATTTATGGTAAATGATTTGAACGAGTAATATATTGTAAATGGAATGGGACTTAATGTTTTAAGTTGTACAAGATTGTTACATCTAAGTAAGAATTTTTTTTTTTTACTTTTATTTAATTAGGATTTTTCACCCTACTACTTGGTAAAGAGTTCTTATGTGTCAAAACGGTATATGTGTTGAGTTTCTATGCACTAATAATGAAGTAGCAGAAAGGGAAATCAAGCAATCCTATTTACAGCTGCCTCAAAGACTAAAAGACCTAGAAATAAGTTTAACCAAGGAGGTGAAAAGACCTATACTCTGAGAACTGTAAGACACTGATGAAAAGAAACTGAAGAAAACACAAATTTAAAGACCTACTATTGTTCATGGATTGGAATTATTATTCAAATGTCCACATTATCCAAAACAAGCTATAGATGCAATGCAATCCCTATCAAAATACCAACAGCATTTTTCAGAGAACTGAAACAAATAATCCTAAAATGTTTATGGAACCACAAAGACCTGAATAGCCAAAGCAATCTTGACAAAGAACTAAACTGAAGGGATCATGTGCCCTGATTTCAAACTATAATTTGAAGCTATAGTAATCAAACAGCATGGTATTAGCACAAAAATAAGACACAAATCTATGGAACAGAATAGAGAGCCCAGAAATAAACCCAGACTTATATGGTCAATTAATCTATGACAAAGAAGGCAGGAATACACAATGGGGAAAAGACAGTCTATTTTATTTACTAGGTGTTAGGGAAACTAGACCGCTATACACAGAATGAAAACCACTTTCCCACACCACATACATAAATAAACAAAATGGACTAAAGACCTAAACGTAAACAACTGGGACTGTATCAAACTAAAATTTTACACGTGAAGGAAACCAACAGAACAAAAAGACAACCTACTGACTGGGAGAAGATACTTTAGCAAATGATGTAGCCCATAAAGGGTTAACATCCAGATTATACAAAGAACTCCTATAACTAACAGCAAAAACACCTGAATAAAAAATGGGCAGAGGCCCCAAATAAGACATTTTCCCAAAGACAGTATACAGATGGCCAAATGACACATGAAGATGCTAACATCACTAACCATCAGGGAAATACAAACTGAAACCTCAGTGAGATCACCTAACAACACCTGTCAAAACAGCTATTATCAAAAAGACAAGAAATAACGACTGCTGGCACAAATATGAAGAAAAAGGAACCCTCAAAATCTGCTGGTGGGAATGTAAATTGGCGCAGCCGCTATGAAGAACAGTACGGAGGGTCCTTAAAAAGTTAGAAAACTAAAAATAAAAAATCCAGCAATTCTGAGTATTTTAAGAAAGCAAAAACACTAATTTGAAAAGACATATACCCCTATGTTCACTGCAGTACTTATTTACAATAGTCAAGATATGGAAGCAACCTAAATATCCATCAACAGATAAATAAAGAAGATGTGTATCTACAGTGAAGTATTTCTTAGCCATAAAAAGGAATAAAATCTTGCCATTTGCAACAAAGATGGACATAGAAGGTATTATGCAAAGTAAAATAGAGAAGACAAATACCATATGGTTTCACTTATATGTGGACTCTAAAAAACAAAAGACTAAACAACTGGTGGTTGCCAGAGGGGAAGGGAGGGTGGAGTGCTGTAATAACTTGTGTGTTGACAGTACTACACTTACCATGGTAAGCATTTCCTAAGTATATAACCACTGTGTGTACACCTGAAACTAATATTGCATGTCAACTGTATTTCACTTAAAACAAAAAACTGGGTAGATGCTATTCCTAGTAGTCTGTGGAGAAGGATCAGAGATGTTTTCTAGATCTGAAACAACACAGCATAGTGGTTAAGAGGACAGGCTCTGGAGGACAGACATGGAATCCAATTTGGCTCTTCCACATCCTAATTGTTACCTTGCACAGGGTCCTTAACCTCTAAGGTCCTCAGTTTCCACACCAACAGCAGAGAAGTAATAATAGTTCCTACCTCGTGAGATTAAAATCAAATAATGTATAAAAATAAAGCAGCTGCCCTAGGGTAACCACCCAAATCTCAGTCATCAGTTCTCCCAGCTAAAGCTCACCAGACAATGGCAGAGTACAATTTATTTTCCAATTTTCTTCTCAATTCAAAGATTACCTTCTCATTCCCTAGAAGAACACAAGGTACAGAGAACACTTAAAATTTAACTCTATTTCTTCCCCTACTGTAAGATACCACTGTTTAACCTTTTTCTAGCCTAAATTCTCAACTTTACAATTTCTCTAAAACACAACTGTTATATTTAGCTGTATAAAGCTACCCTATCAACTAACCTGCCAAAATTGCTTATTTCTTGCAAATATTTTGTTAAAACAGTTGTACCTTCAGAACAGTAAAATAAGTATACCTCCAACAGCATTTCCTTACCATCAAGCCGTTTGCTAATTTGCTCCTTTGCAAGTCTAGCTGGCCAGCACTTCCTCACTGTGTCAGCAACTGAAGTTCTTTCATTTTTCTCCCCAGTGTTAGAGCCAACATTCTTCAAATCTGGACTTTCCAACTGTTCAGTAACACTTTCAATGTTCCTAGAATTCTGTCCTTCCTGTGACTTTTCTTCCATACAATCTTTTGATTTGGACACACCAGGATCATCAACATTACTCTTACGTGCTTGGTCTAAAAGTGTAACAATCACTGAAGAATCAGGTGGTGAAGTTCTTTCCGGTGAACTTGAGTCTTCTGAAATATTAAGAGGTGTCGGTGGCAACTCTGCCAAATGAGCCAACTCTTTTTGTGTTCGTGGAGGTTTTTCAGTAATTTCTGAAAGCTTTACAGGGTTGCAGCAAAGTTTGGCATATTCACCACCTAACCTATGACATAATTCATTTATTATAACATCACAGTCTCCAAGAAGCTCTACATCAAAATGCAGATGAGGCAAAGGTTCTCTATTTATTAATATCTGAGGCACTTCATGGGGTATGGAACCTAAAAATAAGATGAAAAATGCATTAGAAAAAGGGAAGGGAGCTAATAAAGACACAGTACACTATGCAAAAATCTAACATGCTCCCAATATCAAAAAAGAAACCTACCACTGCTAACCAAGTCATCACATTTCATCAAGCTATCAAATAAACAAATGAGAAGTTAAACATCTTTATAAAATTCCATGTCCTGTTTCCCATCACCTGATTACTCCAAGCAATCTTCTCAGGCTTTTCTACTCTGTATCTCAATTTCCTTGTCTGTATAATGGTGGTAACGGTACTTTTTCACACAAGGTTGTAGGCAGAATACGCCAAGTGCATAGAAGAGCTCTTGGCACAGTGACAGTTATTCTACTGAAATAGCTCCTGATACAGTGTGTGGAAATTCATACAAGTCCATTTTCCACCATTATGTACCTGTGTTTTACACCTTTTAAAAATTACCTTTGTGTATCAGCCACACGCTATTATACTGCCCCACATAAAGCTTTTAAGAATTTCTCTGCTTACCTTTAAAGAGGAAAAAAAAAATAACTCAAAAATAAAGGAACTTATTCATGAAATTTTATTCTTATGTTCTACTGTCAAAGAATTTCACAGCTATTTTGGGAAGACTGAAACTGATAAAGCCACCACATGTAGGTAGGAAAAAGATGCAGAACTGTAGCGCTGAACTTGTTTCTTCCAACTGTTTGGTCTGGCTTGCCTATATTATGATTGCTGATGTAGAGTTCTAATTTAATTCTCTGATTTTGATATTCTTGGGGCGGCCGGGTTGCTCAGTTAAACATCCCTCTTGGTTTCAGCTCAGATGGCGATTCTCAAGGTCCTGAGATTGGTCCATGTTGGGCTCCGCGTTCAGCGCAGAGTCCACTTGGGATTCTTTTCCTCCTTCTCCTCCCTCCCCCGTTCCTCCCCCTGCTTGCGTGGGCTCTAAAATAAATAAATAAAATCCTTAAAAAAAAAAAAAAGTTTGGGGGCACCTGGGGCTCAGTCGGTTAAGCATCTGCCTTCAGCTCAGGTCATGATTCCACAGGCCTGGGATTGAGCCCCGTGTCAGGTTCCCTGCTCAGCAGGAAGTCTGCTTCTCCCTCTGCCTCTCCCCCTGGCTTGTACTCTCTCGCTCACTCACTCTCTCAAAAAAATTTTTTATATCTTAAAAAAAAAAAAGTTTGATATTCCCGCCTTTCTCCCTTCACCTTTTAGGGTACACCTGATGCTACTGAATTAGTCCCTCTATCTTCCTCTCCCCTTGCTTCTTCACTAGAGAGAGAAAAGAGATAATATAAAAGCATATGTTAAATATTCCCGAGAGTAAAAGGGACTTATATTTGAGCATTTTCACACACACACACACACACACACCCCCATGGGTAAAATTGATCCACATAAAATGATTATGACAAGGCATGACTGTTATTTTTTTTTTTGAGAGAGAAAAAAGAGAGAGAGATCCCAAGCAGGCATCATGCCCAGCCCAGGACCTCACAAACCTGAGATTATGACTTGAGCTCAGACACCCCACTGACTGAGCCACCCAGGTGCCCCAAGGCATGACTGTTACTCTTATAAAAACAGACCAATCCTATTGAGCCCCCAAATTCTCTTACATGAGTATATTACACTTCTAGATTACACATATCTAGCTATACATTTAAACTTATTGGACCTAAAATCAACTAAATTTGAAAGCTCAACAACTATAATCAAATTAAGACTAAAAACACACAAAGGACAGTTTCCTAAGCATATGTAAATTAGCTGAAGCGAACTCTTGTCATAATAAAAACACATTCCACTAAAAAGCTGTTTCCCTTTGTCTTAATTTTTCATATACATCAGAATTTGACATTACTTCTGTTTTGATAACCCTTTCCCACACCCCTGCACCAAAATGTTAGCTTAACCAATCTTCGTGAATATGAACATTACCTAAGAAATAAAGTTTGGCTCTTTACCATTCTTTAACCATAAAGAAAATAATATCATTGGGGTCCATTGTACAGACCCACAACCTATGGTAATCTATGTAGAAAAAGTCTCTAAAAATCATCACCAACTTACTTGGAATTAGTGCTACTGGTCTTACTTTCAGGGAAGACCCAATAACAATGAGGAGATCAACTTCATCTTTGTCATACTTCATGGCTCTATGAAACTGCTCTGGTAAATTTTCACCAAAAAAGACTATCTCTGGTTTCATGATAGCAAGTGGCTCATCAGCTGGGCACCTAGGACAACGAGGAACCACCTACATGTTCCAGATTTTCATTGAGATGGGGAGGAAAAAGGAAAGCACTCAAGTTAGAAATAATCAACATTTACACACTTCCCAAGAATGCATTTCAAAATTATCACAAAAGTTGAATCACTATATTGTATACCTGAGACTAATATAAATACTATGTGTTAACTATACTGGAATTAAAATTAAAAACTTAAAAAAAAAAAGAACTGGGGGCGCCTGGGTGGCACAGCGGTTAAGCGTCTGCCTTCGGCTCAGGGCGTGATCCCGGCGTTCTGGGATCAAGCCCCACATCAGGCTCCTCTGCTATGAGGCTGCTTCTTCCTCTCCCACTCCCCCCTGCCTGTGTTCCCTCTCTCGCTGGCTGTCTCTATATCTCTGTCAAACAAATAAATAAAAATCTTTTAAAAAAACAAAGAATTAGAATTCCCACATAAAAAAAAGTGTGTTCAAACTGAAGTGTAGAAGCGTATGAAATGAGCCATGTGCTTAAGTCCTTGGGGGGAAAAATCTTCAAAGAAAACAGAAAAGCTATGGATAAATAGTAGGGAAAACTGGATACAACCCTCAATGTCAAATGTCAATGACTTCATCAACATACAATGAAATACAATGGTGTTATTATCTAAGTATGTAGCTATTGTAAGACCCATGAAGACCAACATTTAAGAATCCACTGCAGATTAAGAAAAACCAGCATGTGTATATATGTACACACACGACTTAATCCTTTTAAAAAATGTAAGAAAAATTCCATTTTAATATGATATTCTCCACTCATAATTATGTATGATTAACTATATATGCAACTAGGCACATAAAATTTCTATTTGGGGGGCGCCTGGGTGGCACAGCGGTTAAGCGTCTGCCTTCGGCTCAGGGCGTGATCCCGGCGTTATGGGATCAAGCCCCACATCAGGCTCCTCTGCTATGAGCCTGCTTCTTCCTCTCCCACTCCCCCTGCTTGTGTTCCCTCTCTCGCTGGCTGTCTCTGTCTCTGTTGAATAAATAAATAAAATCTTTAAAAAAAAAAAAAATTCTATTTGGATGGTTCTTATTCTCTGCCATTATTTTCCTATATTTCTTTTTTGGGGGACAGTGATCATATACGAAATACCTTTTAAAATAACTTTTTAAATGTTTTAAAGGATTACCAAGAACTAAAAAATCCGACAGGCACTAAAAAGGCAAAGTAGGAGAAACTCTAATATAGCAACACCTCACATATGATTTGAGTCTTTTAGATATTAAGCCAATTTCATCATTTTAGAGACACAGACATTATAGAGCAAAGTTGAAATAACTTAAGGGTTCTTGTATATTTATTTCATCAGAATTCCCAATGGTAGTATTATCTTCCTCAATCTTTCTGTACCACATACTTTTAGAAAAAAAGAAAAAGAGCTTTCTTGGGGGAGGGCTAGAAAGATGGCAGAGGAGTAGGAGACTTAAATTTCGTCTGGTCCCAGAAATTCAGCTACATAGTTATCAAACCATTCTACGAACTCAACAGATCAAAGAAAATAGCAACTCTATGAACAGAAAAGTAACCACTTTCTGCAAGGTAGGATGTGAGGAGAAGTGAATCTGAGGCAATATACAGGAAGATAGACTGGGGGGGTAGGGAGCCTCTGTCAACCTTCTACCATCAAGTGTTAGAGCAGTGGAACACAAAACTGAACTTTCAGAAGTGGACTCTAGTGCGGGGCGGGGGGGGCGAGTAGAATCCTCGCTGGGACAGTGTGGTCTCGGGACAGTGTGGTCTCAGGACCCTCCGGATCACAGAAAGACTGAGGGTGCCTGAGTGTGGCAGAGCTCCCAGGTACCGACTGGAGCAGGGAAGCCGGCTGCAAAAAGTGGGCCGAGGAGTAGGCTCTCAGCTCGGGGTTGCCATAAACCATGATCCGAGGCACAGTGAGTCCAGGGCTCTTCAAGCAGGGGCCCAACAAGCAGCAGATCCGGGGAGACTCCCCTTCCTCCCCAGGTAGGAGCAGGACGGGAGCCTGCTGCAGGAATCTACTGGGTTTGGAGACTCCAAACGGGGTCATGTGCCAGAGACAGAAACCTCGGTCAGAGGCCAGGTAAGCAGAGTGTGACTGGAGACCAGGAAACAGAAGTGACTGACTGCTTTTCTCTGAGGGCGCACTGAGGAGTAGGGCCCCAAGCTCTCCGTTCCTCTGGGGCCAGAGACGGGGAGGCTGCCATCTTCATTCTCATCCTCTAAAGCTGCATGGAATAGCCTTCATGGAATAAAAACTCCCAAGAGCAAACCCGAGCAGATTACTTAGCCTGGCCCCTAGCAAAGGTGGTGCAATTCCTCCTGGGGCAAAGACAAATAAGAATCAATGCAATAGGCCCTTCCCCCAGAAGACCAGCAAGAACATCCAGCCAAGACCAAATTTACTGATCAATGAGAACTGCAAAACTCCAGCACTAGGGGAATATAGCACATAGAATTCACAGCTTTTTTCCCATGATTCTTTAGTCTTTCAAAGTTAATTTTTAAAATTTTCTTTAATTTTTTTTAAATTTTTCTTTCCTTTTTCAACCAACTTATCAATTCCTTTTTTAAAATCTTTTTTTCATTTTTACACTCATATTCTATCCCTTCATTGTATTTAACCTTATTTTGTGTGTGTGTGTGTGGATGTTTTTCTGTAAAATTTTGGGATGCAGTTTCTTCTAATGGACCAAAATATGCCCTAAATTTAGTGTATGTCTTTGTTCTTCTAGTCACCCACCTGATATTTTTTTTAATTTTCTTCTTTTTTCAACCAACTTATCAATTCCTTTTTAAAAATCTTTTTTAATTTTCATTTTTACAGTCATATTCCATCCCTTCATTGTATTTACTCTTATTTTTGTAAATATATGTTTTTCTTTAAAATTTTGGGAGGCAGTTTCTTCTAACAGATCAAAATACACCCAAAATCTAGTGTGTGGCTTCTGTTCTGTTCACTAGCCTGATCATATTCTTTTTATTTTCTTTTCCCCCCAGTTTTGGGTCTCTTCTGATTTGTTTAGTGTCTATTTTTCTGGGGTCGCTGTTACTATTCTTCTCTGGACAAAATGACAAAATGGAAAAACTACCCTCAAAAAAAAAGAACAAGAGGCAGTACCTACTGACAGGGGCCTAATCAACATGGACATTAGTAAGATGTTGGAACTAGAGTTTGGATTGACAGAGTATAAAAATACTAGCTGAGTGTGAAAAAAGCATGGAAGATACTAGAGAATCCCTTTCTGGAGAAATAAAATCTAACCAAGTCGAAATCAAAAAGGCTATTAATGAGGTACAATAAAAAATGGAGGCTCTAACTGCTAGGATAAATGAAGCAGAAGACCAAATGATGGAGAATAAAGAAGCTGAGAAAGAGAGAGATAAACTACTGGACCATGAGGGAAGAATTCAAAAGAGAAGTGACACCATAAAGCGAAACAGTATTAGAATAACTGGGATCCCAGCAGAAGAAAGAGAGAGGGGGGCAGAAGGTATACTGAAATAAATTATAGCAGAGAACTTCCCTAATTTGGGGAAGGAAACAGGCATCAAAATCCAGGAAGCACAGAGAATCGACCTCAAAACCAATTAAAATAGGTCAACACCCCGACATCTATGAATAAAACTTAAAATGTCAGAGGTAAAGAGAAAATCCTGAAAGTAGCTAGGGCCAAGAGGTCTGTAACCTACAGTGGTAGAAATATTAGATTGGCAGAAGACCTATCCACAGAGACCTGGCAGGCCAGAAAGGATGGGCATTATATATTCAGGGTGCTAAATGAGAAAAATATGTAGCCAAGAATACTCTATCTAGCTATGATGTCATTTAAAATAGAAGGAGAGATAAAAAGCTTCCATGACAAACAGAAACTAAAAGAATTTGTGATCACTAAACCAGCCCTGCAAGAAATATTCATATCTTTCAATAGTTACTCTGAATACAATGGGCTAAATGTACCAATCAAAAATACAGGGTATCAGATTGGATAAAAAAGCGATACCCATCAATGAGTCTGCAAGAGGCTCATTTTAGACCCAAAGATACCTCAGGATTGAAAGTGAAGGGGTGGAAAACCATTTATCATGTTAACAGACATCAAAAGAAAGCTAGGGTGGCAATCCTTGTATCAGACAAATTAGATCTTAAACCAAAACCTGTACTAAGAGATAAGGAAGGACACTATATAAATTAAAGGGTCTATCCAGCAAGAAGATCTAACACTTGTAAATATTTATGCCACTAACATGGGAGCAGCCAATATACAAACCAATTAATAACAAAATTAAAGATGTAATACATTCATAATACAATAATAGTAGGGGACTTTAACAGTCCACTCATTGATATGGTCAGATCATCTAAGCAGAAGATCAACAAGGAAACTAGGGCTTTGAATGACACACTGGACTAGATGGACTTCATAGATATATTCAGAACATTCCACCCTAAAGCAACAGAATACACATTCTTCTCAAGTGCACACGGAACATTCTGCAGGAAAGATCACATACTGGGTCACAAATCAGGTCTCAACTAGTACCAAAAGACTGGGGTCATTCCCTGAATATTTTCAGGTCATAATGCTTTGAAACTTGAACTCAATCACAAGAGGAAATCTGGAAAGAACTCAAATAACATGGAGGCTAAGGAGCATCCTACTAAAGAATGAATGGGTCAACCAGGAAATTAAAGAAGGATTGAAAAAATTCATGACAACAAATGAAAATGAAAACACAACTGTTCAAAACCTTTGGGATGCAGCAAAGGGGGTCCTAAGAGGGAAGTATATAGCAATACAAGTATTTCTGAAGAAACAAGAAAGGTCTCAAATACACAACCTAACCTTACACCTAAAGGAGCTGGAGAGAGAACAGCAAATAAAGCCTAAACAGTACATTAAAAGGATTATGCACCACGACCAAGTGGGATTTATTCCTGGACTGTAAGGGAGGTTCAACATCCTCAAATCAATGTGATAGACTACATCAATAAAAGAGAGGACAAGAACCATATGATCCCCTCAATAGATGCAGAAAAAGCATTTGACAAAGTACAGCATCCTTTCTTAATTAAAACTCTTCACAGTGTAGGGATAGAAGAACCATACCTCATTATCATAAAAGCCATATAAGAAATGCCAATATCATTCTCAATGGGGAAAAACTGAGAGCTTTTCCCCTAAGGTCAGGAACACGGCAGGGATGGCGACTATCACCACTGTTGTTCAACATAATAGAAGTCTTAACCTCAGCCATCAGACAACAAAAGTGAATACAACGCATCTGAATCAGCGAAGAGGAGTGAAACTCTCACTCTTTGCAGATCACATGGTACTTTATGTGGAAAACCCAAAAGACTCCCTGCCAACATTGCCTAGAACTCATATAGGAACTTCAGCAAAGTGGCAGGATATAAAATCAATGCACAAAAATCAGTAGCATTTCTACACACTAACAATGAGATAGAAGAAAGAGAAATTAAGGAATCGATCCCATCTACAATTGCACCAAAACCCATAAGATACCCAGCAATAAATCTAACCAAAGAGGCAAAGAATCTGTACTCAGAAAACTATAGAACACTCATGAAAGAAATGTAGGAAGACACAAAGAAATGGAAAAAAAGTCCATGCTTATGGATTCGAAGAACAAATACTGTTAAAATGTCTATGCTACCTAGAGCAATCTATACATTCAATGCAATCCCTACCAAAATGCCATGGACTTCTTTCACAGAGCTGGAACAAATAATCCTTAAACTTGTACGGAACCAGAAAAGACCCCAAATAGCCAAAGGAAATGTTGAAAAGGAGAACCAAAGCTGGTGGCATCACAATTCTGGACTTCAAGCTCTATTACAAAGCTGGAATCATCAAGACAGTATGGTACTGGAACAACAACAGATACACAGATCACTGGAACAGAATAAAGAGCCCAGAAATGGACCCTCAACTCTGTGGTCAACTCCTCTTCGACTAAGCAGGAAAGAATGTCCAATGGAAAAAAGAGTCTCTTCAACAAATGGTGTTGGGAAAATTGGGACAACCACATGCAGAAGAATGAAACTGGACCATTTCCTTACACCACACACAAGAATAGATTCAAATGGATCAAAGACCTAAATGTGAGGAATCCATCAAAATCCTCATGGACAACACAGGCAGCAACCTCTTCTACCTCAGCTGCAGCAACTTCTTCCCAGACACATCACCAAAGGCAAGGGAAGCAAGGGCAAAAAATGAACTATTGGGACTTCATCAAGATAAAAAGCTTTTCCACAGCAAAGGAAACAGTCAACAAAACCAAAAGACAACCGATGGAATGGGAGAAAATATTTGCAAATGACATATCAGATAAAGGGCTAGTATCCAAAATCTATAAAGAACTTATCAAACTCAACACCCTAAGAAAAAATAATCCAATCAAGAATGGACAGAGGACATGAACAGACATTTCTGCAAAGACATCCAAATGGCCAACAGACACATGAAGAAGTGTTCAACATCACTGAGCATCAGGGAAATACAGACCAAAACCACAATGAGATACCACCTCACACCAGTGAGAATGACTAAAAGTAACAAGTCAGGAAATGATAGATGTTGGTGAGGAAGCAGAGAAAGGGGAACCCTCCTACACTGCTGGTGGGAATGCAAACTGGTGTAGCCACTCTGGAAAACAACATGGAGGTTCCTCAAAAAGTTGAAAATAGAGCTACCTACGACCCAGCAATTGCACTACTTGGTATTTACCCCAAAGATACAAATGCAGTGATCCGAAGGGGCATGTGCACCCCAATGTTTATAGCAGCAATGTCCACAACAGCCAAACTATGGAAAGAGCCTAGATGTCCATTGGCAAACGAATGGATAAAGATGTGGTATATATCTACAATGGAATATTATGCAGCCATCAAAATAATGAAATCTTGCCATTTGCCACGATGTGGATCGAACTAGAGGGTATTACACTAAGTGAAAAAAGTCAATCAGAGAAAGACAATTATCATATGATCTCAATGATATGTGGAATTTGAGAAACAAGGTAGAGGATCACGGGAAGAGAGTAAAAAATGAAACAAGACAAAACCAGAGAGGGAGACAAACCATAAGACTCAATCTCAGGAAACAAACTGAGGGTTGCTGGAGTGGAGGGGGGTGGGAGGGATGAGGTGGCTGGGTAATGGACATTGGAGACGGTATGTGCTATGGTCAGCACTGTTAATTGTGTAAGACTCGTGATCACAGACCTGTACCCCTGAAACAAATAATATATGTTCATTTAAAAAAATTTTTTTAATTAAAAAAAAAGATAAGACTTTGGAGGCAAAAGAAGAAACAGATCAGAGACATGCACAATTCCTAAAATATGGGTGATAAATTACCTGATTAAAAATATCTCCTCGTACAGCTTCACAGTCTACTTTGTATTTACAAATCAGACAAGATGCTGTTGCAAAGGAACCTAATAAAACAAATACAAACATGCATTATTAAAGGAATGTTTCCATTTCTTTAAACATACCACAAAAATTATAAAGTCTGACACCAGAAAAGAGAATTAAGACTCCACAGGGGGTTCTCAGGGATGAATAATTAAAATACTTATATATAATAAAGACAGAATCCAATCCTCAATTATTGAGATGTTCACACAGTGACACTTCCTAAAGCTATTCTTTTCAATAAAATAAACCAATTCCTCCAGAGCTAAAACTCTACAGAGTTGGAAGGTTATAATTGTGTGACCGTAGCTTAATTAACAGTTATACAACAAAAAGTTTTGTTTTTTAGATTTTATTCATCCATTTGAGAGAGAGATGGAGAAAGCACAAGCAGGGGGAGAAGCAGGCTCCCCGCTGACCAGGGAGGCCGATGCAGGGCTCGATCTCAGGACCCTGGGATCACGACCTTAGCCAAAGGTGGACGCTTAACCAACTGAGCTATCCAGGCACCCCCAAAACAGTTTAGATACCTTAAGAAAATGGTCTGCACCTACTTGTTGTTTTAGATTAAAGGTCTTCCAAATTTCTAAATTCTACACATCTGAATGAACTACCAGTTTCCTTTGGTTTCATAAACTAAAGAAGTCATATTTTTCTTATATGACAAATATTACTTTTGTAATCAAACGTTATTTAGGAGAATTTAATGGACTACAACGGCTAACACCTTTTGAAACACAACAGGACATTAATCTGATGTTTTGTACAATTAAGTATCAAGGCCAATAATTCTGGTTTAATTTTTTTGCATTCTACTTTTTCAAAATTTATCTACAACTGATCAGATAACATGACTAAATAAAAAGGCTTAATCTCCATTTCTGGACAGCAGCCTACTTTCTAATCCTATTTTTTCCTATAAAACTAATAAAATAACAGAAAACAATTCTGAAGTTTACTAACCATGACATTGAATTATCCTTTGGATTCCTGCAACCTGTTCCAGTGTATCTATGTTCTGAGTATAGTTCCGAAGCAGTTTTCCTTC
Organism: Ailuropoda melanoleuca; assembly: GCF_002007445.2. Taxonomy (NCBI): domain Eukaryota; kingdom Metazoa; phylum Chordata; class Mammalia; order Carnivora; family Ursidae; genus Ailuropoda; species Ailuropoda melanoleuca. Next base: position 72,178,959 of record NC_048223.1, on the reverse strand, counting down.
TTTATCTGACAAGGCTATGAATTTGTGACAGAGAGATGGTTGGAACTGTCCAGGATATATTTCCTATACAATGCAAAGGCAAAAAAAGATTACAGTAAAGAAATAAGTATAACACATGTCACGTTTAGGTTTAACCAAAAAACTACCAATGATAGTCCCCCATGTATAAATAAATTAAAAAATACATGAGCATTTCAAAGCATCTAGATGGTTGCAACACACACCTACAAAAGGATTGCTGCTGTAATATGTATAAAACTCAGCAATTAGTGAACTTGCCCCTTGAAGGAAAAAGTCAACCCATAAGCATCTCTAATAAATGTTAACAGATACTTTAATAAAAGTCAGAAGAAATACACACCTGAGAATATATCTAATTTTTTGTTGGCTGCAAATTCAGGGTTTTTGTTTTTGTTTTTTTAAGGAAAAAGAAAAGTTTAAGTTGAAATTAAAGATATCAAAGATATGGTGACTTCTTTAAAAAACTTAAAGGCACTGTCAATACAATATTAAAAGTTGTTTATTCATCATTCATTATAAATATCAACCTGTTGGAAGTTTAAAGCTAAAGTTTTAATTCCTTACCAAAATTGTTTTCCTTCCACTGCACAGGCACATACTGGTATAGTATAGAGTTGCTCATGAATGCTGAGTTGCTGGATTTTGTGTGTGTGTTTTTCCCCCCAAATAATGCTTCAATGCTGTTTCTTCTTTAAAAACAAAGAATTCAGATATACACATGGCAAAAAGATCAGAGAAAAAGTATCAATTTTGGTCCTCTCAACTTTTGACAGTGTTTTTTATTAAATTTCATTTAGTAAGTGACTATGGCAAAGGAAGTTTCTTCTCTACTTTTTTCTTTGAAGTAGTAATGCTACCTACTTCCTTACCATTCATTACAGATTCTAACCTATTACAATGCTAGCAAAAATCAGACACAACTGTATGTCTGTCAGTAGGGGACCGGTTGTAGAAATACAGTACATCCATAATAGTGGAGTATGCAGCCATTAAAATGAATGTGAGAGGTCTAGATGTACTGACCTGGAAAATGGTCCAATGACATGTGAAAAAAAGCAAGTTAGTCACCAGTGTGTAGAGTTTTGTTTTTGTTGTTTTGTTATTAAGCAAAAATGGAAATTATATGCACATGTATATAGATACGTTCATATAAACATCAAGGATACAAACAAGCTATTAAGAGAGGTGGGGAAACTTTCAACTTCTGACATTATACAAAAAAGTTTAGTAAGATTATAAATGACTTTACTATTAACCTATTTAATATTTCAAATTTTAAGAAACTCTCTACAGGGATCCTTTTAGGTAAAAATAATAAGCAAATCTCATAACTACCCACATACTTGTTCATATGCTACTGAAAATGTTATACAAAAATCCAAAAATTTTGCCTCACACTCAAATTTTTATCATGAATTTCACTGACACCTTTGTAATTTAAGAAACAGACAGGGGCGCCTGGGTGGCTCAGTCGTTAAGCGTCTGCCTTTGGCTCAGGGCGTGATCCCAGCAATCTGGGATCGAGCCCCACATCAGGCTCCTCCACTGGAAGCCTGCCTCTTCCTCTCCCACCCGCCCTCCCGCTTGTGTTCCCTCTCTCGCTGGCTGTCTCTGTCAAATAAATAAATAAAATCTTTAAAAGAAAAAAAAAAAAAAGAAACAGACAATGCATATAGAAAGAACTAACAAGTGAAGGGCTTATTAAAGCTATGTTTATAGAAAACCAAAAGCTACATTATGTTTTAAACCACTACATCATGCTATACTAACCACTGTTTTCTCCCCAGAATGCTTTGTTCTAGTACATTTAAAGGATTAATCATCACAATTATTTACTAAGCTCTCTCTGGAAATGGCTATTCAAAGTTTTTATAAAAAAATGTATTTTTACAACAAATATTACAATATGCTAGGCTACAGATAAATAGGTTCTAATAAGGAATGTGAGAACAGCATGCCAAACTCCTAACATGAACAAATGACTACCTCCAGAGCAGGTTTGGGGAGCAAGAGTACCAAGACTCTACCCTCCTGGAATGAACTTTTCTGTGTCTTATCATCCCCCATTCCATATATATATATACATACACACACACACACACACACACACACGTGTGTGTGTGTGCGTGCGCGTCTGTGTGCGCGCACTCACATTTCTTTTTAAAGTAGGCTCCATGCCCAATACGTGACTTGAACTCATAACCCTGAGATGGAGTTGCATGCTCTACCAAGCCAGCCAGGTGCCCCTCCCCATTCCCTTTTTAAAGGGGAAGGTAAGAGGCTTAAAGACGTGGGGGACAGTAGAATCAGTTCTACATTCCAGTCTCCCTTCATGTCCAATCCACAACAGTTCAGGGTAGTTTAGCCTTTGAAGTTACAAATCAATTCCTGTAGTTGGGGAGCCTGCTTCTCCCTCTCCCTCTGCCATTCTCCCTGCTTGTGCATGTGTGCTCTCTCTGACAAATAAATAAATAAAATCCCCCCCCCAAAAAAACCATTTAAAGGTTGCAAAGGTAATAAAATATGACAGAGTTCCTATATGGTCCACAAAGAAAAGCACATTTACTATGTGGCCCTATACCGAAAAGATTTGCTGACTCTATTGTAGATATATATATCCCCATTTTGCAGATGAAAAAAAAAACTAAAGCACAGAAATAACTTGCCAAAAGTCACAAGAGCAACTAGCAAAGCTGTCATTCAAATCCAGTTCTGACACCAACCTGTGGCTCTTAATCACTATGCTGCCTTTTCAATTTTTGATCATTCAACATCAAGTTTCCTATTTCTCTTTTAATCTAATAAGCACCACCATTTAGGTATTGCAAGCTAGCTAGTAAAACTAGTTTGGTGAATACATTTCATTTTGCATATCTTCAAGGGACTGCTGCAAGTCTGAATTCCAATCACCATGTAACTTAAAAACACTCTTCAAGAACGCATCATGTCTCCACAAATCAGTATGAGAAAGAAAAGCATCCCAATGGGGAAAAAAAGCTAAGAACAAATAGGCAATTCAAACATATACACACAGCCAGTAGAAAAAGCAGTCATCCACGCTAATAAAAACAAAACACTATTATGATGAGAAGATGCTGATTTTTATCTATTGAACTGATAGCTTTAACTGCCTTAAGAACAACTCTAGGTATCCATTAATAGGAGACTGATTAAATAAATATGTTGTGGTCTAACTATAATATTATGCAGCCTTTTCTTAAAAATGACGTGTATCTGTCAAATGCCATTATGAAACTATTTCCAAGATTAAGTAGGGAAAAAAGCAAGGTAGAGAAAACGGTGTGTGTGATTCTGTTGGTAATTTTTTTAAAATATTGAAAACTTACAGTAATGCCCCTATCCTATATACACAAACAAGTTTACTCATTCTTTTTCCTGGAAGGATACCCAAGAAAACATCTTATACCACGGTAAAACTCTGAAGAGATTGGAGGTAGAGAAGACTGAAGGGGGAAACCAACTCATATGTTTTGTACTGTTAAAAATTTTTTAAACCACATATACAACGTGCACACGCGTGCATGTGATTTTTCACCAAGTATTTTAATGCTAATAGTGTACTGTGGAGGGGTTTTTAGGTGTGTAGGGGGCAGGGGCATGCTAAATCAGCCTTCTAATACGCTTCTGATAGGAGTATATTTTATTCACCTTTCCAGGTAGAAATGAGACAAAATATATCATGAACCTTAGCAATTGCACTTTCAGGAATTTATCCTAAAAACACTGGGAACACACCAAAAAGACAATCATAGCAACACTATTTACAATAAAAGAAAGTAGGAAACACCTGAAATGTACACTTATGGTATTACAGTACACCAGTGGATGAACATTACGACCGTTATAAAGTATTCAAATATCTGAAAGAAAAAATTAATTAAATACATAAGACTACAAACCCAAAGCAGCAGGCAAAACAGCCCATTTTTATGATAAAAATATACATTCAATAAATAAAACAAAAAAAAAATACATTCCGGTATAAAACTATAGGTGCCTTTATATACACATGTGACCTATATACACATAGGTACTAACATTGTCTTCAGATGAATGGGACTGTGGCTTTCTTCTTTTTTTGGTGGCTGGCATTTTTTGAATTTTAGGTGATGAGCTGGTTTTAAGAGTTTAACTTTGTAACTACAGAATCTGGTATGTTTGCCCATTATCAATAAAGTGATCATTTACTAAATATATAAAGATGTTTGGAATTAAGTTCATAAAAATTCAGTTCATATTCCCCCTCTACTTTTTGACTTTTAATCACTTTACGGCAAAGGGTATTCACTGAATTCAATATGGGATAGCATCTATACTCTCTGAACACAGTACTTTTTAACAACAACAAAAAAAAAGTTATTTACATATCTTCAGTTTCACCTTGACTCTTAATACAGCCCCTCATTTTTAACAGTATCATTAAATTATTTTAGACTCCTAAGAACCATGACTACAACTCATTATCAATCCAAACCCTTACTATGCATGAGGATAATCGTTCAGAACACGGCTATGCAGCGTTAACGTTGGGCTTAATTGTTCTTATATACAAGAATTCAAAGAGATACCCACAGATAGGTACACTGTAATACAGTGATGGTCAAACAGGGAGCAATTTTACAGGACATTTGGCAATGTCTGGAGGCATTTCTGATTGTCATGACTGGGAGTGAGAGTGTTATTAATAGCATTAGTGGGAGAAGGCCAGGGATGTTGCTAGATATCCTACAATGCACAGGACAGTTCCTGACAGGAAAGAATTATCCACCCCAAAATGTCAATAGGTTGAGAAACTGCTCTACTGAGCCAGTTGGAATTTCCCATCTAAATGAAACCTGTTTCTTCTCAATAATTATATACAACTGTTGCCTCAATACATGTATAGAATTCCTTCCTTCTGAAATGTCTAAATTTCACCAGTAATATTACTCTTTTCATGGAGTTATATTAAATTCACTTCCTCATAACAGACTAAAATCAAAAGCCATCTTTATAAAACTTTCTGCCCAGATAAAGAAACTGATAAAAAATTTTAGGTTATGAGTATTTTCTTTACGTAATATTTAAAGACTCTAATAAAATACTGTGTAATATTTACATATCCTCCCCACCCACCATTTCTGTGTATGATCTTTCATTCTTTGTCCTTACTTATTTCCCCCTTAAGCTTTTTCTTATTCATTTTTAGGCCAAAATCTCAGTCTGTTACCATTACTATCAATTTTAAGGGCTACCTCAGCAACTAAAAGCATTTGGTTAGGCAGTTCCTAACGTGAGAGTTAAAGTATAACAATTCTATATGAGGCGCAGTTACAAAGGTTAATATATTTGGCTCTTATCGTAACTTAAATTAAAACTCAAAGCAATCAGGCAGAATTAAACTTACATAAACAAAACTGAAAAAGGATGCACTTTATAAACAGCAAAACTTATTTTTTTCAATTTATTAACTAAAAAAATACACATAAATTCTTAATACTTTTATAGAAGAAAAGAATGCTGCCCCTCCAAACTTTTCTCCCAGGTGGCATGAAAGATGTACACAAGTGATTAAAAACATCGTGACACATTAACAGTGTGCCATTTTTACCATAACTCACTTATTTTCTCTTATGCATGGTCTAGATTTCTGTTAAGTGCATTTTTTAAAGTTCCTATAATTTGTATTTAGCAGAGTAATTCTGAATTGCTTCCTCAGATTCTTACGTATCAAAGCTAGTGTAAGCTAAAACTGAGTACCCAGTTTGCACATCAGACAACTAAAGTTTCTTACACCCTTGCTATTTTAATTCTCAGTTACCACATTTTTCTAAGTGTCAGGTTACTACTTTACTAAGCAATTTAATATATACTTAAGATGGGGGAGAAAAAGCTGACAAGTTAGTCTGGGCAATGTGTTTCTCTCAGAACACAGAATTTACAACAAAAATCCAGTGAGCATTATAAAATGTACCAGTGAATCAACTTCTATCATCAAATATAAGATAAAGTAATTTCTAGTTACTTGCTAGACCTCTAAGTGTTGATTTCTGCTAACTAGAGCTATTATAATGTGAGTGTCTTAGGTCCAATTCAAGAAACCTATAATTGATATTTCATTGTTCTTCAAAATCATGCAGTAGTACCACTAGCAGTGGAATGCTAGAGCTTTTCTGAGTTATATAAATAGATCATATGGTTTGAAAGTAGCACTCTTTAATTAAAATTAGGTTCATTTAATTTCTAGATTTATGAAAAACTAATCAATAATACAAAGACCCTTAACAAATATCCTGAAGTTTAGCAATAACATTTTTACAATTTCTTTCCATAAGACTGCACTATAGAATAAGAAAATAAAAGTTTTCTAATGACTAAACTCTCCTGGGCATGGTATAATTTAATCTCAAACTTTATAGGAGAGCTGCCCAATAGAAATACGTGAGCCATGTACACAATTTAGATTTCCTAGTAACCACATTAAAAGCATGAAATTACCATAATTTTTGACCCAAAATCAAAAGCATTATTATTTCTACATATAATCAGTATCTGTAAATATATAATGATATTATTTTCTATTTTTTCCATACTATATTTCCAAAATCTGGTACGTCTTCCACACTTACACCACATCTCGGCACACTTAGGTACTCAACAGCCCCATGTAGCTAGAGGATCTGAATTAAGACAGGGCAGCTCTAGAGACTCTAGAGCAAAATAAAGCAAACTTGACTAAAATGCAACCTAAGAATCTTCATCCCTAATCACAGATTTTTGAGGCACATCCTCATGTGTTAAACTCTAGCTACTATAAAACATACCAAAGCAGAGATTACAATCTTTATGACCCATAAAAAATATTAAAAATCAAAACAGTGATGTTACCTTCATATGGTCTACTAACCTCTAAAATAGCCTGAACAATATAAAGGCCATTACTAAAATGCAAACTTGAAAAATATGAAGGTCTCTTTAAAAATAAACCCAATCTTAAAATGAAAAGTAAATGATAGTACCCCTTCTGAGAAAAAAATTCTGACTGAAATAACTATTTCAGTGATCTCACTCTACCACAGTCCTAGTACCCAATTTACTAGACAATGAATGGTATATTTAAGCCTTAATGTTAATAAAATACATTTTCATGAGAAAAGGCCAAAGAACAACTGGAAGACTTCATAGTACCTTTGCAAACTTGAAGAATGGTCTTGGATCTTTTCTGAAATATTCAATATCAAACATTGCTTGAGGATCTGGAAGGTCTGGAAAGTCTATTGCAAGGCGAGCATAAATACCATCTCTTGACCTGAAGTCAGGTATTCCACAAGAAACAGAAACCTGAAATATGCATGGCATAATTTGTACAATTAAATCTTCTATCTCTACGTTTATAATTATTAGTTCATCATATAATTAGGGAAGAGTTGAAAATATTTTACTTTAAAATTTATTTTGGGGAACAAAAATACTGCCCTACTCTTATTTCAAATTCAAATAAAACAAACACACCAAAACACCCGGTATAATGAAATCACATTTTCCATTCATAATGGGGAAAGGAACTTTAAGTCAGGCTAATTTTTTTTTCAGGCTAATTTCAAACCTTTAAACATTTAACCAACAAATTAAAGCAACTGCAATTTGAGAACAGAGTAAACCATTTCAAATTATTTTAACTACAATGCAGGCAAGATTTCCTGTCAGTCAGGTATTTGAAAAAACAAAACTGTCATCTGGTCAGGGTTCTACTATTTCAAGAATATTAAATTCCTGTATTTTCTTTAAAAATTCTATCATATATTTTAATTCTTAACTGATATTTCAAAAAGGAATTTCAGAAATTAACTTTTTGTTTCACAATTTTATCAGCTGACTCCACTCTAACTTCAGAGTAAAACTAACTTGTCTAAATCACATCTGGGAACAAAGCAAACTATTCTTGATAATCATTTATGATTAAATAGCACTCTGACTTAAAATGGCAAAAAGCAGGACTCCATTTTACTCCAACAGTTGCCCTATGACACTAACATGTAACACTGTTTTCAACACACAATAGCCTTAAGTAGCTAATTAAGTGGGAACCCAAAGTGGGGCAAATGCAACATGTCAAGCCACCACAATCACATCACCTTAAATTAAAATGGACGGGAGGTAGGAACCTGTTGCATTCCCAATACTAAGTTATTTACCTGTGAATACCAATTAGGTTCCTGGTTTCACCATAAAGATGGAATAAAGACCCAATTTTCCCAACAGACCCTGACACACTTTAATGCAAACAGCATTCCCTGCATCTCCTTAAGGAGCTGTAGTATAATATAATTGAGTAAAAACCTTGCCTTAACAGCATTTACTGTGTTACAAACAGAAATCTTCTCTACAGTTGTTGGAGAGGTTTTTTAAGAAATGAACCTTTAACAACTGCTACAGCACTTTTTATATAGCAGTTTCCAAACACAAATTCCCGGTATGTTAGGATAAATTCTTCTACACAAAAAATGTTTCCTAATTGGAAAAGGCCTAAGAAAAAATCACACACCATTCCCCTCTTTTACTAATGTTTTATACATCTTACATACCCCAGCTCCAGTTAGAACTATTATTTTTTTGCACTCTTGCAGTAATTTCACAGCATCTTCAATTGTATTAATATCTTTTCTTTTTTTCCTTTTTGGTGGTTCTGAAAGGATATTAATAACAATCTGCCACAGTGTCATATCATCCAATTCAGGTGGAGGAATTGTTTCTGGTAGTAAATCTTTAAGAATTGTTCGAGGATCTGTGCCAATCATGAGATGTTGCTGAACAAAAGTATATGGACCTACATCAAGAAGGAAAAGAATTAGATCTAATCCACCTCCAAGAAATTCAAAATCTCATTCTCTAAAGTAATGAATTAGCAATCTTCAAAGTTTTTTTGCAAAGTAAGAAAATGCAATATATGGGGCGCCTGGGTGGCGCAGCGGTTAAGCGGCTGCCTTCGGCTCAGGGCATGATCCCGGCGTTCTGGGATCGAGCCCCACATCAGGCTCCTCCGCTGGGAGCCTGCTTCTTCCTCTCCCACTCCCTTTGCTTGTGTTCCCTCTCTCGCTGGCTGTCTCTATCTCTGTCGAATAAATAAAGTCTATAAAAAAAAATGCAACATAAAGATATTTCATTCTTTAGAACTAGGGCTCTTTCCCAGTAAGATTAAAGAGATCAAATCAAGAGATGTGCCTGCTCTTAGGGCTCTTAAATCCAGTCTTTTCTCTCCTGTTTCTAAGAATAAAATCAAAATTCACTCTTCAGATCATTGATTATTTTCTCTTTCAAAAAACTCTTTTGTCATGTGAGACTTCAGAATTTAGTACATTAAGCTGGTGTGGATCAATAGACTATCAATATTAATTGGTCAATTGCTAATAATAATTACCTTCATTTACTAAGTAAAGTCAGGAACTGCCAGTTATTAATTCACATAAGTCTTCCCTGAAATATGCTTAATAAATGATAAAACTGACACTGAGAGAGGTAAAATAGTTTGCCCAAAACTACCCAGTTATTAAGTGGCAAAGCCAGAATGCACACCTAGAGTTGCATGCCAAATTCCTTGCTCTAATTCTGTTTCCAAAGCAAATGCTTCTACTTCTGCAATTTCTTTCACGTTTTTTTGTTTTTATCATTTTGAGCACCATCATTTGAAGAAAAGCCAAGGAAAGACGTTAAATCACAAATTAAAAAAAAAACAAGAGTTGAGCTATCTCAAACTATGAAATACTATGTATTTTAAGAGTCAAATTAATTTAAAAAAAAAAAGGTCAAAATTAACTACCAATTTTTTTTTTTTAAAGATTTATTTGAGAGAGAGAGAGACAGCCAGCGAGAGAGGGAACACCAGCAAGGGGAGTGGTAGAGGAAGAAGCAGGCTCCCAGCAAAAGAGTCCGACATGGGGCTCCATCCCAGAACGCCGGAATCACACCCCGAGCCGAAGGCAGACGCTTAACGACTGAGCCACCCAGGCGCCCCAACTACCAATTTTTTTTTAACAAAACAAAACCAAACTTATGTTTTTATTGGTGCTGTTAAGACCTTCTCACCACCCTGCCTCGACAGAGGGGAGTACATCTCCTTCCTAGAGGTGACAAAATGAAGTATTGCCCTTACTCTTTGTAAAAATCTTTTGAAAGATGTACTATAAAATTATCTTAACACAAATCCAAAGGCTATGCATCGATGGTAATCTTGACCGAAGCACTATTTGCAGTTTCTAAAAATCTTAGATTCTCTGGGACGCCTGGGTGGCTCAGCTGGTTAAGTGGCTGCCTTCAGCTCAGGTCATGATCCCAGGGTTCTGGGATCAACTCCTGCATCTTCCTGCATTGGGCTCCTTGTTCAGCAGGGAGCCTGCCTCTCCCTCTGCCTGCCTCTCCTCCTGCTTGTGTTTGTGTATACACGCACGCTCTCTCTGATTTAAAAAAAAAAAAAACAAAAACAAAAAAACTTAAGATTCTCTAATAGCGTTTGCTGTTACTCTGCAAATTGAGTTATATCTCCTCTTTCTCAAGGATACACTCTTTTTTAACCTGAAATAACTTTTTAAATTAAAAAGACATGAAAAATTAGAGATCAATAAGATACAAATAAAATGACTGGCATTCAATAAATTTGCCAATTTTACCTCAAAATTTAATTTTAAAACTACTTTTTCTCTATTTCTTTATTGCTGTCATCCTGGTTTAACCCAAAATCACGTCTTGTATCATGACTACTGCAATCATTCTTGCCCCTTTGAAGTCAATCTATACACAGTATAGGTTTCTTAAATGATTTTTCTAAGAGAAAAAGTGATTTTGAGGGAAAAGGAAGGTCATTATAGAATGATAAAAGGGTCAATGATATCAACTTTTAAATTTCAAATTCTGATTGTTGCTTATATACAGAAATACAGCTGAGTTTTAAGTAACGATCATGTATCATATAACTTCGGTCTAATCATTTAATTCTAGCAGTTTTTTTTGACATTTCTATCAAACTTCTACTTACATAATCTTGTCTACTGCAAATAACAACAGCTTTATATCTGCCTTTCTAATACAGATTCCTTTTACTTTTCTTGCCTATTGTAGAGGCTAGAACCTCTTGTGCAATATTGAATAAAATAAAAAAAAAGAAAAAAAATACCAGAATTAGATTTTTATGGCTCAGATCTAGAAGAATACACAGTAATAATAACAGAAATATGTACAAAAGAGTTCTACAGATCAATAAAGGAAAGATACCAGTCCCGAAAGCCCACAGGAAATCTATACTTAATTACTATCTCTTTAAAATTTTCCAGTAATAATCTTCAATTTGATCGTAACCAATCTCCCCAAATGACATATTGATGTTTTGAATATTAATAATTTTTACCCTGAAATTTCTTAGTTTCCTAGTTTGAGAAAAACAAAAACTGAGTGAACATTACAGACACTAAAAAGGAACTAATCACCACTGTTTTAAGAGTCAAGACACGTTTGAAAGAATGAGAACACATTTTTAAAAAAAAGGACCATTTTCAAGATGGTCATGTTATACTTTGCTATAAAAATCTGATAGTTTTCTCAAAGTCAAAATACCTTCCCATTTCATCCACATACTTAATATTTACTGAGCACAAACTGTGTGCCAGGCACTTTTCCAGGCACCCACAAAACACTATACCACACAGTCAAAAATCCCTACCCCCATGGGGTTTGTATTCTAGTACAGGAAATAAAAAGTTAGATACAGAGCTTATAAGAAATGGTAAGTGTTAAGGAAAAAAAAAAAAAGAAGGGGCACCTGGGTGGCTCAGTCATTAAGCATCTGCCTTCGGCTCAAGGCATTGATCCTGGCGTTCTGGGATCGAGCCCCACATCAGGCTCCTCCGCTATAAGCCTGCTTCTTCCTCTCCCACTCCCCCTGCTTGTGTTCCCTCTCTCGCTGCCTGTGTCTCTCCAGCAAATAAATAAATAAAATCTTTAAAAAAAAAAAAAAGAAGAACAACAGATTTGAATTGAGAAAGAGCAAGATACTTTAACTGGAGAAAAAACACTCCACACAGAGGGGTACAAGTGAAAAGAACTGGAGTGAGAAGGACTGACTGAGAAATACCAGATTCCAGCTTCCATGAACTTATTAAGCTGTTTATAAAAACAAAAACAGAACAAAGCACTAGACTTTCCCTAGAAACACTCCCTAGAAACATAAGCTGACACTAAATCTCAAGAAGCACCTAAGAACCTCATCACCAGGTTATAAGGGTATAGAAAACTGCAGTTTTAGTTGACATTAAAAAATATATAAAGAAGACATTCTCTAAAGCTCTGAAACCATACCTATCCGTGGCCTTGGAGTCCAGTCACTAGAGCTTGCATGTGAGGCTCTATCATCCTCATCACTTTCACAGGAATGAAAACCATTGGTGATTATTTCATCATCAAACAGAAGGTCATCTGCAAAAGAACCCAAAGTAACTCAAGGCTACTGAAACAATCTGCACCTAAAATGTATGAAGATCTGTAGCAGTTATGATGCAATGATTTTCACTGAATAAACCACTGAACATTCACTGATAGTGCCTAAGTTAAAAAAAATGCCTCCTGGGTTAGCTTGCACCATTCATAGGAGCAGTATATCCTCATCTTTATGGATTCTATGCAGAATCTTAACTTTCAGTTCATCAAAATCTAGAAATAATTATACTTAATCAAAACACAAAAAAGTACTAATCTCGTTACACTGAACTTATTGATCACAAGTAATAGGAATTCATGAAACTTGTCAAAAATTTAACAAATCAGGGGTGCCTGGGCGGCTCAGTCTAAGCGCCTGCCTTCGGCTCAGGGCATGCGTGATTCCAGTCCTGGGATCGAGCCCCGCATCAGGCTCCCTGCTCCGCTGGGAGCCTGCTTCTTCCTCTCCCACTCCCCCTGCTTGTGCTCCCTCTCTCACTGGCTGTCTCTGTCAAATAAATAAATAAAATATTTTTTAAAAAATTTAACAAATCAAACATTAACTATGACAGTGTCCTCTTACATAATACTAAACAAAGATATACTTGCGTTATTCGTTTCCCATATCAAACTTTATTCAAATCGAGGGTCGATTTACTAATCTAGACCTTACTGCACATGTATGGTCAAATGGTCCACTGACTGAATTTACTGATAAAGACGAACATCCATCCACGACAGAAACTCCTCAGACCGAAAATATGAAAACCCTCAAAGATAACATGACACACAACTAACATCTGTTTTAGCGTTATCAGAAAAATGTCAATGCGTGGTTCAGGGTTACAGATATGCACACGCACACAAAATTACACCTAATCTAAAAAACATTCTAAGTTCATTATTAGAAAAGAAGAAAAAAGAAAAAAAAAGTACTACTTATATTAAATAGTCTTAAAGTCCTATCATACTCCATACCCAGCATTAATTGCACCAAAGAACGGTAATGTCTTTTAGAAAAAGCTATGCTTTTCAAATTTTGCAGGCTATGACTTTAGAAACAGCTTTGCTCCTTAAAATTTAAAAAACAAGTTTAAAAATAAAAATCCTCAAAAAAAAAAAAACCCACAAAAAACAACCCACGAATAGCACAAGTGTGTCAATTTGCAAAAACTGCAAAAGGTTGATGCAAAGGACTGGCAAAAGTTGCAGGTTTAACTGTGCAGGGAAGGGGTGTGGAAAAGCGAGAGATGTTTAGCCAAAGCAATATGCTAAAGAGAGTAGGAGAGAGAAACTTTAAAACCAACTGCGGGAGCTTCCCCGCCCGGCGGCTGCGCAAAGCGCGAGGCCGCCCAGACGGGCCGCGGAGGGAGGGAAAGACGGAGCCGAGGGAGGGAGTACATCGGCCGCTCCCGCAGCCCGGCCACCGGCCGTGAAGGCGCACAGTTGAGGCCCGCGGTGGGGAGAGGGACGCCGCAGAACCAGATCTGAGCCCCCAGCCCGCCTCAGAGAACCCCCCCCAACACCACACCAGAAGAGGCCCCGAGAGGGAGGAGGGGATGCGCAGTCCCTGCCGCCCGCGCCCTGCGCACCTCGGTACCCAATCGCCGCCGCCGCCGCCGCCTCTTCCTCCTCTTCGCCCTCGTCGTCGTCGTCGTCGTCGTCGAAGTCGTCGGCCGGCGGCGGCTCCCCGGATAGGCCCTGTAGGCCCGGCCCTTTGTCTCCTTCTCCGGCCGTCGCCGCCTGGGCCTCCCGCTCCCCGCCCGCCGCCGGCCTCCCGCCACAGAGTCGCGGCCGCCGCGGGGCAGCCCCCGGTCGCCGCCGGCACCTCACGCTCAGGGGCCGCCCCACCAGGCTCGCCCGGGCTCCGCCCCAGGCCGGGACAGTCTCTCCGCGGCCTCTTGCGGAGTGGCTCCCCGGCGGGCGGCGACGCGGCCTCTCTCTCGGCCGCCACCGCCGAGGGGGAGCCGCCGGGCTGAAGGGCGAGCGCCGCCTCGTCCGCCATCTTCCAACTGCCTCTCTGGCCCTCCTCCCTCGCCTCCTCTGCTCCCGCTCGACTCGCGGCACTGGCGCCCCCGCGGCTCCGGCTGCGGGAGATTTAAACCCCGTCACGTGACCCGACCCTCGTCGCCCCCGCCCTCCCGCGGCTCCCGCCACCCACGCGGGCCGGACCACAACACGGTGGGTCACGTGGCAGGCGGAGGCGGCGTGGGCTGGGAGGAAACGCGGCCCCACCCCTCTGCGGCAGGCGCGTCTAACAGCTAAACTCGCCCGTTTCCCAACTTCTGTTCAAAACGCTTCAAATCACTGTCGCCCGGATGGCTCAAGGTTTGGGTCACACTGCGAGTTTCCACTTAAGTCTGAAGTGCACACCTTGCTTGCCTTAGTATTTTCTAGATTTAAGCTAAGAGGTTAAAACTTAGTTCCTGGGAGGCGATGAGGAATGAAGCTGGCCAAACCTTAGCTTCGTGAAATACGCTGGATAACCTTGTTAACAGCGTTTAAGTAGAGAATAAAAGACGCAGTTCACTCCTCACCCTCTTCACACCATTCTGACAGCCCCTTTTTGCTCCTTTTTCTTCTTGCTCCTGTCTTTAGGTTACTGTTCCCCACCCCAATCACTTGTAGAGTGGTGTAAATTGTCAAATCCTTAAAGGCAGGTGTCCGCCCTAAAAAAAAACTCTGACCTGGGTGGTTGGAGATCAGCCTATCGGCTTTCTGGTCCCACCGTGGCTCCAAAGGTGTGTGAATTACTTTCTCTGAGCCCGTTGGGTCAGGTGGGCATATGCAAAGAGCAGAACGAACCTGACTTGGCCTGTCCACACTTCTGACTTTGGGTTGGAATTTGAGATTCTTGCCTGCTAGTTTGAGCAATTTATTTAGCCTTTCTAAATGTAATATTCTCATCTCTAAAATGGTAATATTTGTAGGGTTGTAAGAATTTAATGAGATATATGTAAAGTGGGGAGTATCTAGTAGCTCAAAAATATCAGTCCCGTAAATAAATGAATAAATAAAGTAGTTCCTTGCATACTAGAAGCCCCTCTACTTTCCACTTTCCATGAAATTCCAGAGCAATGTCACTCCATATCTAGCCTTAACTAAGGACTCCTATAATATCTGGTAGATCTAGGGCCAATGTTTGGTAGAGCATGCGCTTCTGTAGTGGGCATTAGATCCCCTTAAAGGACCTCTCCAAGCTTCTAGTAAACCGTACTTTAAGCTTACCAAGGGTGCCTGCCTATACTGAACCAATATGTGAAAATTTAGGCAAGCAACTTGTTTCTTTACTTTTTTTTAAAGATTTTATTTATTTATTTGAGGGAGAGAGAGCATGAGCAGGGGAAGCTGCAGAGGGAGAAGCATGGGCCTGGATCCCAGGACCACAGGATCATGACCTGAGCTAAAGGCGGACGCTTAACAAGACTGAGCCACCCAAGCGCCCTGTTTCAACATTCTTAAACAAAAACAGAATGTTGAAAATGTAATCTCTAAGGTCCCATCCAAATCCAAAAGTTAGGGGTGCCAGGGTGGCTCATTTGGTTAAGCCTCTGGCTCTTGGTTTCTGCTCAGGTCATGATCCCAAGGTCGTTAGATAGAGCACTGCCTGGGGCTCCCCATTCAACTGGAGTGGGCTTGAGATTCTCTTCCTCTGCCCTTCCCTGGTTCACTGGTACCGCTCCCTGGCTCAATGGTGCTGGCACTCACATGCACACTGGTGCACTCTCTTTCCATCCCTCTCCCTCTCTCTCCCTTCCTTAAAATGAATATATAAATCCTTAAAAAAAAATAAATAAAAATAAAATAAATAAATCTTTAAATCCAAAGTCATTGCACTTCAAATTAAACTGAGAAACTCTTTCTCCTGGTCTCTTTTCATTTCTGAAAGTGATCTCTTTTGTTCTTGAAGCCTTGGAATCATATTTGAAGTGTTCCTTCAAGTTGATGCCCTCTAACCAATCAGTGACCCAATCCTGTTGTCCTTCCCTCCCTCCTACCCTCGCCCCAGTTCCTAATTACATAGGTACCTCACCCTTTCTGGCTGACATTCTTGACCCTGTTCTCCCCCACCCACACGCTTTCTCTTCCTTAACCAACAAAATATTTCATAAATCAATTTTCAACCACATTGGTGGGATGTAATATATGATATGTTGAGAGTCAGTATCCCATCAAAATTGAGAGAAAATTTGGGGTACCTGGCTGGCTCAGTCAGTAGAGCATGTGACTCTTGATCTTGGGGCTCTGAGTTTAAGCACCACCTGGGTGTAGGGATTACTTAACAACAACAACAAAAACCTATAAAATAAAGAGAACAGTTTACCTTTAAACAAAATTGAGAGAAAATTCCTATCTTTTTTTGAGAAAGACATTTGTAAGATTATGGGCTGTTACTTATTCATTCATTCATTCATTCATTCATTCATTCATTCATTCATTCATTTATATTTGTCCATCACGGGACTCTTGCTGGTATTTATGAAATGCTATGTGATCAATATGATCATTAGTGTGCTGAAAAATCAGAGAGGGGTATACATGACAGGTAGGATGAATGAGACACAAATGGTATTAAAAAACAACAAAACAAAACCCTCTCAACTAGACTTCTGGCCTACCAGTTGTTGAGAACTGCTTGCCTGAAATTCAAGTCATTTGAGTCCTTAAAGTTTGCAAGTTCACATTCAGGTTTTTCAATCTCCCCCAAATCTGGCCTTGACCTTCTTGTAAATATTTTTAGCATTAGTATACTCTAACTTGAGTTTATCATTTTTAGGACCCCTTTTTTTAAATGAGGAAGCTCTGTAAGTTCTCATATGGGATGATCTCTAAGCTGCACAGTGCAAGATGTAGACCAGTGTGTATAATATAATGCTATTTGTGAAAAAAAAGGGGGGAGTGTGGAAGGAAGATCATATATATGTATTTCCTTTTATATGTAGAAAATAACTCTGAAAGCACTTAAATACATAAATGTCTGCCACATATCTGTCATACTTTTTTGCCTGTGCCTCCTTCCCTAGAAGGAGTCCCCTCTACTCCTTATTTAATACATTATAGAGCACATTCCCCTATTTTGTTAACTTATTTTTCTCTATGTTTTATTGATGGTCTCCCCCACCTAGAGCAGGAATTTTGTTCATCCAGTTCACCTCTGTATCATCAGCTTTCTGTGAAAGTAACTGGCACATATATTTATTAATGAAAGAATAAATTAAGAATGTAAATGAATATTATTTCCTTACAGGAAAAGAAAGGCAAAGAAAAAAGGCAAGGAAATTCAGTTTGTCCCCAGCACAGTTCAGGCGAGAAAGTTCATGAAACATGACATGGGGTTGATGGTACCTGATTTGACAGCACAAACATGGATGCACTGGCCCGTGAGGTGTTTTCCAGTACCAATAACCAGTTCTCTGAGTCTTCAGACACCACATGGGTGTTCAATAATTCAACTCAATCCTGACACTAACTACCCAGAGTTAGTAAAGACCTCGCAGCTTCAGGGGTCAGTCTCACAGGACTGCCCCCCAATCAGATGCCAGTCACAAGTCTTAGAACGCCTGTACTTCTGACTACCTGACTATAAATGGGGAGTTTGCATGGTACCCTCCTGAAGTTCAATCATTTGCTAGAATAGCTCACAGAACTCAGGAAGACATGTTACCTATGTTTACAAAGTAAACATTTCCTCTGCATCCTTACGAAGAATATAAATGAACAGCCAGATGAAGAGGTACTTAAGGCAGGGTGCAGATAGATCCTGAGCACAGGACATTCCGTCCCTATGGAGTCAAAGTGCAGCACCCTCTCAGGATGTGAATCTGTTTCCCAATTCAGCAGTCTCCCAATTGTTCAAGAGCTTTTATAGAGCTCAAACTCCAGCACACGCAGACCGTGTCTTTGGAGGCCTTAAGTGGGGCCGAAAGTTCCCACCGGCTAATCACTCATCTTTGTGGTGACCAGCCCCAACTTGAGGCTGTCTAGGGACCCCACCTAAGAACTACCTCATTAGCATGAACTCAAAAGTGACAGAAAGGGGCTCATTATGAATAACAAAAGAAGCTCCTATCACTCAGGAAATTACAAGTGTGTTCTGTGTCAGGAATAGGGGACAAAGACAAAATATTTTTTATTATACCAAAAGCTGTCTTGGACTTCTGGCACTAGTCACTGTGCTTTTTTACTTGCTTTCTAGTGCTAAGTCCCCTAAGCAGCCTTCAACAGTAATTTGGTTTCCCATATAGAATTTCCCCCTGGGGAAAAAAATGTTTGAAGAGTTCATTTCTATTTATATAAAAAAATGATTTGGCTTTATAGCTTTAATATCAGTCTCATATGACTACGATTTATTAGGGGAGTTAGTACCAGCTCTGTGTCTTTTTTAAAAAATGGTATTGACAAAACTAGTTATTAATGTGGAAAAATACAGATTCCTACCTCACAGTAGATACAAAAATAAATTCTAGGTGGATTGAGGATCTAAATTTAAAAACACAATAAGAATACTATATACTTTGTAGCAAGAAAGATCTTAACTAGGACAGGAACCATTTGAGATATGTATTTTGGGGCACCTGGGTGGCTCATTGTGTCGAGTGTCCAACTCTTGATTTTGGCTCAGGTCATGATCTCCAGGTCCTGAGATTGAGCCCTGAATCAGGCTCCTCACTCAGTGTGGAGTCTGCTTAGAGTTTCTCTCTCCCTCTGCTCCTCCCGCTCTAACACTCTTTCTCTCTAAAATAAATAAATCTTCAAAAACTAATAATAAAATAAAATATATATTTCCCTGTATGGGCTACCAAAAAAAATTAAATAAAAAATACAATTAGGGGCTCCTGGGTGGCTCATTCGTTAAGCGTCCGCTTTCAGCTCAGGTCATGACCCCAGGGTCTTGGGATGGAGCCCTGCATTGGGCCCCCTGCTCAGTGGGGAGTCTTCTTCTTGCTCTCCAGCTCCCCCATGCTTGTGTTCCCTCTCTCACTGTCTCTCTCTGTCAAATAAATAAATAAATAAATAAAATCTTTAAAAAAATTTTTTAAATTAAACTAAAAATGAAAAAATACATTTGACTACCTAAAGTTTAAAATATGTTCAAATTTATTAGTAGTCAGAGATAAGCAAGTAAAACAACGAGGTATCATTTTTCACTTCTTAGCAGGCAAACACAAAACAAATTTTATTGTTACCATCTATTGCTTACCAGGCTCTGGGGAAACTGATACTCTCATACGTACCCATTGCTATGATAGTGTTGGAAAGTAATCTGGAATATTTATTAAAATTATAAATACACACATACATTTCAATCCAAAATCCCATTTATCTTAAGGAAATAAAAGTGTAAGACTATGAATGCCAGAATGTTTATTATGGTATTGAAGTTGCAGGAAAAAAAGTAAAGAAACAATCCAGATGTCTTCATTAGGAAAACTGTTGATCAGGTTATGGTGTATACCTACTTTGGCATATTATGCAACCATTGAAAAGATCTATAACTGATCTTGAGAAATGTTTATGATACACTTGACAAAACAAGTTGCACAAAAATGTGTATATTATGATCTTTTTATTATTTAATAAAGATCCCATATCTATTATTTTTAAAACCCCTATCTGCCTATATACAGACCTATATATAAATATGGCTATAGAGGCTTGGAAAAAGTATAGAAACTTACATGTCAAAATGTTAACATCTTAACATCCCTGATAGAGGGGGTAGGCATAGATGGAAGGGTTGAGGACACATTAATAAATGTTTCTTGCTAAAATTTCATGTATTAAAATGAGCATTTATGGGGCACCTGGGTGGCTCAGTCAGTTAAGCGGCTGCTTTTGGCTCAGGTCATGATCCAGGAGTCCTGGGATAGAGCCCTGAACTGGGGAGTTTGGGGGGGGGTCCCTGCTCAGCAGGAGTCTGCTTCTCTCTCTGACCCTCCCCCCTCTTGTGCTCACTCTCTCAAATAAATAAATAAAATATATTTTTTTAAATGAGCATTTACATTCAGTTGAGCATCTGCTTTCTGCTCAGGTCATGATTCCAGGGTCCTGGGACTGAGTCCCACATTGGGCTCCTTGCTCAGTGGGGAGTCTGCTTTTCTCTCTGCCTGCTGCTCCCCCTGCTTGTGCTCTCTCTCTCTGACAAATAAATAAATAAATAATCTTTAAAAAAATAAAAATAAAAAGTAAAAATAAATTAAAAATGGGCATTGATATATAAATAAATACATTAAAAGGAAATCATTTAATAAATATAATAATATACAGTAATAAATAATAAATGCATAGTATATAATATATGTAATGTATAATAATAAACATATAACACATACTAATATACTAATAAATGTAATAATAATAATTTAAAATTAATAATAATAATTTAAAAGGAAAAGAGGAGCCATTTTTTGAAACTGCAACCTGAGGGCTACACTCTGGGTTCTGGAGATCTCATCAAGCTCCTCCCACCCTGTGAGGCCTAAGTGGTGGCTGACTTTCCTGTTGTACATTCCTTCTTTTTAAATTTCCTAGGTATAAACCACAAGTTTAGCAGACGTTATTCTTTCATGGTTTCATGTATATTATTTTGGCCCTTTTTTTTTTTAGATTTTATTTATTTATTCGACAGAGATAGAGACAGCCAGCGAAAGAGGGAACACAAGCAAGGGAAGTGGGAGAGGAAGAAGCAGGCTCATAGCAGAGGAGCCTGATGTGGGGCTGGATCCCGTAACGCTGGGATCACGCCCTGAGCCGAAGGCAGACGCTTAACCGCTGTGCCACCCAGGCGCCCCTATTTTGTCTTTTTCATTAGTTATTCACACAAGTGTTGTACTTCCATATAGAACATAGTATTCTATACATTATCAAACACCATTTGGGAAGATGTGTGGGATGTTCAAACCAAAGCAAAGAGTAACAGCAGTGCAGCCTGCCTTCCACCAGCAATATAAAGACCTAGACCAGTGGTTCTCAACGGGGGCAATTTTGCCCCCTATCCTCCAGAGGATTTTTGACCATCTGAAGACATTTTTTGGTTGCCATAACCCAGCAGCGGGGAAGGAAGGGATGGACTACTGACGTTCAGCAGATAGAGGCCAGCGACACTGCTAAGCATTCTGTAATACAGAAGGCAGCCCCCCCACAACAAAGAGTTTTCCAGCCAAAATGTCAGCAGTGCCACATGTGAGAAACTCTGTCCTAGAATTTGAACCACAAGGACAGGTAGTACTAGTTGGGACTCTAAGCGACAAAGATTCCCAAGGGGGTGAGGGGGCAAGCTTTTATTAGCAAGGCCAGGTTAAAAAGTAGCATAGGCAATGGGATGCCTGGCTGGCTCGGTTGGTAGAACATGTAACTCTTGATCTTAGGGCTGTGAGTTCAAAGCTCCATGGTGGGCACAGAGATTGCTTAAAAACAAACTCTTAAAAAAGAAAAGGAAAGTAGCAGAGGCAGTGATTTTTCAAACTTTGGTTTTTAGCAGCATAATTTATCTATTGAATGATCTTAACTCATTGTATAATGTAGACACATTTCCTTTAATATTTAAAGGTCTCCCACTAATCAATAATAAAAAGATTGATAGCCCAGCTGAAAATGAAGAGTTCAGTTCACAGAAAAGGGAATGCAAGTAGAAACATGTGAAAGAGAAAGGGCAAAAAAAGAAAGAAAAAAAATGTGAAAGATGAAAAACCTCGCTCAAAAATTTACAATGAAATGCCATTTTCACATATCAAGATAGTAAGGAACCAAAATTTGACCATATGTTACATTGGAAAGGGTGTGAAAGGCTAAGCCCACTTGTGTAGTAATAATAACAATGTAAATTGGTACAACCCCATGGAAAGCAATTTGGCACTATTTATCAAAATGTAAAATGCAGGGGCGCCTGGGTGGCTCAGTTGGTTAAGTGGTTAAGGGTCTGCCTTCAGCTCAGGTAATGATCCCAGGGTCCTGGGATGGAGGCCCACAACGGGCTCCCTGCTCAGTGGGGAACCTGCTTCTCCCTCTCCCTCTGCTGCTCCCCCTGCTTGTGCTCTCTCTGTGTCTGTCTCTCTGTCAAATAAATACATAAAATCTTTTTTAAAAAAATGTAAAATTCATATGCCTTTTAATCTGGCAATTCCAATTCTAGAAATCCATTTTATAGATATATTTGCATATTGTAAAATGCCATCTATGCAAGAACATTCATTGTGCCATTGTTTATACTAGTAAATGGTTGGAAATACACTAACTGTCCATTAATGAGGAATTGGTAAAACATTTCATCAGTACACATGTTTATATGTATAAAAATTATCACTTAAACTTGGGAAATGGGTAACAGAAATTGCTCCTAGGGAGGGCAAATGGGAGACTGAAAGACAAAGGTGTAAGGGAGATTTTTTTTACTGTAAAATCTTTTGTGCCTTTTGAAGTCTTCACCATGTGCATCATTACATATCATAAATGTATGTGTTAGTATGTCATACATTACGTATCTTAAATACATAAAAGGAAGGCTGTTCTCATTGAAGTAGGCTCCCCAAGTTTCCACCACAGCCTCCCTCAAGACATCACTAAGAAGATTTAAGGTCCTAAAAGAACATAGTAAAAAAGCTACCGTCGGGGGCGCCTGGGTGGCACAGCGGTTAAGCGTCTGCCTTCGGCTCAGGGCGTGATCCCGGCGTTGTGGGATCGAGCCCCACATCAGGCTCTTCTGCTATGAGCCTGCTTCTTCCTCTCCCACTCCCCCTGCTTGTGTTCCCTCTCTCGCTGCCTGTCTCTATCTCTGTCGAATAAATAAATAAAATCTTTAAAAAAAAAATAATGGTACCTTCTTCAGAGGAATGTAGGGTATATAGATTTGCTGCATTTGGCTCNTAATCCATAGATTTCACCAGCTAAATGCAACAAAACTTACTTTTCATTCACACAACAATCCTACGTGGCTGCTCTTCACCGGATGGCTTTTGGGGTCAGCTTTCCTTTGAAAAGTGACCAAGAGACCCTCATTCCTTCTATCTTATAGCTCTGCCATCTGACAGGCAAATGAAATTACGTAACATCTGTTGAAAGGTTTTATGGACCAGTCCTGGAACTGACACTACTCCTTCTCACATCAACTATCTAGTAACAGCCAAGTGGCTACACACCAGGAAGCCTGGGAAATTTTATCATTCAAGGTGACAGAATGGAGTTGAGGGCAAACAGAAGACAATGACCAAGATCAACTCATTATAACTTTTTTTTTTCATTTAAGACAAGAAATACTTTATTCAAACCCATCAGAGAAATGGACAGCTTGGGTCTGTAACAAAGCATCATGTTTTAAAGCATAGGTCAGTAATTGTAAGTGAGAGTATACACTACTACATACAAATTAACTGATCAGAGCACAACTTTTCAATGTTCAAAACAGAATAAACTTCACTGTAAAAGCAGCACCTCTGTGACATTTTTGTTGTTGGGGGAGAAGGGGCAGAGGGAGAGGGAGAGGGAAAATCGTTTTTTTTTTTTAAGATTTATTTATTTATTTTAGAAGAAGAGAGAGAGATAGCAAGGGGAGGGGAGTGGAAGAGGGAGAGACTCTCAAGCAGACTCCCCACTGGGCGCAGAGCCCAGCTCAGGGCTCGATGCCACTACCCTGAGATCATGACCTGAGCCTAAGTCAAGAGTCGAAAGCTTAACTGACTGAGCCACCCAGGTGCCCCACTTTTGTGACATTTAGAACTTTAGTGTTCCTCTCCTCCTTTACACTCTCCTTTTACAGAATCCACACCAACCTCGTAATTCTTCTGAAGGGTAGCCATGTCCTCACAGGCCTCAGAAAACACTCCTTCTTCCATGCCCTCACCCATATATCAGTGAACAAAGGCACACGTGGCATACATCAGGTCAAACTTGTGGTCCAGGTGAGCCCAGCCCTCAGCAATGGCTGTGGCGTCACTCGGCACGCTCACAGCTCGCTGTACTTTGGCCAGGACTGCACCAGGCACCACAGTAGGAGGTTGGTAATGAATGCCAACTTTGAAGCCAGTGGTGTACCAGTCCACAAACTGGATGGTACGCTTGATCTTGACCATGGCAATGGCAGCATTGACATCTTTGGAACATTGCCAAGGTACAACAGGCAGCAAGCCATGTATTTACCATGGTGAGGGGCGCATTTCACCATCTGGTTGGCAAGCTCATGCACTGGTGATCTCTGCTACAGAAAGCTGTTCATGGTAGGTTTTCTCAGCAGAGATGATTAAGGCATATGTGGCCAGAGGGAAGTGGATGTGGGGCTAGGGCACCGGGTTGGTCTGGAATTCTGTCAGATCAACATTCAGGGCTCCATCAAATCTGAGGGAAGCAGTGATGAAGGACACAATTTGACCTATCAACCTATTTAGGTTAGTGTCGGTTGGAAGTTCAATATCGAGGTTTCTATACTAGATGCCATATATGGCCTCATTGTCTACCAGGAAGGCCCAATCAGAGTGTTCCAGGGTGGTGTGGGTAGTGAGGATGGAGCTGTCGGGCTCAGCTATAGCTGTGGAAACCCTGGCAGCTGGGTAAATGGAGAACTCCAGCTTGGACTTCTTGCCATAATCCACAGAGACGTTCCATCAGCAGGAAGGTAAACCCGGAACCAGTTCCCCCTCCAGAGTGGGGAAAATCAAGAAGCCTCAGACCTGTGCACTGGTTGGCCAGTTTCCAAATTTGGTCCAAGGCAAGGTCAATGATCTGCTTGCTAACGGTGTGGTGCCCTCAGGCGTAGTTATTGGCATCTTCCTTCCTTGCCTGTGGTGAGCTGCTCAGGGTGGAATAGGTGGTAGTAGGTGCATCAATGACTGTGTGTTCCAGGTCTACAAACACTGCCCTGGGCACATGCCTGCCAGCACCCATCTCACTGAAGAAGGTGTTGAAAGAGTCATCTCCCCTCCCAATGGTCTTATCCCAGCAGGCATTACCAATGTGGACACCAGCTTGGCCAACATGGATGGAGATGTTTTCACGCGTGGTTGCTGCTTTGTAGCTACTGAGCAGGTGGTGGAGAGGAAGAAGAGAGTTTGTTGCTTTTTATAGCATGACTCAGGCAGTTGATGTAAGAGAACTTCCATTCATTGTAACATTTATAAAGAGTTTCCAGGGGCACCTGGGTGGCTTAGTTGGTTAAGCAACCAACTCTTGACTTCAGCTCAGGTCATGATCTTGGTCTTGAGATTGAGCCCCACATCAAGTCCAAGCTTAGCAGGGAGTCTGCTTGAGGTCCTCTCTCTCCCTCTGCTCCTCCCCTAACTCTCTCTGTCAAAATGAATAAATAGATCTTAAAAGAAGTTTCCAACTAGCCTTTCACGGAATGCATCCACCTCTTCTATAGGGTCTTTTAATGAACAGAAGCATTAATTTTAACATAGACTAATTTATCAGTCTTGTTCTTCATATTGGGTTGTTTGTTTTCTTTCCCTTTTGTTTCTACTGAGCTATAATTGACATATAACATTATATCAGTTTTTGGTGTACAACATAATCATTTGATATATGTATACATTGCAAAATAATTACCAGAATAAGTTTAGTTAACATTCACCACCACACATGGTTACAAATTTTTGCATGTGTGTGTGTGATGAGCTTTTAGATTTACTTTCTTAGCAATTTTCAAACATATAATACAGTTTTGTTAACTACAGTCACCATGCTATGCACTACATCCCCAGGACTCATAACTTACAACTGAAAGTTTATGCTTTTTGACCACCTCCACGCATTTCGCCTACTCCCTGCTTCTGGCAACCATGAATCTGTTCTATGTTTTTATGAGTTTGGTTTGTTTTTATTTTTTATTGATTTATTCATTTATTTATTTATTTATTTTAAGATTTTATTTATTTATTTGAGAGAGAGAGAGACAGCCGGCAAGAGAGGGAACACAAGCAGGGGGAGTGGGATAGGAAGAAGCAGGCTCCCAGCGGAGCAGGGAGCCTGATGTGGGGCTCGATTCCAGGACTGGGATCACGCCCTGAGCTGAAGGCAGATGCTTAGACTGAGCCACCCAGGCGCCCCTGATTTGTTTTTAGATTCCACGTATAAGTGAAATCATACAGTATTAATCTCTTTTCTGTGACTTATTTCATCTAGCATAACGTCCTCAAAGTCCATCCATGCTGTTGCAAATGTCAGGATTTCCTTGTTTTTTATGGCTAAGTAATATTCCACATATATCATATTTTCACATTTTCTTCATCCATTCACCCCTTGATGGACACTTAGGTTGTTTCCATGTCTTGGCTGCTATAAATAATGCTGCAATGAATACGGGTATGCAGATATCTTTTGAAATAGTGATTTCATTTTCTTTGGATAAATATCCAGAAGTGGAATTGCTGGATTATTTGTTAGTTCTATTTTTACTTTTTTGAGGAACATCCATTATATGTTCCATTATAGCTGCATTCCCACAATGACCTGAGCTGAAGGCAGACGCTTAACCAACTGAGCCACCCCAGCACCTGATGGTGCTCAGTGGGGAGCCTGCTTCTCCCTCTGCCCATCCCCCTGCTTATGCTCTTCCTCTCTCTCTCTGACAAATAAATAAATAAAATCTCTTTAAAAAATTCTTCACTTATTTTCATTTTAATATTTCTCTCTCTTTCTATAGAAACTGGTATAAAATTTTTTATTTTACAAACCCAGCATTATAATACTTTTTTTGTGCATTTGTATTATCTCACCTATTTGGTGATAAGCTTTTTAAGGATATTAAGGTTATTTTTGTATTAGGTCTTCAATTAATCATTTCATCAATATTACAAAGTATCTACTATATACATAATGTGATAGAGAGCGCCTGGCTGTCTCCGTCGGTGGAGCATGTGACTTTTGATCTTGGGGTCCTGAGTTCAGGCCTCACATTGGGCATAGAGCTTACTTAAAGAAAAGCGGTGGGAGGGCATCTGGGTGACTCAGTTGGTTAACTGTTTGACTCTTGATCTCAACTCAGGTCTTGATCTCAGGGTCATGAGTTCAAGGGGGTTGGGCTGCATCCTGGGCATGGAGTCTATTAAAAAAAAAAAAAGTAACCAAGTACATAACAATACATAATAGGATGTGAACATGGACAAGAAATACTTAATTCCTGACCACAGAGAACTTGGGGAATATATCACCTGTCATTCAAATAGAAGGCATTCAGTAAATATTTGTAGAATGTACCTGAGAAAACTTTTTGCGGTAGGTGGGATCTTGAAATCTAGCACTGTTACAGGATTTCTCTGCCTTTAGTGCCCACCATTCTTGGTCAGGCCACTTCCAAGATTGAAGAGATAGACCAGGCGGAGAGTGGTGGGCAGCAAAGCAAAGTTTACTGAGCAATAGTATAAAGCTTCCAGAGAGGGAGAGGGGCCTGAGAGGGTTGCCTCTGGAGTTTCTAAGTTTAGGGGTTTTTATGAGCTCTTTTACAGAACAATCTTAAGCAATCAGGGTGCACTGAGTCCTGCCAATCAGGGCTTTAGTCACATATCTGTCTACCTATTAGGTTAATGTCAAAGCGCTGATAGTCTTCTTTTGGCTGACATCTGGGGGCTTATGTCTTAACTGCCCCTTGCCTGTGATATTGACAAATGCTTTGTGGTTAGTTGCCTTATTTTCGGACGTTTTGCCCAAGTCATTTCTGCAAAGACTGCAAAGCAGAATGCTAGTGCGGTCCTGTCTAAGCTGCAAAACGATACTGTTTTATTTTCGCTGTCCTGACTCCATATTTTCTTGTTGGGGACCCAGGCCTGGACTACCTAATTGTCCAACTAACTCCTAGCAGCATCTGTTGGAATTATAATTAGAATATAAACTAGTTAGCGGCACCTGGCTGGCTCAGTCAGAAGAGCATGAGACTCTTGATCTCTTGGTCTGAGTTTGAGCCCCACATTGGGTGTAGAGATTACTTAAAAATATGTATATGTAGGGGTACCTAGAAGGCTCAGTCAGTTAAGCTTCTGGCTCTTGGTTTCAGCTCAGGTTGAGTTCTCAGGGTCCTGGGATCAAGCCCCACATCGGACTCCCCACTCAGCAGGGAGTCTGCTTGAGGATTCTCTCCTTCTTCCTCTCCCCCTCTAAAATAAATAAATTAATTTAAAAAATACATATATATAAACTAGTTGGATTTCAAGTCCACTAAATAATTAAATTAATAAATCACTTAAATTTATGATGATGGTGGTAAAGAAAAGAAATAAGGTAGATAGTTAAAATTGCAGTTAATCTACCATATTCTAATGAAAGGAAAATTAAGATTAAATATCATCTGCAGGTAACTGGTAAAATTTCTAGGTGGCCAAAACCCTGTTCTAGGAAGCACATTACTTTCTGGAAGACGATATTCTTGCTTGAAATTTGTGGGTTTAAGTCAGATGCTGATTCAGAAATGATAAATTTGGGGTGCCTGGGTGGCTCAGTCGTTAAGCATCTGCCGGCTAAGCGTCTGCCTTCTGCTCAGGGCGTGATCCCGATGTTCTGGGATCAAGCCCCACATCAGGCTCCTCCACTGGAAGCCTGCTTCTTCCTCTCCCACTCCCCCTGCTTGAGTTCCCTATCTCACTGGCTATCTCTATCTCTGTCAAATAAATGAATAAAATCTTAAAAAAAAAAAAGAAATGATAAATTTGATCAAGAAAAAAATATTATAATATTATATAATTATATATATAATATTATATATAATATAATATTATAATATTATAATGATAAAACATGATCCTAATCAAAGAATTGTATTACTTAATTTAAATAATGCAATATGTACAGCTAAAATTATGTTATCTATAAGATTTTATTTTTATTTATTTGTTATAGAGAGAGAGAGCATGAGCAGGGGGAGGGGCAGGCAGAGGGAGAAGCAGGCTCCCCGCTGAGCAATTAGCCCCATGCGGCACTTGATCCCAGGGCCCCGGATCAGGACCTGAGCCAAAGGCAGATGCTTACCTGACTGAGCCACACAGGAATCCCTTAAAATTATGTTATTTATAAAGATGTGGCATTTCTCAGCAAATCTATGTGTGCATATTGATCTCTAATATTGTTTTTAAGGAGTAGTTAAATAAGGGTTATGAAATAATTCCATTAATTAAAGATGGATCCTAAATTATTCCATTAATTTTTCTGGATACATCAGCACATTTTCCCTGTGTATTTTATCAAAAAGAGGAAGTGATGTAATGCTAGAAATTAATCAGCTGCTCTAGCCACTAAAATATAATTTTGTTTTTTGGTAATAGAAGGCAGAAAATTTTAAACATTTCAAAAATGGCAATGAGATGAAGATGATGGGGTGGGCAGAATATTCTGAGATGTCCCCTAATATTCCTGCCCTGCTGTAGGTATCATCCCTACCCACCCCACTCCCCGCTCCTCCAGTGTGGGCGGGGCCTGTGAACACAATGGGATCTCATTTGATTAAGTCACCTTCTATAAGTCTGTTTTAGGCCACTGGAGAGACTCTCCTGCTGGCTTCCAAGAAGTAAGCTCTCCTGTGGTAAGGGAGTTTGTGAGCTGGCCCCCTGACAGGGAGCTGCTGGGGTCTTTAGGAGGAGCTGACATCAGCAAGAAAGCTAGGACCTCTATCCTACAACCGCCAAACAGAATTCTGCCAACAGTCCATGAGCTTGGAATAGGAGCCCAAGCCTCAGATGAGACCCTGAGTAGCAGATTCAGTTAAACCCTGCCAGGACTCCTGACCCATGGAAACTACAATAATAAATGTGTGCTCTTTAGATCCACGAAGTTTGTGGTTCACAGTGACTTTTTATGCAGCATAGGAAGCTTATATAGATGGCTTGTAGTAAGGGAAGAGATATTGTTTATTTGATTTAATAAAATATGTAGTAACTACGGCATTTAATAATCCACACAGAACCTAAAATAAATTACATAAAATGTTCATATATGGATTTTATCCAGTGTCGAAAACTTGAAAAATTTGGTACTCCAGGGGCACCTGGCTGGTTCAGTCAGTAAAGCATGTGACTCTTGATCTCTGAGTCGTGGGTTTGAGCCCCACATTGGGTGGAGTATTTACTTAAAAAAAACTGGTACTTCAAGGAAACTTTCTAGTTACATTTAAAAGAA
This sequence comes from Ailuropoda melanoleuca, assembly GCF_002007445.2. Lineage (NCBI taxonomy): Eukaryota > Metazoa > Chordata > Mammalia > Carnivora > Ursidae > Ailuropoda > Ailuropoda melanoleuca. Next base: position 72,148,389 of record NC_048223.1, on the reverse strand, counting down.
TCAGCCTGGGGCACCTGGGTGGTTCAGATGGTGAAGCATCTGCCTTTGGCTCAGGTCATGATCTCCACGTCCTGGGATGGAGCCCCACGTCGCAGGGAGACTATTTCTCCTTTTGCCTCTCCCCCTGCTTGTGCTCTCTTCTTCTCTCCCTCTCTCAAATGAAGAGATAAAATCTTTAAAATAAATAAAAGAATCAGTCTTACCAACTTGTATTACTTCAGCCACTCAGTTGTATTTCCTTTCCAGGTAATGACACGTCCTGGGGATTAATGCTGTAAAAGACAAAGAGAATTTTTAAAACTTAAACTCAGGGGCACCTGGGTGGCTCAGTTGGTTAAATGTCTGACTCTAGATTTCGGCTCAGGTCCTGATCTCAAGGTTGTGAGATCAAGCCCCACTGGGGCTCTGTGCTGGGTGTGGAGCCTCCTTAAGATTCTCGCTCTCTGCCCTTTCCCCCACCTCTCTCTCCCTCTCTAAAAAAAACCCCCAAAACAAAAAACAAACTTAATTTCATAATAAAAGCTATTTTAAGCCTTTCAACAGTTCCAGAATATTCTAAAACTGAAGTTCTCTTTGTTTTTCCCAGACTTCCCTTCACGAACAGTGCATTCTTGGACAATATTTGAAGGACGAAAGAAATTAGGTTAAACGAGAATCGTCACTGCTCCCATTGTCCACACTGATTTCAGAACATCCCAAGGCCAGTGCACCCCATTTATAAATCAGTGATCCACCTTAACAGAAATATGTTTAAGTCTGGGAAAGGCAGGAAGCTAAGGAGTGCTTATGGCATCTTGATTAAACATTAAATTGGGCCATTTCGCCTTGTCCATTTGTACGGCATTTTAGAAGTTGTCACATTGGGGACATTGTTACAGGGCAGTAGTATTCAGGACAGAGGTAGGCAGTGACTTTTCTTTATAATGTAGGAAAAATGCTGTCATGAAAGGGAAACAGGTAAGGATAGCCTGAATCAGGCTACCAAAGGGTATAATTGAGGGTATGAGAATACAATTTTCTTACATTATATGCACTTATGTATCTCCTGGCAAATCTTCTAGTACTCCAGTTTAAAGACCTCTGCCCTAGAATATGAGTTAATCCTGGTCAGTGACTGTATGTTATGATCTTTATTCCCTCCAGTCCTCCCTTCCCTTAACACTGGGTGAGGCAAGTAATAGTAAAGAAGACAGTGGCCTTTCAATGGGCACAGGAGACTTTGGTCTGCCAGAGATAGTGTCCCTCCGCCTGGAGAAGGCAGCGTAACCAGGCCAATTCTTGCTTCATAATTCTCCCTTACATTTATTTACCAGAGGCCATCTTTTTACACCTCATTACTCCAGAAATTACCATGTGAAATGAACCACGCTCCTCTAAGCACTATAAATTCAACACAGAGTTGTTGAACACCTCACAAAAGTTCTGTGCTTCAACAGGGGAAGGGGATGCTGATATGAGAGGCAGGTCCTGAGTTTCTGGTACTCACAGTTCAGTTGGGGAAATGGACTTATGTACAGAAAATCCAACCATAGGATCATTTTGTTTTAAACAACAGCTATGCTCCTGAAAATGCCACATCAATTCAAACACCACATTTTTCAAGACTAATTTGGACCAAGGTCTGCAGTGAAAAGATTTTTGCTTAGCAGCTGAAGTATCAACAATATTTGCAATTGACTCAGCTCCCCAGCTCTGAAATTCACAAAATTCTTGAATATTTTAACTTAGGGAGATTGCATTATCTCCATATTTACATATTCAAAAAAATGTTTAATATTCTTATGTCACAGGATCTCACCATTTTATTTTATTTTTTTTTAAAGATTTTATTTATTTGAGAAAGGGAGATGAGCACAAGCTAGGGGGAGGGGCAGAGGGAGAAGGAGAAGCAGACTCCCCGCTGAGCAGGGAGCCCCGACTCAGGGCTCCATCCCAGGCCGAGATCATGACCTGAGCCGAAGGAGACAACTAACTGAGCCACCCAGGCGCCCCAGGAGCTCACCTTTTTATAATACAAATTCTCAAACAGTGCATCTACACTGCGCAAGGAAGAAAAGTACTGTACACAGTTGAATGTGTTTTACAGAGAGCACTTTACTCTGTAAATTAAACATTGGGACTTGGAGATGTTTCACCTGGCACAAATGAGTATTGCAATGACACTGTGCATATATGGTAGAAATGAGGCAATTTCAGAAATCCCAAACGAGTTGAGGGAGATTTTTGGGGGGAGTGTAGGGGCAAACATTAATATACCTTAAACACACACACACACACACACACACACACACACACACACACACACGCCGCAGGCACAACAGGAAGGAAGGAGGTAGTTTTGCTCTGCCTGAGGCTAGAATGTATTTGTTCTGTACTGCCCTCATTGGGATTTGCTGTTCCCCTACCCTGCCATCCAGCTTTCTGGGTGACAAGGAGGGAGGAGGAAAGGTTTGTTCTTCTCTCATCAATTCCTTTCTTGTTAGACCTAAGAGAGCTGGATAAGGGACATAAAAAAACATTAACCTAGCAAGCTGGAAGAGGGTCAGTCAGAAAACACACATGAACCATGAGAGACTGTGAACTCTGGGAAACAAACTGAGGGCTTCAGAGGGGAGGGGGTGGGGGAATGGGATCAGCCGGTGATGGGTATTAAGGAGGGCACATATTGCACGGAGCACTGGGTGTCATACGCAAACAATGAGCCATGGAACACTACATCAAAAACTAAGGATGCGCTGTATGGTGACCAAAATTAAAAAAAAAAAAAAAAAAAAAGCGAACTCAGTGCATTGCCAAGGGGAATGGGGCTCTGAACCACAGGAGGATTTTATCCAGAGACAATAGATGTCCTCTCTACCTTGAGCTCCAAAAGTGGGGGTGGGGCGCTGGAGAGCTGGCCGATTTCAGGTCAGCCCTAAACAGTTTGAGACTTGGGGATGGGGAAGGCACCAAAATCTAAATCTTAATGTAAGATCTTAAAGTTTCTTTACATAATCCAATAGAAGGCAACCGCAGTTTCTAGGGTCCTTATTATGCAAAAATGCCTAGTCAATCTTTGATGGGAGTCATTTTAAAGATAGAAGAATGGAATCTGGTTGGAACTGGGCAGGCCTTGGTTTCCAACTTTGGCTACCTTCCAGCCTTGCAGTGGTTACAAATCTGAATGCTGAGGCTGTACCGCAGGCCAATTACATTGGAGTCTCTGGGGTGGGGGTGGGGATGCAGGCATTAATATTTGTAAAGCTGCCCAATATGCTGGGAGGTCCCACTGGTGGGCACTTTTGTAGAGAGCCGGGAAGCCCAGCCCTTACCTTCCAGGCAGGCTTTCATTGAATTTAAGTTAACATACTCTGTTTAGAAGTCAAAATGTTTGATTTAGCCTGCAATAAAAACTCAAAAGTAGATATGATATTAGGGCATAACTGATATTTAGAGCAAATATTCCATAGGAACTATGTAGAAGGCATTTCTTCATATTTATTAGTTGACTTCCCCCTCCTCCTTTTTGCTTTTCGAGAACAGTAGTCTTAAATGAACTAAAGGGTACTTTGAGGCCTGGGAGACTCTAATTTATTAATCTTTCTGGGCCTCAGGTTTAAAAAAATGTCTATAACCTCAATTTTATGTGTTTGGACCCTGACACTGACAAAGTAGGCAGTTAGATATGTGGAGGGAGCAAGTGCTATTCCACTGGTAAAAAGGCAGAAACCAGGATCCAAACAGCTGGGACAGAGCCAGGGGATACGCATGCAGTCTTCCCTAGGACCACTGCCCTACAGGAACCTATAGCTTCATTATCATATGTTTACATTGTCGTTTTGACCCCTTCACAGTGCCGTGGGGGGGGGGGGGGAAGGCTACCGGAATAGTTCCCACAAGGATATTACAGGCCCCAAAACTGACCCTCTGAACCAGTAGAAGGAGTCCCTTAGATGATTGGCTGCCAACTTGGTCAGGAACTGCCCTAGCTATGACCCATAACCTATTTAAACATAAAAAGAAGTGTGCCTGGCTGGCTGAGATGGTAGAGCTTGAGACTCCTGACATGGGGGCGGGTGGG